>NW_028273633.1:638333-957500 GCF_024610735.1 Ursus americanus
CACCCTCCCTGACCAATCACCCCTTGGGGGTGGAGCTACATCTCTGTGGGCTGTTTCAGAGTTGCAGTGGGGTGCAGACCTGGGGCAGAAGAAGGGGCACTGGGAGAGAGAGAGTTGCCCTGTGGAGGTCCCAGCTGCTGAGTGAGCAGAATGCACCAGGGGCGGGGGGGTTCGGGGGTAGGGTGCGACCCAGGTGGGAGGCACGGTTCTCGAAGGGCACTTGGAGAGGGTTCATTGTGGGGACTCAGGTGAGTTTTCTTTTCCTCTTTAAAGTCTCTTCTGCCCCATGTCCTCAACTGGCCTTATTCCCCATACCCGTGAACTCCAGGGCGCCCAATCACCTGCGCTTTTGTGGGATGGGTTGCAGAATTTCAGGGTTTCCCCTGTTCCCTGGAAAAGTGTGGGTAAGGACCTCACAGAGTCCCCACCTTCAGTGATGTGTCCCCCTGTTCTCTGACACAGTGCAGGTGATGCATCTTGAGCAGTACCCCGAGTTCAGCAGGGTGTGCCCTGGTCCCCCAGGCACAGGTGTGGCAGTAGCAAGCCCCAGAGCCATACCCAACTTCAGCATTATGCCCCGTGTGCCCCCAGGTTAGTGGTCATTGGCTGTTGGAATCATACAGGAAAATTCTCCAGGTGGGGGCCTGGAAGTGGGTGTAAACCAGACCCCACTCTAGTTGCACTGGGAATAGACAAATTGAGGGTTTCCTTAGAAGAGTAAGTCTGCTTTCCAGAAAAGGCAAGGTCATTGGTCTATTGAGAATGAAGATAATTACTGCTAAACAAGAAGTATGTGTTGCCCCTTTGCCCAGAAACCGAAGCAGGTGTGCAGGCTTTAGGTCAGAGGTGCCTTCTTCTCCACAGCTGACAGCACTTCTCTGCTCTGACTCCAAGACACCCGAGGTTTTGAACGTCAGCATTGCAGTCAGCGAGGCAGCTTGTCACAGGACGCCAGTGTTCAGAGAAAGCACAGGTATGTTTGGCAAAATGTCCTATCTATGTCAGGGCTGGAGGTAAAACCTCTCATTATCCCAAAACCTCCTGGGCTTTTCTCTTTTCTCTAGTTGAGCCACAAAGTAAAATTGAAGTAACTGTCAGCATTCTGGGTTTGGTGCAAGAATTACAATTTTCCCTGCTGGTAGAACATTGCAGAGGATCACAATTTCTCTGTCCATTTATTGCTTACAAATGTATTTTGACCATCTGTTTCCTAGGAACCCTCTTTTATTAGAAAGGGAAGGTGAGATTCACTCTGTGCCTGTTTGTAACATCTAATTTGTTCCTTCATCTAACAATGTTTATTCAATTGGGCCTAAGACATGTTTGAGTGGCCAGCATCTAGAGTTAGGTGGCTTTTTTCATCTGATACAGCCTTGGATGATGTCATTTGACAAAGGTGATGTTTCATCATTGATTAGTTTATTCATCAAAAGAGTTAAAATTAGGGTGGAGGGAAAATTGAAAATTATCCAAAGCGGCCTGTTCCTGTTTAAAAGTTGAGCTTGACTTTCTAGTTTTACTAAAAGTATTATCTCGATATTTTGAGGTGCCATATTCTCTCTGTAGTTTCTTTGGTGGTGGAGTCAGAAGGAGAGTCTGGGAATTCTTTTGGATAGTGGCATGCTGGTGGCTTCAAGGGGCTTGGCGTCAGGAGCCTTGGGTGAAGTCTGCAACTGCTTGTCTGACCCTAGGAGCATCTCCCAGAGGTTTTGTTTCCTCTTATGAAATTGCCGGCAGATAATGTTCTGATTAAAGGGGAACCCTCCTATCCTGTTGGTGGGAATGCAAAGTGGTGCAGCCAGTCTGGGAAACAGTGTGGGGGTTCCTCAAAAAGTTAAACATTGAACAACCCCATGATCCAGCAATTGCTCTCCTAGGTATTTACCCAAAGGATACAAAAATGCAGATTTAAAGGGGGAACCTGAACCATGATGTTTATAGCAGAAATGTCCACAGTAGCCAAACTATGGAGAGAATCCCAACATCCATGCACTGATGAATGGATAAAGCAGATGTGGGATACATATATATAATGGAATATGACCCAGCTTCAAAAAGAATGAAATCTTACCATTTGCAAGGATGCGGATGGATCTAGAGTGTATTAAGGTAAGCAAAATCAGTGAGGAAAGACAAATATCCTATGCTCTTAACGCTTGTGGAACTTCGGAAAGAAAACAGATGAACAGAGTGGAGGGGCGATGAGAGAGGCAAACAAGGAAATAGACTCAACCTTGGAGAACAAACTGAGTGTTACTGCAGGACAGGGGCATGGGGGGAAGAGTTAAATGGGTGAGAGGTATTAAGGAGGGCATTTGTGATGAGCATCGGGTACTGTATGCAGGTGAGGAATCGCTAAATCCTACCCCTGAAGCAAATGTTCCATGGCATGTGACTAACTGGAATTTAAGTAAGAGAAGAAAGGAAAAAGTGTTCTGCTTCATGAAGAGTGAGGTAAACTTGTAGTAATTTGGGCTGTACTATTCTATAGATGAGAGTTGTTAAACACCCTGTTGTAGGATACACTAGTTGCTTATCACATAAGGAGTCTTCAGAAAGCTGCAATGAAAGATTCAGGTGTCAGAGTATGTTCATGTTCCACTGATATGTTACAGTTTGCACAGGTAGGAAAGAAGATGGAGAGAAAGGCAACAGAAGGGGAAAGTAGGTGTGAACCTTTCATTACTTAGCATTATAGCTTTCTCATGAAAGCCTTGCTCCAGTGTGATTATGGAAGCAGAGGGGAATCCGGGAAATTTGCAGGAGACGGGGGAGTTCCAGATCTGGGTAAAGCTGCCAAGGGTCCCAGAGGAGAGCCTAATGCATTCTGCAGCAGGGTGTGGGCGGGGTGGGCTCCAGGGGTGGCTGTGGGTCTCCTGGGTGAGAGTTGTAACAGGTGAGGGCTGTGTGCAAGTTCCTGGCTGAGGACAAGTGAGGCACAGGTGGAGAGCTGGCAGAGAACCTTCTTCTGGGCCACCAGCCTCACCCAACACACAGCTTCATCTTCTGTCCCTTTCACTCCAATTCAGACTTCTCCGAAGGTGAGTGAGAACACATCAAGAGCATTTGAAACAGAAGGGAAAGCATGTGCAAAGGCTCTGGGGCAGGAGAATTCCAGGTATGTCCAGGAGCAGCAAGAAGGCCCTGTGGCCACAGGAGACAGCTTAGGACATGAGCTCAGAGAGGTGACAGATGGTGACAGAAAGCCATTCCAGGGCTTTAACCCAATGAGACCCTGTTTCACTGGGCCATCCTGGCTACAGTGTTGAGAACAGATGACAGAGGGTTGAAGATGGCAAGGCAGGTCAATGACGAAGCTTTTCCAGGAACTCAGGCACTGTGGTCCAGACAGGTGGCCTTGGATGGAGTGGTTAGACCTATTCTGGGTCCATTTTGAAGATGGAGCTCACAGGATTTGCTGATGGGTTAGCTATTAGGAGCAGGAGAACAGAGGAACTGGGGTAACTCCCAGCTGTTGTGGGTTGTCCTGATCGAGGGGAAGGAGTGGGTTTTTCGGGTGGTAGGAGGTAGTCCGTGTTCTGCATGCTGAGGAAGGTGCCTTTCCCAGTGGATCTGCTGAGGTTTGTGTCTGAGAGAACCTTTCACTTCTCCTCCCTCAGCAATGCTCAAGTACAAGTATCCCCCACTTTTTAAACGTTCACAGTAAGACACTTGGTTTTCTTGAAATAACTACGTAATTACCCATCTTCAGTAAGAGGAAGAGACCTGAAGAGGATTTTCCTCTTATGAAAAAAGGTGAACTGTGAGAATCGCGTTCATCATCTGTTTTGGGGAGAAGCTCCTTCCGTTGGGAACCGCTCTCCGCATCCAGCCACCAGCACTTTGAATGGTGTCTGTGAGCCTCTATTGTGCTTTATCTTCATTTATGCTGGGCCTCCGTTAGGTACTTGTGTCCTGAGGCCTAAGAAAAGCCAAAAGAAGGAATTTTGGGGTCTGAGCACACTGTCTAATTGTTCCGTGTAAATTAATGGCCATTCCTTCTTGACACCATTTCTGCTGTGCAAGGTTTCTCAGAAGCCCTGCACTTTCAAAGAGCAGGGAAACCTATACCCCATGCTGCGGGGTTAGTTTTAGTCTCCATGCTGGACAGAACATTTCATGACTGTCAGATTTTCTCACTCAAACATTGAGACTTTGACCACCTTCACCCATTTCTACCACCCCATCCCCGAATCTGGCACCTACCAATCTGCTATCAGTATCTATGCATTCAGTATTTGTTTATTCCACGTGGAATGTACATGAGAGCATCTGGGATTGGTCTTTCTGTGTCTGAGTTACTTGGAATAAGGCCCCCAAGGTCTGTGTTTCCAGGTCTGATTCTTGTGAATAATGCTGCAGTGAACGTGGGAGTGCATCTGTCTTTTTGAGGCAGTATTTTTGTGTTCTCCGAATAAATACTCAGTAGAGCCATTACTGTGCCATGTGGTAGTTGCATTTATTTTTTCAGGAACCTCCATACCATTTGTCACAGTGGCTGCACCAATTTCCATTCCCACCAACAGTGCACAGTGTCTCCTCCTCTGCAAACCCTTGACCCCAACTGGTGTCTGTCTCTGGACAATTGGTGATCCAACTGTTGTGAGGGGATAGCCGATTGTGGGTTTGACTGATGTTTCCCTGACGATTTTTAGTGATGTCTAACAACTTTCTCTGTCTGTTGGCACCTGTGTGCCATCTTTGGAAAGTATCTATTCACATATTCCCCACGTTTTTTTATACAGTTTTTTTTGTTTCTTTTGATTTGTATGAGTGTTGTGTGTATTTTTTATATTAGCCTCTTCTCACACATATGATTCACAGATATTTTTTTCTTATTGGGTCAGTGGCCTTTTAAGTTTTTGCTGGTTTCTTTTGCCGTGTGGAAGATTTCAGTTTGATATTGTTCCACTTGTTTATTTTTGCTTTTGTTGCCTTTGCATTTGGTGTCCGATCTGAAGACTCTTTGCCAAAACCAATGTCGAGAGACTTAGTACCTGTGTCTTCTTGGAGGTTTATGGATTCAGGTCTTATGTTCAAATCATTCATCCATTAAAAATTTTGTGTGTGGTGTAAGAAAGTGGACCAGTTATATTCTTCTGCATTTACTGTCAAGTTTGCATGTTACCGCTCACTGAAGAGACGGTCCTTCCCTCATGGCATATCTTCTGCTGCTGTGTCGTAAGTTAGGATCATCTACGTGTGGGTAAGTTTCTGAGCTTTCTGTTCTGTTCCACTGAACTGGTGTCTGTGTTTATGCCAGTACCATCCTGTTTTGATGACAACAGCTCTATAATCTAGCTTGAAATCCAGGAGTGTGTTGACTGCACCTTTCTTTCTCCAGGTTGCTTTGGGTATTTGGGGTCTTTTGTGATTCCATACAAGTTTGAGGACTGTTTTCTATTTGCTCGAATAATGCCAGTGGAATTCAGATAGGGATTTCATCACATCTGTCGATTGCTTTGGGTACGATGGACATGTTCACATAATTAAATCTTCCAGTTAAGGAGTATGGCGTATGCTTCCATTTGTTTGTGTTGCCTTCCAAATCTTTGACCCATACATTCTGCCCCCCCTCGACACACATGTTTTTCATTTCTTTTCTGCCATGTGTTGAGTGTACTATGTCTTTCTCATTTTTGGTTACTTTTATTCCTAGATTTTTTTTTGATGCAATTGTAAATGGCATTGCTTTTTTAATTTCTCTTTGCGAACGTGTGTCATCAGTATACAGAAATGCAAGAACTTGGGTCATCTGGGTGGCCCCATAGGTGAAGCGTCTGCCTTCAGCTCAGGTCATGATCCCAGAGTCCTGGATCGAGCCCCATGTTGGGCTCCCCGCTTATCGAGGGTCTGCTTCTCCCTCTTTCCTACACTCCCCCTGCATGTGCTTTTTCTCTTCCTCTCAAATAAATAAATAAAATCTGAAAAAAATAAAGACAACAGGTCTCTGTATATTGACTTTATATCCTGCAGCTTTCTTGCATTTGTTTAAACTAACTGTTTTTTGTGTGTGTGTGTGTGTGTAATCTTTCGGGATTTCATGTCATTTGCAAATAGTGACAGTTTTCCTGTATGGATTTCATATCTTTCTCTTTTTTTAAAGTGATGTTAGTCACCCTACAGTACTTCATTTGTTTTTGATGAAGTGTTCCATGATTCATTGTTTGTATATAACACCTAGTGCTCATTATGACACGTGCCCTCCTTAATACCCATCACCAGGATAACCCATTCCCCTACCCCTCCCTTACTGCAACCTTCAGTTTGTTTCCCAGTGTCAACAGTCTCTCATGGTTCCTCTCCCCCTCTCATTCCCCCCCTTCACTTTTCCCTTCCTTCTTCTAATGTCCTCCATGCTATTCCTTCCATTCCACATAGGAGTCAAACCTTATGATAATTCTCTTTCTGTGCTTCCCTTAATTTCACTTAGCATAATCCCCTCCTGGTCAATTCACATTGGTGCAAATGGTGGGTATTCATCCTTTCTGATGACTGAGTAATATTCCATTGTATAGATGAACCACATCTTCTTTGTCCATTCATCTGCTGAAGGACATCTTGGCTCCTTCCACAGTTTGGCTATTATGGACATTGCTGCTATGAACATTGAGATACAGGTGCCCCTTCTTTTCATTACTCTGTGTCTATGGGGTAAATACCCAGTAGTGCAATTGTTGGGTCATAGGATAGCTCTGTGTTTAATGTCTTGCGGAACATCCATATTGTTCAAAAGTGGTTATACCAGTTGAATTCTCACGAGTAGTGTAAGAGGGCTCCCCTTTCTCCACATCATCTCTGACTTTTTGTAATTTCCTGTCTTGTTAATTTTTTTCTCAAGATTTTATTTATTTATTTGATAGAGATAGAGACAGCCAGCGAGAGAGGGAACACAAGCAGGGGGAGTGGGAGAGGAAGAAGCAGGCTCATAGTGGAGGAGCCTGATGTGGGGCTCGATCCCATAATGCCAGGATCACGCCCTTAGCCGAAGGCAGATCCTTAACCTCTGTGCCACCCAGGTGCCCCCTGCCTTGTTAATTTTAACCATTCTAACTGGTGTAAGGTGGTATCTCATTGTCGTTTTGATTTGTATTTGCCTGATGGCAAGTGATGTGGAGCATTTTTTCATGTGTCTGTTGGCCATTTGTATGTCTTCTCTAGAAGTATCTCTTTGTGTCTTCTGCCCATTTTTTGTGTGTTGAGTTTGAGGAGTTCTTTATAGATCTTGGATACCAGCCCTTTATCTGTAATATCATTTGCAGATATCTTCTTCTTTTCCATAGGTTGCCTTTGTGTTTTGTTGATCGTTTGCTTTGCTGTGCAGAAGGTTTTTATCTTGATGAAGTGCCAATAGTTCATTTTTGCTTTTATTTCCTTTGCCTTTAGAGACATGGCTTGCAAGAAGTTGTTGTGTCCAAGGTTGAAGAGTTCTTTTGATTTGGATATGATACAGGAATCCATTATTTTTCTTTCCTGATTGTATTCGATTCCTCTGTCTTTCTTGGTGAGTCTAGCTAAGTTTGTCAGTTTTATTTATCTTTTCAAAAAAGGCACCTTTCAATTTCATTGTTTTTGTTGTTTTGTTTTTTTTTTTTTTGGTCTTTTTAGTCTCTGTTGGATTTCTTTATGCATTCCTTTTTCTTGTTTCCTTATTTCTACTAAATTGGGTCTTTGTTGTTTTATTTTTTACTTCTTTACCACATAAATCAGGTTGTTAATGGAGACCCTTCTCATGGATTGATGAAGACTTGAGTTTCTATGAATGTCCCCCATAGAGCTACTTTTGCTGCATCCCATAAGTTTTTGTAAGTTGTCTTTTTCATCAGTGTCAAGGTACTTCTAAAATCTTTTTTGATTTCTTCTTTGACTGTTGGTTGTTCGGTAGCATGTTTTTAATTCTCCACATATTTTTTTGAGATTATTTAAGTATCTGACAGAGAGTGAGACAGTGAGAGAGGGAACGCAAGCAGGGGGGGTGAGAGAGGGAGAAGCGGGCTTCCCACTGAGCAAGGAGCCTGATTCCAACCTAAATCCCAGGATCCTGGGATCAGGACCTGAGCTGAAGGCAGATCCTTAACAACTGATCCACCCAGGCTCCCCAATCTCCACCTATTTTTGACTGTCCCATTTTTTTCTTGAGACTGATTTCTAGTTTCATATCTTTGTGGTTGGACAAGATTTGAAGCAGAAGGTGAAGAGCATTCAGATTAAAAGTTTGTTTCCTGGAGGGATTTCTGAGGGCAGACCATGAGTTCTGTGGGGACGGAGGAAGGTTTTGTGAGACGGGGGTGTGGTTAACCCTTGTTAGAATTACTGACTACTACCATGCAGGCTGTGTGCTACTGTTCACACCGTAGTCCTGATGGACTTGTACTTCATTAGGAACATTTTCTAGGAGGTTTAGGCATAGCCTTCTCTTAAAGAAAGGTGCCATGTGAGTTCATGGCATGACCCCAGGTCAGCAACCAGGATGTATGGTATTGTGGGGGATGAGAAACAGGCTTTCTGTGGGAAGTGACAGAAATAGTTTATGGTGAGCTCCATGACCATAGGTGAGGTCCTGAGTGACCCACTGGGTGTTGGGTTCTGTGGATCTGTCTCATCAGGTGCTGTGGAATTCAGGGACACACTCCTGTCTGTGGATTTGTGTGGAGACAGGTAGACATCAGTGTTTGGCCAGGCACAAGGGTCGCACTGGACCACCACCAGAGGTGCAGCATGTGCGGGAGCCACTGCTTGCTTTCCACGAAAGCTGACCAGGGTCTTTGACCGTGATTTCTAGCAGCTGCAAGGGGAGAGGAGGCCGGGGGTGGTGCACACTTCCTAGAGTTGTGGTCAGGACTAGTCTGGAACCCACTGAAGTCAGCCACACTGGGCACAGAAGGCCCCCAGTCAGTGTAGCTGTGGGCACTGCTCCCATGGTACTTTCGGGACGGGTCCATGCTGCCACCTCCTGCTTTTCATCATCATCTTCAAAGTCATGTGCCTCTGCTCTTGCCCCATGGCCTCCGGGGTATTGTCAGTCCTCCATCTGGCCCTCGTCCCTGTTGCCCTGTGCAGTCCGATGCCAGGATAGCCTTCTCGAGACAATCATCTGGCCCTGATGGAACACTTCCATGGATCTCGTGTGATGCAAGGATGTAGCCCTGCCCTGGAAGGGGGCTGCAGGTCCCCAATCAGGAGAGCCATGTCTCCCTTTTCAGCATGGCCTGCCCTCCCCTCAGTCTTCTTCAGGGAATCTCTCCCCACTTCCTGAGATGACAGCTCTGAACTTAAAAATGAATGTTATTTTACATATCTCTATGCCTTAGTTCATCCATGGCATGTCTTTCAACCCCGTTAGTGGGGTTTTTTTTTTAGCAGTTCTGAAGGGCTGTCTGCTCAAGGAGGGGATGACCTGGGTGGGGCAGCTTTCCCTCTCATCTCCCTCAGCATGTCTCTGAGCCCTGGGGCCAACTGTGCCACTGAGGATTGAGGGACCCGAGCCAGCTCATCCTGAGCCCAGGATGTGTCAGCTGTGTAGACGGATGCGTGTCAGAGTGGTGGGCAGCGGCATGGGCCAGGGGCAGGCAGTGTCTCCTCATTCCTTCCCTCCCTTCCTCCCAGAGGTAGCTCAGAGCAGCCTTCAACCCCTGCATCTCCAGATCCCTTGACCTGTGCCTCCTGTGTTCAGCTGGTGACCTTGGAGTTTTGCATTGATTCTACCTCCCATACCCTCTCCTGTAGCAGTTCCTGGATCAGGGGAGTGGTGGGACTCTTGTCTGCTTTTGATCTTCTTCCTGTCCCGCACCAAGCCCACCCACCTTTGCATCTTCCATGTATGTGCTTGGAAGCAAGCCCATCCACAGGAAACCTATTAGCCAAAGGGATCCAGGCAAAGAACATTGAAGTAGAGATCCAGGATCCATAATAAACCTGCTCGGAAACTTGTCCCAAAGTCTGTGACTCTCTCACAATGTAACAGAAACAATAATAGCTTTCTGGACTGTGAAGTGACATGTGTCTCTACTTCTAATCTTAAATGCATAGGTGCTGAGCCTGGACTGAAAAGGACCATGGCTCCCGTGGGCTGGGATCCACAGTAAGAACTCAGTGAAATCTGAATTCAAGGCATAGAGTGAATAATTATTGTAGAGTGAATCCTCCCAAGTAGGGCTTATGAACAATGCACAGGAAAAGCTTTTTCAAAGAGGTTTCTGAAAGAAAAATCTTTTTTAAAAATTTATTTTAATTCCAGTAGAGCTAACCTACAGTGTTACATTCGTTTCAGGTGTACAATAGAGTGATTCAGTAATTCTATATATTACTCAGTGGTCATCAAGAAAAGTGTCCTCTTAATCCGCTTCATCTATTTGACTCATCCCTCTATCATCCTCCTCTCTGGTATCCATCCGTTTGTTCTCTATTGTTAAGAGTTTGTATTTTGCCACACCCATACTCAGGCAACCCTGTTTGGGTAGAGTTGCCCTGTCCCCTGCGAGGGGGGATGGGTGTGGGAACGCTGTGAGCCAGTATTTCCAGGCTTTTGTTCCCTGGCATCTTTCTCTGGCGGTCTGCTGTGCCTCTTCTGAGAGTCAGAGCAGCAGAGGCTGAATTGTCACAGAACAGAGGGATTGCGGCATGTTCTTCACGGATGTTCTGGCCACTTTCACTCCGTTACTGTTGGTGCTGCTCAACCCCATAGCGTCCCTGGATGTGTGCCCCACACCTGGTGTCCCTGTCCTCACTTCCAGGGCAGGTGCATCTCTGTCCTTTGTGTTTCTAAGGCCACCAGCCACCAGCCGCCCCCTGGAGCTCCCAGATCTCCAGGTCTCAGTCTGGATCCCGTGAGCACACCAGGATTACGGAGTTTCCTGAGAAGCCTGGTGGCATACCACCTCCTTCAGGGTCTCAGTCTGCTGTTTCCTGGGTGCCAACCACGAGTTCGCCCGCTGCCCCATGCAGGTGGCCCACCAGCCGCCAGCCGCCCCGCGTGCTCCCGGGTCTCTGGGTCTGTCTATTCCCGGTGAGCACACTGGGATTCCGGAGTTCCGTGAGAAGCCTGGTGGTGGGTGCACCTGGTTCAGGGTCTCAGTCTGCTGTTTCCTGGGTTCTGACCATGAATCTGCCCTCTCCCCTGTGCAGGTGGCCTGCCAGCCTCCAGTGGACCCGCACGCGCTCCAGGAGCTCTCATTCTCATTCTGGATCCCATGAGCACACTGGGATTCCTGTGTTCTGGGAGATGCCTAGTGGTGTGCTCTCTGGGCTCACCAGTCTCAGTCCTCTCTCTAGGGGTGCCTTCTGTGAATCTGCCAGCTCCCCTGTGCAGGTGGCTGCTACTTCCTGGCGCCCAAATGCGGTGGCTCCCTCCCCCTTCCTTTTATCTTCCAGTATCTGTGCCAGGTTTCAGGACTCCCCGCTTCCTACCTCAATACGCAGCGCTGGAGATGTTCATTTGTAGAGATCCAGATATATCTTCCTGCCTCTCAGGCTGATTCCGTGGTTGTTTAGGCTGGCCTGCTACCTATCCAGCAGGACTCAGGGGATCTGCGGAAAAAGGAGTCCCCTACTCCTCCACCATCTTAACTCCTCTCTTGTACCTGAAATAGTATTTAAAAACACTCAGCTCAGCCTCTTCTACAAAGTGAGCCAATGCTTATAAACATGGCTAAAATATTGCCTTACCTACGTTGACTTCCCAGCCATCCTAGTGTTTAAATGGTGTGACTGTGACTTACATTAGTCAACATTTGCAGAGAAAGAACTTAGTGCATCCAGGGGGCACTTCATGTTGAAATTAGTTTGTGACAACGAGCTACTGTGTTTTATTCTGCAGTCCAAGGGAATGGTGCCAGACATCTCTAAGGTGTCTAGCAGTTCTACAATTCTGATTTTAAGTGGTCTGTGTGCTTCAGAGATTTGGGCAGGAGAAGGGCAGGAGTCCAGAGACTGTGAACACTTCTGTTACCTGTGCTGACCATGGAGCAGGTAGCCTTCTGTGGGCATCATTTTGATTTCTTGGTACTCTTGTGAAAGGTGCTTTTGTCTCAAATTCCTCCATTTAGTAGTCATTATAATGATGAAAGTAATTTTTATCTTATATCATCTGTGGGCCCTGATCCTGGGCTCCCAGGGAATCTATCCTTTAACATTTTAACTGGCTCAAAATGATCGGGCAAAAACTCAAAGCATGGGCCCTATTTCTGCCCCAAGCACATGTTGTACATCTGCTTTGAGAAGAAAACAACCAAAAATGCCAACATGAAGATAAGAAAAAATAAAGAACCTCTTTGGCTCCCATAAGATTAAAGTCATACTGACATGTACATACTGAAAATGCATGAAACCATTGCATTTCCTAAAGCCAAAGCCTTGGAGGGTCTGAGAGCCACTGACCTTGCCCAGAGCCAGGCACACCCCAGCAGGGAGGGCTGGTGCAGAAAGGGAAGGGGCAGGACTCTGAGGGTGGTCTGCAGCTAGAGGGGTCCCTAGAAGGGGCCAGGTGTGTGTGGGTGCCCTGGCCCACGACCCCACCCATTCCTGTGCCGGGTGTTGGGTAGAGGAGGCACCTCTTGGGCCCCCTGCACTTTCAGGGTTCCAGGGGCTTGAGGGCGGGTTGCCCAGCATCCAAGGGGCTCAGGTACCAACCTCCCCAACCATTCACTGCTTGGGGGTGGAGATGTCTCTGTGGGCAGTCCCAGATTTGCAGTGGGTTGCAGAATTGGGGCAGAAGAAGGGGCACTGAGAGAGAGAGAGAGTTGCCCTGTGGAGATCCCTGCTGGTGAATGAGCAGCTTGCACTGGGGTGGGGGTCTGGGGGTAGGGTGTGCCCCAGGTGGGAGGCAAGGTTTTGGAAGGGCACGTGGAGAGGGTTCATTGTGGGTACTCAGGTGAGTTTTCTTTTTCCCTTTAAAGTCTCTTCTGCCCCATGTCCTCAACTGACCTTATTCCCCATACCCGGGAACTCCAGGGCACCCACTCACCTGAGCTTTTGTGGGATGGGTTGCAGAATTTCAGTGTTTCCCCTGTTCCCCGGGAAGAGTGCGGGTAACGACCTCACACAATCCCCACTTTCAGTTCTCTGACACAGTGCAGGTGATGCATCTTGAGCAGTACCCTGAGTTCAGCAGGGTGTGTCCTGGTCCCCCAGGCACAGGTGTGGCAGTAGCAAGCCCCAGAGCCATCCCCCAACTTCAGCATTATGCCCCGTGTGCCCCTGGGTAGTGGTAATTGGCTATTAGAATCATGCAGGAATATCCTCCAGGTGGGGGCCTGGAGGCGTGCGTAAACCAGACCCCACTCTAGTTGCATTGGGAATAGACGAATTGAGGGTTTCTTTAGAAGAGTAAGTCTGCTTTCCAGAAAAGGCAAGGTCATTGGTCTATTGAGAATGAAGATAATTACTGATAAACAACAAGTATGTGTTGCCCCTTCGCCCAGAAACCGAAGCAGGTGTGCAGGCTTTAGGTCAGAGGTGCCTTCTTCTCCCCACCTGACAGCAATTCTCTGCTCTGGCTCCAAGAAACCCGAGGTTTTGAACGTCAGCATCAGAGTCAGCGAGGCAGCTTGTCACAGGATGCCAGTGTTCACAGAAAGCAAAGGTATGTTTGGCAAAATGTCCTATCTATGTCAGGGCTGGAGGTAAAACCTCTCATTATCCCAAAACCTCCTGGGCTTTTCTCTTTTCTCTAGTTGAGCCACAAAGTAAAATTGAAGTACCTGTCAGCATTCTGGGTTTGGTGCAGGAATTACTTAGTTTCCCTGGAGGTAGAACGTTGCAGGGGATCACAATTTCTCTGTCCATTTACTGCTTACAAATGTATTTTGAGGGGCGCCTGGGTGGCAGAGCGGTTAAGCGTCTGCCTTCGGCTCAGGGCGTGATCCTGGCGTTCTGGGATCGAGCCCCACATCAGGCTCCTCCGCTGTGAGCCTGCTTCTTCCTCTCCCACTCCCCCTGCTTGTGTTCCCTCTCTCGTTAGCTGTCTCTATCTCTGTCAAATAAATAAATAAAATTAAAAAAAAAATGTATTTTGACCATCTGTTTCCTAGGAACCCTCTTTTATTAGAAAGGGAAGGTGAGATTCACTCTGTGCCTGTTTGTAACATCTAATTTGTTCCTTCATCTAACAGTGTTTATTCAATTGGGCCTAAGATATGGTTGAGTGGCCAACATCTAGAGTTAGGTGGCTTTTTTCATCTGATACAGACTTGGATGATGTCATTTGACAAAGGTGATGTTTCATCATTGATTAGTTTATTCATCAGAAGAGTTAAAATTAGGGTGGAGGGAAAATTGAAAATTTTCCAAAGTGGCCTGTTCCTGTTTAAAAGTTGAGCTTGACTTTCTAGTTTTACTAAATGTATTATCTCGATATTTTGAGGTGCCATATTCTCTCTGTAGTTTCTTTGGTGGTGGAGTCAGAAGGAGAGTCTGGGAATTCTTTCGGAGAGTGGCATGCTGGTGGCTTCAAGGGGCTTGGCATCAGGAGCCTTGGGGTGAATTCTGCAACTGCTTGCCTGACCCTGGGTGCATCTCCCAGAGGTTTTTTTTCCTCTTATGAAATTGCCGGCAGATAATGTTCTGCTTGAAGGGGAACCCTCCCATCCTGTTGGTGGCAATGCAAATGGTGCAGCCAGTCTGGGAAACAGTGTGGAGGTTCCTCAAAAAGTTAAAAATTGAACAACCCCATGATCCAGCAATTGCTCTCCTAGGTATTTACCCAAAGGATACAAAAATGTGGATTCGAAATGGGTACATGCACCATGATGTTTATAGCAGAAATGTCAACAGTAGCCAAACTATAGAGAGAATCCCAACGTCCATGCACTGATGAATGGGTAAAACAGATGTGGGATACATATATATACACTGGAATATGACCCAGATTCAAAAAGAATGAAATCTTACCATTTGCAAGGATGTGGATGGACCTAGAGTGTATTAAGCTAAGCAAAATCATTGAGGAAAGACAAATATCCTATGCTCTCATGCCTGTGGAACTTCAGAAAGAAAACAGATGAACAGAGTTGAGGAGTGATGAGAGAGGCAAACAAGGAAATAGACTCAACCTTGGAGAACAAACTGAGTGTTGCTGCAGGACAGGGGCGTGGGGGGAAGAGTTAAATGGGTGAGGGGTATTAAGGAGGGCACTTGTGATGAGCACCGAGTTCTGTATGCAGGTGAGGAATCACTAAATCCTACCCCTGAAGCGAATATTCCATGGCATGTGAACTAACTGGAATTTAAGTAAGAGGAGAAAGGTAAAAGTGTTCTGCTTCATGAAGAGTGAGGTAAAATTGTAGTGATTTGGGCTGTACTATTCTATAGATGAGAGTTGTAAATCACCCTGTTGTAGGATACACTAGTTTCTTATCACATAAGGAGTCCTCAGAAAGCTGCAATGAAAGATTCAGGTCTCAGAGCATGTTCATGTTCCACTGATATGTTACAGTTTGCACAGGTAGGAAAGAAGGTGGAGAGAAAGGCAACAGAAGGGGAAAGTAGGTGTGAACCTTTCATTAGTTAGCGTTATAGCTTTCTCATGAAAGCCTTACGCCAGTGTGATTTTGGAAGCAGAGAGGTAATCCGGGAGCTTTGCAGGAGATGGGGGAGTTCCAGGACTGGGTAAAGCTGACAGGGGTTCCAGAGGAGAGCTGAATGCATTCTGCAGCAGGGTGTGGGCAGGGTGGGCTCCAGGGGTGGCTGTGGGTCTCCTGGGTGAGACTTGTGACAGGTGAGGGCTGTGTGCAAGTTCCTGGCTGAGGACAAGTGAGGCACAGGCGGAGAGCTGGCAGAGAACCTTCTTCTGGGCCACCAGCCTCACCCAACACACACAGCCTCATCTTCTGTCCCTGTCACTCCAATTCAGACTTCTCCGAAGGTGAGTGAGAACACATCAGGAGCATTCTGAACAGAAGGGAAAGCATGTGCATAGCTCTGGGGCAGGAAAATTCCAGCTATGTCCTGGAGTAGCAAGATGGCCCTGTGGCCACAGGAGACAGCTTAGGACATGACCTCAGAGAGGTGACAGAAAGCCATTCCAGGGCTATAACCCCATGAGACCCTGTTTCACTGGGCCATCCTGGCTACAGTGTTGAGAACAGATGACAGAGGGTTGAAGATGGCAAGGCAGGTCAATGACGAAGCTTTTCCAGGAACTCAGGCACTGTGGTCCAGACAGGTGGCCTTGGATGGAGTGGTTAGACCTCTTCTGGGTCCATTTTGAAGATGGAGCTCACAGGATTTGCTGATGGGTTAGCTATTAGGAGCAGGAGAACAGAGGAACTGGGGTAACTCCCAGCTGTTGTGGGTTGTCCTGATCGAGGGGAAGGAGAGGGTTTCTTGGGTGGTAGGAGGTAGTCCGTGTTCCACATGCTGAGGAAGGTGCCTTTCCCAGTGGATCTGCTGAGGTTTGTGTCTGGGAGAACCTTTCACATCTCCTCCCTCAGCAATGCTCAAGTAAAAGTATCCCCCACTTTTTAAACGTTCACAGTAAGACACTGGGCTTTCTTGAAAGAACTACGTTATTACCCAGCTTCAGTAAGAGGAAGAGACTTGAAGAGGATTTCCCTCTTATGAAAAAAGGTGAACAGTGAGAATCGCGTTCAGCATCTGTTTTGGGGAGAAGCACGACAGAGGCGTCGTGCACCCCAACCTGCTCCTTCCGCTGGGAACTGCTCTCCGCATCCAGCCACCAGCACTTTGAATGGTGTCTGTGAGCCTCTTCTGTGCTTTGTCTTCATTTATGCTGGGCCTCCATTAGAAACTTGTGTCCTGAGGCCTAAGAAAAGCCAAAGAGAAGGAATTTTGGAGTCTGAGGACACTATCTAATTGTGCCGTGTAAATTAATGGCCATTCCTTCTTGAACACCATTTCTGCTGTGCAAGGTTTCTCAGAAGCCCTGTACTTTCAAAGAGCAGGGAAACCTATACCCCATGCTGCGGGTTTAGTTTTAGTCTCCATACTGGACGTAACATTTCATGACTGTCGGATTTTCTCACTCAAACATTGAGACTTTGACCACCTTCACCCATTTCTACCACCCCATCCCCGAATCTGGCACCTACCAATCTGCTATCAGTATCTATGCATTCAGTAATTGTTTATTACACGTGGAATGTACATGAGAGCATCTGAGATTGGTCTTTCTGTGTCTGAGTTACTTGGCATAAGGCCCCCAAGGTCTGTTTCCATGTCTGGTTCTTGTGAATAATGCTGCAGTGAACGTGGAAGTGCATCTGTCTTTTTTAGGCAGTATTTTTGTGTTCTCCAAATCAATACTCAGTAGAGCCATTAATGGGTCATGTGGTAGTCGCATTTATTTTTTCAGGAACCTCCATACCGTTTGTCACAGTGGCTGCACCAATTTCCATTCCCACCAACACTGCACAGTGTCTCCTCGTCTGCACACCCTTGACCCCACCTGGTGTCTGTCCTTGGGACAATTGCTGTTCCAACTGTTGTGAGCGGATAGCCGATTGTGGGTTTGACTGATGTTTACCTGATGATGATGAGTGATGTCTAACAACTTTCTCTGTCTGTTGGCACCTGTGTGCCATCTTTAGAAAGTATCTATTCACATATTCCCCACATTTTTTATACAATTTTTTTGTTTTGATTTGTATGAGTGTTGTGTGTATTTTGGATATTAGCCTCTTCTCACACATATGATTCGCAGATATTTTTTTTCTTATTGGGTCAGTGGCCTTTTAAGTTTTTGCTGGTTTCTTTTGCCATGTGGAAGATTTCAGTTTGATGTTGTTCCACTTGTTTATTTTTGCTTTTGTTGCCTTTGCATTTGGTGTCCGATCTGAAGACACTTTGCCAAAACCAATGTCGAGAGACTTAGTACCTGTGTCTTCTTGGAGGTTTATGGATTCAGGTCTTATGTTCAAATCATTCATCCATTAAAAATTTTGTGTGTGGTGTAAGAAAGTGGACCAGTTATATTCTTCTGCATTTAGTGTCCAGTTTGCCTGTTACCGCTCACTGAAGAGACAGTCCTTCCCTCATGGCATATCTTCTGCTGCTGTGTCGTAAGTTAGGATCATCTACGTGTGGGTAAGTTTCTGAGCTTTCTGTTCTGTTCCACTGACCTGGTGTCTGTGTTTATGCCAGTACCATCCTGTTTTGATGACAACAGCTTTGTAATCTAGCTTGAAATCCAGGAGTGTGTTGACTGCACCTTTCTTTCTCCAGGTTGCTTTGGGTATTTGGGGTCTTTTGTGATTCCATACAAGTTTGAGGACTGTTTTCTATTTGCTCGAAGAATGCCGCTGGAATTCAGATAGGGATTTCATCATATCTGTCGATTGCTTTGGGTACGATGGACATGTTCACATAATTAAATCTTCCAGTTAAGGAGCATGGCGTAAGCTTCCATTTGTTTGTGTTGCCTTCCAAATCTTTGACCCATACATCCTGCCCCCCTCGACACACATGTTTTTCATTTCTTTTCTGCCATGTGTTGAGTGTACTATGTCTTTCTCATTTTTGGTTACTTTTATTCCTAGATTTTTTTTTGATGCAATTATAAATGGCATTGCTTTTTGAATTTCTCTTTGCAAAAGTGCGTCATCAGTATGCAGAAATGCAAGAAGTTGGGTCACCTGGGTGGCCCCATAGGTGAAGCTTCTGCCTTCATCTCAGGTCATGAACTCAGAGTTTTGACATTGAGCCCTGTGTTGGGCTCCCCGTTTAGCGAGGGTCTGCTTCTCCCTCTTTCGGACACTCCCCCTGCCCTTGCTTTTTCTCTTCCTCTCAAATAAATAAATAAAATATGAAAAAAAAAAGAGAACAGGTCTCTGTATATTGACTTTATATCCTGCAGCTTTCTAGAATTTGTTTATTCTAACAGTTTGTGTGTGTGTGTGTGTGTGTGTAATCTTTCAGGATTTCATGTCATTTGCAAATAGTGACAGTTTTCCTGTATGAATTTCATATCCTTCTATTTTTTTAAAATGATGTTAATCACCCTACAGTACTTCATTTGTTTTTGATGAAGTGTTCCATGATTCATTGTTTGCATATAACACCTAGTGCTCATTATGACACGTGCCCTCCTTCTTTTTAAAAAGAATTTATTTATTTATTCGACAGATAGAGACAGCCAGCGAGAGAGGGAACTCAAGCAGGGGGAGTGGGAGAGGAAGAAGCAGGCTCACAGCGGAGGAGCCTGTTGTGGAGTTCGATCCCCTAATGCCGGGATCACGCCCTGAGCCGAAGGCAGATGCTTAACCGCTGTGCCACCCCGGTGCCCCAACACGTGCCCTCCTTAATACCCATCACCAGGATAACCCATTCCCCTACCCTCCCTTTCTGCAACCTTCAGTTTGTTTCCCAGTGTCAGTAGTCTCTCATGTTTCATTTCCCCTCTCATTACCTCACTTCACTTTTCCCTTCCTTCTTCTAATGTCCTCCATGCTATTCCTTCCATTCCACATAGGAGTGAAACCATATGATAATTGTCTTTCTCTGCTTGACTTAATTTCACTTAGCATAATCCCCTCCTGATCCATCCACGTTGGTGCAAATGGTGGGTATTCATCCTTTCTGATGACTGGGTAATATTCCATTGGACAGATGAACCACATCATCTTTGTCCATTCATCTGCTGAAGGACATCTTGGCTCCTTCCACAGTTTGGATATTATGGACATTGCTGCTATGAACATTGGGATACTGGTGCCCCTTCTTTTCATTACTGTGTGTCTATGGGGTAAATACCCAGTAGTGCAATTTGTGGGTCGTAGGATAGCTCTGTGTTTAACGTCTTGAGGATCCTCCATATTGTTTTCAAAAGTGGCTGTACTAGCTTGAATTCTCATGAGTAGTGTAAGAGGGTTCCCCTTTCTCCACATCACCTCTGACTTTCTTTTATTTCCTGTCTTGTTAATTTTTTTCAAGATTTTATTTATTTATTCCACAGAGATAGAGAAAGCCAGCGAGAGAGGGAACACAAGCATGGGGAGTGGGAGAGGAAGAAGCAGGCTCATAACAGAGGAGCCTGATGTGGGGCTCGATCGCATAATGCCAGGATCACGCCCTTAGCCGAAGGCAGACACTTAACCTCTGTGCCACCCAGGTGCCCCCTGCCCTGTTAATTTTAACCATTCTAACTGGTGTAAGGTGGTATCTCATTGTCATTTATTTGTATTTGCCTGATGGCAAGTGATGTGATGCATTTTTTCATGTGTCTGTTGGCCATTTGTATGTCTTCTCTGGAGAAGTATCTCTTTGTGTCTTCTGCCCATTTTTTGGGCGTTGAGTTAGAGAAGTTCTTTATAGATCTTGGATACCAGCCCTTTCTCTGTAATATCATTTGCAGATATCTTCTTCGATTCCATAGGTTGCCTTTTTCTTTCGTTGATCGTTTGCTTTGACGAGCAGAAGCTTTTTATCCTGATGAAGTGCCAATAGTTCATTTTTGCTTTTATTTCCTTTGCCTATAGAGACGTGGCTTGCAAGAAGTTGTTGTGTCCAAGGTTGAAGAGTTCTTTTGATTTTGATATGAGACAGGAATCCAGTATCTTATTTTCCTGATTGTATTCGAGTCCTCTGTCTTTGTTGGTGAGTCTAGCTAAGTTTGTCAGTTTTGTTTATCTTTCCAAAAAGGCAGCTTTCATTTTCATTGTTTATTTTTTTGTCTTTTTAGTCTCCATTGGATTTCTTTATGCATTCCTTTTTCTTATTTCCGTATTTCTACTAATTTGGGGCTTTGTTTGTTGTTTTTTTTTCTACTTCTTTACCATATAAATCAGGTTGTTTATTGGAGAGCATTCTCATGGATTGATGAAGACTTGAATTTCTATGAATGTCCCCCATAAAGCTACTTTTGCTGCATCCCATAAGTTTTTGTAGTTTGTCTTTTGCATCAGTGTCAAGGTACTTCTAAAAATTTTTTTGATTTCTTCTTTGACTGTTGGTTGTTCAGTAGCATGTTGTTAAGTCTCCACATATTTTTTTAAGATTATTTGAGTATCTGACAGAGAGTGAGACAGTGAGAGGGAACGCAAGCAGGGGGTAGGGAGAGGGAGAAGCGGGCTTCCCACTGAGCAAGGAGCCTGCTTCGGGGCTAGATCTCAGGATCCTGGAATCACGACCTGAGCTGAAAGCAGATCCTTAACGATCGAGCCACCCAGGCCCCCCAATCTCCACCTATTTTTGACTGTCCCATTTTTTTCTTGAGACTGATGTCTAGTTTCATATCATTGTGGTTGGACAAGATTTGAAGCAGAAGGTGAAGAGAGCATTCAGATGAAAGGTTTGTTTCCTGGAGGGTTTTCTGAGGGCAGACCATGAGTTCACTGGGGATGGAGGATGGTTTTGTGAGACGGGGGTTGGGGTTAACCCTTGTTAGAATTACTGACTACTACCATGCAGGCTGTGTGCTACTGTTCACACCATAGTCCTGATGGACTTGTACTTCATTAGAAATATTTTCTAGGAGGTGTAGGCATAGCCTTCTCTAAAAGAAAGGTGCCATGTGGGTTTATGGAATGACCCCAGGTCAGCAACCAGGATGTATGGTATTGTGGGGGATCAGAAACAGGCTTTCTGTGGGAAGTGACAGAAATGGGGTATGGTGAGCTCCTTGACCATAGGTGAGGTCCCGAGTGACCCACTGGGTGTTGGGTTCTGTGGATCTGTCTCATCAGGTGCTGTGGAATTCAGGGACACCCTCCTGTCTGTGGATTTGTATGGAGACAGGTAGACATCAGTGTCTGGCCAGGCACAAAGGTCGCACTGGACCACCACCAGAGGTGCAGCGTGCGGTGGAGCCACTGCTTGGTTTCCACGAAAGCTGACCAGGGTCTGTGACCGTGATTCCTAGCAGCTGCAAGGGGAGAGGAGGCCGGAGGTGGTGCACACTTCCTAGAGTTGTGGTCAGGACTAGTCTGGAACCGACTGAAGTCAGCCACACCTGGCACAGAAGGCACCCAGTCAGTGTAGCTGTGGGCACTGCTCCGATGGTACTTCAGGCTGGCTCAATGCTGCCACCTCCTGCTTTTCATCATCATCTTCAAGGTCATGTGCCTCTGCTCTTGCCCCATGGCCTCCGGGGTATTGTCCGTCCTCCATCTGGCCCTTGTCCCTGGTGCCCTGTGCAGTCCGATGCCAGGGTAGCCTTCTCGAGACAAACATCTGTCCCTGATGGAATACTTCCATGGATCTCGTGTGATGCGAGGTTGATGCCCTGCCCTGGAAGAGGGCTGCAGTTTCCCAATCAGGAGAGCCATGTCTCCCTTTTCAGCATGGCCTGCCCTCCCCTCAGTCATCTTCAGGGAAACTCTCCGAATTCCTGAGACAACAGCTCTGAACTTAAAAATGAATGTTATTTTACATATCTCTATGGCTTAGTTCATCTATGGCATGTCTTTCAACCCCGTTAGTGGTTTTTTTTTTAGCAGTTCTGAAGGGCTGTCTGCTCAAGGAGGGGATAACCTGGGTGGGGCAGCTTTCCCTCTCATCTCCCTCAGCATGTCTCTGAGCCCTGAGGCCAGCTGTCCCACTGAGGATTGAGGGAACCGAGACAGCCCATCCTGAGCCCAGGCTGTGTCAGCTCATAGACTGATGCGTGTCGGAGCGGTGGGCAGATGGCATGGGCCAGGGGCAGGCAGTGTCTCCTTCTCATTCCTTCTCTCCCTTCCTCCCAGAGGTAGCTCAGAGCAGCCTTCAACCCCTGCATCTCCAGATCCTTTGACCTGTGCCTCCTGTGTTCAGCTGGTGACCTTGGAGTTTCGCATGGATTCTACCTCCCGTACCCTCTCCTGTAGCAGTTCCTGGATCAGGGGAGGGTTCCGACCCTTGTCTGTTTTTGATCTTCTTCCTGTCCCGCACCAAGCCCACCCACCTTTGCATCTTCCATGTATGTGCTTGGAAGCACGCCCATCCACAGGGAACCTATTAGCCATATGGATCCAGGCAATGAACATTGAAGTAGAGATCCAGGATCCATAATAAACCTGCTCTGAAACCTGTCCCAAAGTCTGTGACTCTCTCACACTGAAACAGAAACAATAATAGCTTTCTGGACTGTGAAGTGACATGTGTCTCTACTTCCAATCTTGAATGCATAGGTGGTGAGCCTGGACAGAAAAGGACCATGGCTCCCGTGGGCTGGGATCCACGGTAAGAGCTCAGTGAAATATGAATTTGAGGCATGGAGTGAATAATTATTGTAGAGTGAATCCTCCCAAGTAGGGCTTATGCACATTGCACAGGAAAAGTTTTTTCAAAGAGGTTCCTGAAAGAGAAATATTTTTAAAAAATTTATTTTAATTCCAGTAGAGCTAACATACAGGGTTACATTCGCTTCAGGTGTACAATAGAGTGATTCAGTAATTCTATATATTACTCAGTGGTCATCAAGAAAAGTGTCCTCTTAATCCCCTTCATCTATTTCACTCATCCCTCTATCCACCTCCTCTCTGGTAACCATCCGTTTGTTCTCTATTGTTAAGAGTTTGTATTTTGGTGCGTCTCCTTTTTCTCTTTTAGTTATTCATTTTTGTTTGTTTCTTCAATTCCCCATAAGAGTGACATCGTATGGGATTTGTCTTTCTCTGACTGACTGATTTTAGTTAGGATAATACTCTCTAGCTCCATCCATGTGTCTGCAAATGGCAAGGTTTCATTCTTTTTCAAGCCGAGTAATACTCCATTGTATGTGTGTATGTGTGTGTGTGTGTGTGTGTGTGTGTGTGTGTGTGTGTGTGAGTACACACATCTATCATCTCATTTGTCTATTTTTCTACAGACACTTGGGTTGCTTCCATATTGTGATATTGTAAATAATGGTGCAAGAAACATAGGGGTGCACGTATCCTTTTAAGATACTGTTTTCCTATTCTTTGGGTAAATACGAGTAGTGTGATTGTTGGATCATAGGGTAGTTCTATATTTAATTTTTTGAGGAAACTTCATACTGTTTTCCACGGTGGCCACCACAGTTTGCATTCCCACCCACAGTTCGCGAGGATTCCCCTTTATCCACATCCTCCCAACACCTGCTCTTTGTTGTGCTTTTGATGTTAGCCATTCTGACAGGTTTGAGGTATTACCTCATTTTCCTTTGGATTTACATTTTCCTGATGATGGGTGATGGTGAACATCTTTTCACGGGACTGTTGGCCATTTGTATTTCTTCTTTGGAGAAATGTCTGTCCATGGCTTCTGCCTATTTTTTAACTGGAGTATTTGTTTTTTGGGGGGTCGAGTAGTATCAGTTGTATATGTTTTGGACACTATCCCTTCATTGCATATGATCTTTGCAAATATCTTCTCCCTTTGAGTAGGTTGTCTTATTATTTTTACATTTTCATTGTTCTTCTGCCATGTGGAAACTTTTTATTTTGCTGTATTCCCAATAGTTTATTTTTGCTTTCATTTCCTTTGCCTCAGGAGACAGTCTAGAAAAACGTTGGTATGGTCCATGTCAAGAAGTTACTGTCTTCCCTCCTGTAGGATTTTTATGGATTCAGGTCTCATATTGAGGTCTTGAAACTGTTTTGTGTTTGTCTTTATTGTGTAAGAAAGCAGTCTAATTTCATTCTTTTGTGTGTAGCTGTGTAGTTTTCCCAACACCATTTGTTGTAGAGACCGTCCTTTTCCCTTTTGATATCGTTGCTTGCTTTGTGGAAGATTCATGGACCATATAATTGTGGGTTTCTGTCTGAACTTGTATCCTGTTCCTTTGGTCGCTGTGTCTATTTTTGTGCTGTACTCTCTTGTTAGGATGACTGCAGCTTTGTAGTATAACCTGAAATCTGAAATTGTGAGTCCTCCAGCTTTGTTTTTCTTTTCCACATTGCACTGGCTGTTTGGAATATTTAGTGGTTCCATATAAATGTTTAGGATTGTTTATTCGAGGTCTTTTGTTCTTTAATTTAAATTCAATTAGCCAACTTACAGTACACCATTAGTTTCAGATGTAGTCTTCAATAAATTTTCAGTCGTGTGTAACACCCAGTGCTCATTGTATCGTGTGACCTCCTTAATGCTACTCACCCAGTTACCCCCCCCAACTTCTCCTCCAACAATCATCAGTTTCTTATGATAGTAAAGAGTCCATCATGGGTTTTCTCCCTCTCTGATGACTTCCCATTCTATTTTCCCTTCCTTCCCCTATGGTCTTCTTCCTTGTTTCTGATATTCCACATAGGAGTGAAAGCATATGATCATTGTCTTTCTTTCATTGGCTTATTCCACTCAGCATAATACCCTCCAGCTCCACCCAGGTCGGTGTGATGGTAAGTATTCATCCTTTCTGATGGCTGAGTAATATTCCATTATATATATGATCCACATCTTCTTTATCCATTCATCTATCCATGGTCATCTGCACTCCTTCCACAGCTTGTCTATTATGGATATTGCTGCTATGAACTCTGTGGTGCATGTGTCCCGTCTTCACTACCTGTCTCTTTGGGGTAAATACCCACTAGTGCAATCGCTGGGATATAGGGTAGCTTTATTTATAACTTCTTGAGGAAACTCCGTACCATTTTCAAGAGTGGCTTCACTGGACTGCATTCGTACAGGGGTGTAAGAGGGTTCCCGTTTCTCCACATCCTCTCCAACATGTATAGTTTCATGTCTTCTTTTTTTTAGATATTCGGCCTCGTGTGATATGGCATGTATAGGGGTTTAGATTTGCATTTCCCTTAAGCCAAGTGATATGAAGCATTTATGCATGTATCTTTTGGTCACCAGTACTTCGTCATCAGTGAAGTGACTTCACATTTTAATCCATCTCAAGACCTAAAGCTGGGTAAGGCACTGAACCTGGATAATGCCATCAGTTGGAAGTGTGGAGAATTTCAAAAGATCTCCGTGGAGAGCAAGTTCCAAGTTCAGTGTGAAGCTACTAATTGGATCCAGGGACATCTCTGAAAGTGGGGGTTGCCTGGGATGGGCTGAAGGGGGACCCTCTGATTTTACTATGAATCCTTGCTGCAGCCCCAAATGACAGTTTCCTGCTGTGGGGCAGGCAGAGTCCTCTAGTCCTGCAGAGGTGAGCCCAATGCCTGGTGCCTTGGAGGCAGGCAAACGGGGAGGGACCCTCAGCAGAAGACCCAGGGTTAGGTTAGGCCTCAAGGACAGCAGGTCTGAACTGCCCAGTGCTCAGAGAACTCTCATGCCGAGTGAGATGAGGGCACAAGGGCGGGTGAGTGTGAGCCTTGGGTTTCATCCGGAAGGGCCCACAAAGGTCGGGGTTCACCAGAAAGGGCTCTCAGGGTGTGCCCCAATTCTCTTGCCCTGACTGCTCTTTGTGCACCAAAATGGTACAGTTTACTGTGGGCTGCAGGCTGAGTCCTACGGTGGGGCTTGGGTGTCCCCAATCCCCCGGAGTGTGGTGCCAGGACCCTGGGGAGGGGCCCCTCTCTGCCCAACCTAGGGTAAGGGTTAGGGTCCAGGAGCCCGGCAGGGACAATCTGCAGGCTGTGCGGTGAGGTTTGTGGAGGGCTGAGAGGAGGCCATGGGGGTGGGTGAGCATGGGCCTCAGGGTTGGGGCACGGGGGGCTGCCAAAGGTGGGGACGGGCTCCGAGAGCCTCCCCAAGTTCTTGTGCCCTGTAGGCTCCATAGAGCCCCAAGGGGCAATGTTTCCTGTCGGGTGGCAAGCTGAGCCCCCGGTGGGGTATAGGTATCCCAATTCCCTGGGGCTGCGGTGTAAGGCTCCTGGAGAGACCCCCACACCCGCGGCCGACCTAGGGCTAGGTTTAGGCCCCAGGAGCCCTGCAGGCCCGATCTGCTGGCTGTATGTCGAGCTACACGGGCTGAGGTGACGGTGTGGGGAGGGTGAGCATGGACCTCAGGGTTGGGGTGTGGGAGGCCGCCGAAGGTCGCTGGTGGCTCAGGAGTGCCCTCCTGGTTCTCCCGCCCTGAATGCTCTATGGCCTCCCAAGGCACACGGTTTCCTGTGGGGTGGCAGACTGAGTCCTGCGGTGGGGCTCAGGTGTCCTGAATCCCCGTGGCTGTGGCTCCAGACTCCTGGGGAGGGGCCCCTCCACAGATGAACTAGGGTTAGGGTTGGGGCCCAGGAACCTCGCAGGCCAGATCTGCCCACTATGTGGCAAGCTCCGCCGCGGGCTGAGGTGAGGGTGCAGGGTGGGGTGAGCATGGGCTTCAAGGTTGGGTTTAGGGATCACTGAAGTTCGCCGGGGGCTCTGGGGGCCCTCCTGGTTCTCCCGCCCTGAATGCTCTACAGCCTCCCAAGGGGCACGGTTTCCTGCGGGCTGGCAGGCTTTGTTCTGCAGTGGGGCTCAGGTGTCCCCAGTCCCTGGGGCTGCGGCACCGGGCCCCAGGGGAGGGGCCGTACCCAGCCGACCTAGGGTCAGGTCTAGGCCCCAGGAACCCGGCAGGCCTGATCTGCCGGCTCTGCGATGAGCTCGGTGGCAAGCTGAAGGGAAGGCGTGGGGCAGGATGAGCGTGGGCCTCAGGGTTGGGTTGTAGGGGGCCGCCGAGGATCGCTGGGGGCTCAGGGGGCCCTACCAATTCTCCTGCATGGGATGCTCTGTGGCGCCGCAAGGGGCATGGTTTCCTGAGGGGTGGCAGGCTGAGTCCCGTGGTGGGGCTCAGGTGTACCCAACCCCGGGGGTTAGGGTACGGATTAGGGTATGGGTTACGGTTAGGGTATGGGTTACGGTTAGGGTATGGGTGAGGGTAGGGGTTAGAGTTAGGGGAAGGAGAGGGTACGGGTTAGGGTTGGGTTTAGGGGTTACAGGTTAGAGGTTATGCGTTAGGGTACAGATAAGGGTTTAGGGTACGGGTTAGGGTTTAGGGTTTGGGGTTAGGGTGGGGTTAGGGTTGGAGTATGGGTTACGTTTAGGGTATGGGTTAGGGTTAGGGTACGGGTTAGGGTACGCATTAGGGTACGGTTTAGGGTACGTGTTAGGGTACGGCTTAGGGTAAGTGTTGGCGTACGGATTTGGGTATGGTTTAGGGTATGGGTTAGGGTTAGGGTATGGGTTAGGGTTAGGGTACAGTTTAGGGTTATGGTACAGGTTGGGTTACGGTTTAGTGTTGGGGTTAGGGTACGGGTTAGGGAACGGGTTAGGGATAGGTATAGGGTATGGTTTAGGGTTAGGGTATGGGTTAGGGTACGGGTTAGGGTACAGGTTAGGGTTAGGTATGGGTTAGGGTATGGGTTAGGGTCCGGGTTTGGGATAGTGTACGGGTTATGGTATGGGTTAGTGTACGGGTTAGGGTATGGGTTAACGTTAAGGGAAGGATACTGGTTAGGGTTAGGGTACGGGTTACGGTTTAGGGTTTAGGGTTACAGTTAGGGTACGGGTTAGGGTTATGTTACGGGTTGGGTTAGGGTACGGGTTATGGTATGAATTAGGGTATGGATTAGGGTCAGGGTTTAGGGTTTAGGGTTAAGGTTAGGGTTCAGGTTAGGGTACGGGTTAGGTTTAGGTTTAGGGTTAGTTTACGGGTTAGGGGTAGGGTTAGCTGAAGGGGTAGCGTTAAGGGGAGGGTTAGGGTTAGGGGTTTGGGGTTAGTGGTTAAGGTTAGGGTTTATTGTTTAGGGCTTCGGGATTAGGGTTAAGGTTTATGGTTTAGTGTTAATGTTAGGGTTTAGGGTTTAAGGATTAGGGTTTAGGGTTAAATTTAGGGTAGGGTTAGGGTTAGGGCAAGGGTTAGGGGTTATGGTTAGGGTTAGGGTTAGGGGTTAAGGTTTAGGGTTTAAGGTTAGGGGTTAGGGTTAGACCTCAGTAGGCCAGCAGGCCCGATGCACCGTCTGTGCGGCAAGCAGAGGAGTGGGCCTAGGTGAGGGTCCCGGCGAGCGGGAGTATGGTATCCAGCGTTTTGGAGTAGGGGCCTTTGAACGTCGCTAGAGGCTCGGAGGGCCCTGCCCGTTCTCCCGCCCTGAATTACCGGCGATGCCCCTAGTGGCTCCATTCACAGTTGGGCAGCAGGGTAAGTCCCACGCTGCGGCTCGGTGATCCCCAATCCCCGGCGTTGCAGTGCCAGGCCCCTTGGGAAGGGCTCCTTGTGGGCCGACCTAGGGTTAGATTTAGCCCCCATGAGGCCGGCAGGCGTGATCCTCTGGCTAGGCGGCTAGAGGTGGGCGGGCCAAGGTGGAGGTGCTGGGGAGCGTGATGGTGGGCCCCAGCATTTTGGGGTGGGAGGCTTCAAATGTCGCCGGTTTCTCCACGGCCCTGTCCGTTCTCCCACCCTGAATGACCGGTGGTGCCCCTAGCGGCCCGGGTGGCTGCGCTGTGGAGGGTGAGTCCAGCTCTGGGGCTTGGGGTACCACATCCCCGGCGTAGTGGCACCAGGACCCTTGGGAGGGGCCCCTGGGGCG
Organism: Ursus americanus; assembly: GCF_024610735.1. Taxonomy (NCBI): domain Eukaryota; kingdom Metazoa; phylum Chordata; class Mammalia; order Carnivora; family Ursidae; genus Ursus; species Ursus americanus. The sequence goes on from NW_028273633.1 coordinate 667,625, forward strand.
ACGACCTAGGGTTAAGGTTAGCCCCAAAAAGACCGTCAGGCCCAATCCGCACACTGTGCGGCAAGTGGAGGTGCGGGCCGAGGTGAGGGCGCTGGGGAGAGGAAAAGTGGGCCCAAGCATTTTAGCGCAGGAGTTCTTCGAAGGTCGCCGGGGGCTCAGAGGGCCCTGCCCCTTCTCCCTCCTTGAATGATCGGCGGCGCCCCTACTGGCCCAGTTGGCGGCAGGGCGGCAGGGAGAGTCTGGCGCTGGGGCTCGGGTGTCCCCAATCCCCGGTGTTGCGGTGCAAGGCCCCTTGGGAGGGGCCCCTCGTGGGCTGACCAAGTGTTAGAGTTAGCCCCCAGGATGCCAGCAGGCCTGATCTGCCAGGTGTGTGGCAAGCGGAGGGGCGGGCTGAGATGTGGGTGCTAGTGAGCAGGAGTGTGGGCCCAAGCGTATTTGCAAGTTGGCCTTCGAAGGTCGCCAGGGGCTCGAAGGGCCCTGCCTGTTCTCCCGCACTGAATGACCGGCAGCGCCCCTAGCAGCTCGGGTGGCGTCGGGGCAGCAGGGTGAGTCCGGCGCTGGAGCTCAGGGGTCCCCAGTCCCTGGCATTGCTGCGCCAGGCCCCTTGGGAGGTTCCCCTCGGGGGCCAACCTAGAGTTAGGGTTAGCCCCCAGGAGGCTGGCAGGCCCAATCCGCTGGCTGTGCAGCCAGCAGAGGGGCTGGCTGAGGTGAGGGCGCTGGTCAGCGGGAGCATGGGCCCAAGCATTCTGGCTCCTGGGGCCTTAGAAGTTCACTGGGACTGGGAGGGCCCTGTCCATTCTCCCGCCCTGAATGACCGGTGGTGCCCTAGCGGCCTGGGTGCCGGCGGGGATGCAGGGTGAGTCCGGCGCTGGGGCTGGGGGTCATCAATCCCCGGTGTTGTGGCGACAGGCCCCTTGGGAGGGGCCCTTTGGGGGCCAACCTAGGGTTAGGGTTAGCCCCCAGGAGGCCGGTAGGCCTGATCCGACAGCTCTGTGTTGAGCAGAGGGCGGGCCAAGGTGAGCAAGCTGGCGAGCAGGAACATGGGCCCAAGCGATTTGGTACGGGGGGCCTTCGAAGGTCGCCGGGGGCTCAGAGGGCCCTGCTCATTCTACCGACCTGAATGAGTGGCGGCGTCCCTAGCGGCCGGGTTGGCAGCAAGGCGGCAGGGTTTGTCTGGCGCTGGTGCTGGGGGTCCCCAAGCACCGGTGTGGCGGTGCCAGGTCCCTTGGGAGGAGCCCCCAGGAGGCCGACATGCGCAATCCGCCGGCTGTGCAGTTTGCAGAGGTGCAGGCCGAGGTGATGGCGCTGGCGAGCGGGAGCATAGGCCCAGGAGTTTTGGCGCGGGGTCCTTCAAAGGTCGACGGAGGCTTGGAAGGCCCTGCATGTTCTCCCTCCGTGAATGACCGGCGGCGCCCCTAGCGGCCCGGGTGGTGCCGGGGCGGCAGGGTGAGTCCGGCGCTGGGGCTCGGGTGTCCCCAATCCCTGGCGAGGCGACGCCAGGCCCCTTGGGAGGGGCCCCTCGGGGGCCGACCTGGAATAGGTTTAGCCCCCAGGAGGCAGGCAGGCCTGAGCAGGGTGTGGAGCGGTGGGCCAAGGTGAGGGTGCTGGGGAGCGGGTGCGTGCACTCAAGCGTTTTGGCGCAGGGTAACTTCGAATGTTGCCGGGGTCTCTGAGGGCTCTGCTCATTCTCCCGCGCTGAATGACCGGTGGTGCCGATAGCAGCCCAGATGGACGCAGGGCGGCAGGTTTAGTCCAGACCTGGGGCTCGGGGGTCCCCAATCCGTGGCGTGGTGACGCCAGGCCCCTTGGGAGGGGCCCCTCAGGGGTTGACCTAGGGTTAGGGTTAGCCCTCAGGAGGCCGGCAGGCCCAATCCGCCAGCTGTGCAGCGAGCAGTGGGGTGGGCCGAGGTGAGGGCACTGGGGAGCAAGAGCATGGGCCTAAGCCTTTTGATGCGGGGGGCCTTCGAATGTCGCCGATGTTTCGGAGGGCCCTACCCGTTCTCCCAACCTGAATAACCGGCGGCACCCCTAGTGTCCCGGTTGGCGGTGGGGCGGCAGTGTGAGTGTGGCGAAGGGGCTCCGGGGACCCCAGTCCCCAGCGAGGCGGCACCAGGCACCTTGGGAGGGGGCCCACCGGGGCTGACCTAGGTGTAGAGTTAGCCCCAAGGGGGCCGGCAGGCCAGATCTGCCAGCTGTGCGGTGAGCGGAGGGGTGGGCCGAGGTGAGGGCACTGGCGAGTGGGAGCGTGGGCCCAAGAGTTTTGGCAAGGGGGCTTTCGAAGTTTGCTGGGGGCTCGGAGGGCACTGCACGTTCTCCCGCACTGAATGACCGGCAGCACCCCTAGAGGCCAGGGTGGAGGCGGGGCTGCAGGGTGAGTCTGGCGCTAGGGCTAGGGCATCCCCAATCCCTGGCGTGGCGACATCAGGCCCCTTGGGAGGGGCCCCTTGGGGGCCGACGTAGGGTTTGGAGTTAGTTCCCAGGAGGCCGACAGGCCCGATCCACCAGCTGTGTGGAGAGCGGAGTGGCGGGCCAAGGTGAGACGCAGCGGCAGGGTGAGTCCACAGCTGGGGCTTGGGGGTCTCAATCACTGGCGTGATGGCGCCAGGCACTTGGGAGGGGTCCCTCGGGGGCTGACCTAGGGTTAGTGTTAGCTCAAAGGAGGCCAGCAGGCCCGATACGCCGGCTGTGTGGAGAGCAGAGTGGCGGGCCAAGGTGATGGCTCTGGGGAGCGGGATCATTGGCTGAAGCGTTTTTGCACGGGGGGCCTTCCAATGTCATCAGGGGCTCGGAGATCCCAGCCCGTTCTCCCGCCCTGAATGACCGGAGCCGCCCCTAGCAGCCCGGGTGGTGGCATGGTGGCAGGGTGAGTCTGGCGCTGCTGCTGAGCGTGCCCAAGCACAGGAGTGGCGGCTCCAGGACCCTTGTGAGGGGCCCCTCGGGGGCTGACACAGGGTTTGTGTTAGCCCCCAGGATTTCGGCAGGCCTGATCTGCCAGCTTTGCGGCGTGCAGAGGGGCAGGCCGAGGTGAGAGTGCTGGCAAGCGGGAGCGTGGGCCCAGGCGTTTTGGCGTGGGGGCCTTCAAAGATCGAGGGTGGCTCAGAAGGCCCTGTACGTTCTCCAGCCCAGAATGACCAGCAGCGCCCCTAGTGGCCCGGGTGGTGGAAGGGCAGCAGGCTGCATCTGGCGTTGTGGCTCAGGAGTCCCCAATCCTTGGTGTGGCAGCGCCAGGCCCCTCGGACGGGCCCCTCTGGGGCCGACCTAGGGTTAGTGTTAGCTCCTAGGAGGCCGACAGGCCCGATCCGCCAGTGGTGCGGCGAGCGGAGGGGTGGGCCGAAGTGAAGGCGCTGGCGAGCGGGAGCGTGGGCCCAAGCGTTTGGCACGGGGGGCCTTTAAAGATCGCCAGGAGCTCATAGAGCCCTGCCTTTTCTCCCGCCCTGAATGATCTGCGGCGCCCCAGGCGGCCCGCAAGGCGGCGGGGCAGCTGGGTGAGTCTGGCGCTGGGGTTCAGGGGTCCTCAATCCCCGGTGTTGCGGCGCCAGGCCGCTATGGAGGTGCCCCTCGGGGGCCGACCTAGGGTTAGGGTTAGCCCCCAGGAGGCCTGCAGGCCCAATCCGCCGGCTGTGCAGTGAGCAGAAGGGCGGGCCGAGGTGAGGGCGCTGGGCAGCAGGAGTGTGGGCCCAAGCGTTTTGGCGCAGGGGGATTTCAAATGTCGCCAGGAGCTCGGAGGGCCCTGCCCGTTCTCCCATCCTGAATGACTGGTGGCGCCCCTAGAGGCCTGGGTGGCGGCGGGGCGGCAGGGTAAGTCCTGCGCTGGGGCTCGAGGGTTTCCAATCGCCGGCGTGGCGGCGCCAGTCCCCTTCTTAGGGGCCCCTCGGGCCCGATGTAGGGTTAGGGTTAACCCCCAGGAGGCCGGCAGGACCGATCTGCCAGCTGAGTGGCAAGCGGAGGGGAGGGCCAAGGTGAGGGTAATGGCAAGCGGGAGCGTGGGCCCTAGCATTTTGGCACAGGGGGCCTTCAAAGGTCGCCAGGGGCTCAGAGGGCCCTTCCCGTTCTCCAATCCTGAATGACCTGAGGCGCCCCTAGCGGCCTGGGTGGTGGCGTGGCGGCAGAGTGAGTCCGGCACTGGGGCTTGGGCATCCCCAATCCCTGGCGTGGCGACGCCAGGCCCCTTGGGAGGGACTCGTCTGGGGCCGACCTAGGTTTAGGGTTAGCCCAAAGGATGCTGGCAGGCCCGATCTGCTGGCTGTGCAGTAAGCGTAGGGGCGGGCCGACGTGAATGCGCTGGCGAGCGGGAGCGTAGGCCCAAGCGTTTTGGACCGGGGGTCCTTCGAAGGTCACCGGGCCTTGGATGGCCCTTCCCGTTCTTCCGCTCTGAATGAGGACGGCGCCCCTAGTGGGCCGGGTCACGGAGGGGCGGCAGGGTGAGTCCGGCAATGGTGCTCGGGGGACCCCAATCCCCGGCGTAGCTGCGCCAGGCACCTTGGGTGGAGCCCCTCTTGGGCCGACCTAGGGTTAGGTTTAGACCCTAGGAGGCCGGCAGGCCCGATTCGTCGGCTGTGCGGTGAGCGGTGGGGCGGGCCAAGGTGAGGGTGCTGGAGAGTGGGAGCGTGGGCCCAAGCGTTTTGGCACGGGGGGCCTTCGAAAGTCGTCGGGGGCTCAGAGGGCCCTGCCCATTCTCCCGCCCTGAATGATCGGCGGCACCACTAGCAGCCCGGTAGGGGTGGGGTGGAAGGGTGAGCCTGGCACTGGGGCTCGGGGTTCCCCAATCCCCAGCGTTGCGGTGATAGGACCCTTGGGATGGGCCCCTCGGGGGCTGACCTTTGGATAGGGTTAGCCCCCAGTTGGCTGGCAGGCCCTATCTGCCGGCTGTGCAGCGATCAAGGGGCGGGCTGAGGTGAGCACGCTGGCAAGCGGGAGTGTGGGCGCAAGCATTTTGGCGCAGGGGGTCTTCGAATGTCACCGGGGCTCAGAAGGCCCTGCCCGTTCTCCCACCCTGAATGACCGGTGACACCCCTAGTGGCCGGTGTGATGGCAGGCCGGCAGGGTGAGTCTGGAGCTGGGGCTCGGGGGTCCCCAATCCCCGGCGTGGCAGCGCCAGGCACTTGGGAGTGGTTCCTCGGGGGCCGACATATGGTTAGTGTTAGCCCAAAGGAGGCCGGCCGGCCTGATCCGCCGGCTGTGCAGAGAGCAGAGGGGTGGGCTGACGTTAATGCGCTGGCAAGCGGGAGCGTGGGCCCAAGCGTTTTGGCATGGGGGGCCTTCGAAGCTCACTGGGGGCTCGGAGAGCCCAGCAAGTTCTCCGGCCCTGAATGCCCGGCGGCGCACTAGCGGCCAGGGTGGTGGCGGGGAGGCAGGGTGAGTCCAGAGCTCGGGCTCGGGGGTCCCCAATACCCGGCGTGGCATTGCCAGGCCCCTTGGGAGGGGTCCCTCAGGGGCCGAGCTAGGGTTTTCGTTAGCCCCAAGGAGGCCGGCAGGCCCGATCCGCCGCCTCTACGGCGTGCAGAGGGGCTGGCCGAGGTGAGGGCACTGGCGAGCGGGACCGTGGACCCTAGGGTTTTGGCGCCAGGAGACTTCGAATATCGGCGGGGGCTCAGAAGGCCTTGCCCGTTCTCCCTCCCTGAATGAACGGTGGCGCTCCTAGCAGCCTGGGTGGCGCCGGGGTGGCAGGGTGTGTCCGGCGGTGGGGCTTGGGGATCCCAAATCCCTGGCGTGGTGGCGCCAGGCCCCTTGGGAGGGGCCCCTCTGGGGCCGACCTAGCGTTAGGGTTAGCCCCCAGGAGGCTGGCAGACCCGATCCGCCAGCTCTGCCGCATGCGGAGGGGCTAGCCGAGGTGAGGGCGCTGGCGAGCGGGAGCATGGGCCCAAGCGTTTTGTCGCGGGGGACCTTCGAAGGTTGCCGGGGGCTCCGCAGGCCCTGCCCGTTCTAACGCCCTGAATGAGGACGGCGCCCCTAGCGGGCCGGGTGGTGAGGAGCGGCAGCGTGCGTCCGGCGGTGGGGTTCAGGTGTCCCCAATCCCCAGCATGGCGGCGCCAGGCCCCTTGGGAGGGGCTCCTCTGGGGCCGACCTAGGTTTAGGGTTAGCCCAAAGGAGGCCAGCAGGCCCGAACCGCCGGCTGTGCGGTGAGCAGAGGGGCGGGCCAAGGTGAGGGCGCTGGCAAGCGGGAGCGTGGGCCCAGGCGTTTTGGCATGGAGGGCCTCCCTTTTTCGCTGGGGGCTTGTAGGGCCCTGCCCATTCTCACACCCTAAATGACCGGTGGCGCCCCTAGCGGCCAGAGTGGCGGCGTGTCAGCAGGATGAGTCTGGAGCTGGGGCTCAGTGGTCCCCGATCCCCGGCGTGGTGGCTCCAGGCACTTGGGAGGGGTCCCTCGGGGGCTGACCTAGGGTTAGGGTTAGCCCAAAGGAGGCCGGGGCCCGATCCGCCCGCTGTGTGGCGAGGGGAGGGGTGAGCCGAGGTGAGGGCGCTGGTGAGCAGGAGCTTAGGCCCAAACGTTTTGGTGCGGGGGGCCTTCGAAGGTCATCAGGGGCTCAGAGGGCCCTGCCGGTACTCCCTCCCTGAATGACCGGTGGCGCCCCTAGCATCCCGGGTGGCGGCGGGGCGGCAGGGTGAGTCTGGAGTAGGGCTCAGGGATCCAAATGCCCCGGCGTGGTGGCGCCTGGCCCCTTGGGAGGGGTCCCTCGGGGGCCGACCTAGGGTTAGGGTTAGCCCAAAGGAGGCTGGGGCCCGATCTGCCGGCTGTGCAGAGAACGGACGGGTGGGGCGAGGTGAGGGCGCTGGCGAGCGGGAGCATGAGCCCAAGCGTTTTGGCGTGTCAGGCCTTCGAATGTCACCGGGGGCTCAGAGGGCCCTGCCCGTTCCCCAGCCCCGAATGAGGACGGTGCCCCTAGCGAGCCGGGTCGCAGTGGGGCAGCAGGGTGAGTTCAGCCCTGGTGCTTGGGGGTCCCCAATCACCCACGTGGCGGTGCCAGGCCCCTTGGGATGGGCCCCTCGGGATCCAACCTCGGGTTAGGGTTAGCCCCAGGAGGCCGGCAGTCCCGATCTGCCAGCTGTGCAGTGAGCGGAGGGGCGGGCTGAGGAGAGGGTGCTGGCGAGCAGGAGCGTAGGCCCAAGTGTTTTGGCGCGGGGGGCCTTTGAAGGTCACTGGGGGCTTGGAGGGCCCTGCCCGTTCTCCCGCCCTAAATAACTGGTGGCATCCCTAGCAGCCCGCGTGGCGGCAGGGCGGTAGGGTAAGTAATGCGCTGGGGCTCGAGGGTCCCCAGTCCCCGGCGTGGCATCGCCAGGCCCCTTGGGAGGGGCCCCTCGTGAGCAGACCTAGAGTTAGGGTCAGTTCCCAGGAGGCTGGCAGGCCCGATCCGCTGTCTGTGCGGCAAGAGGGGGGGTGGGCTGAGGTGAGCACGCTGGCATGCGGGACCGTGGGCCCAAGTGTTTTGGCGCAGGGGGCCTTCGCAGGTCTCCGGGGGCTCACAGGGCCCTGGCCGCTTTCCCGCCCTGAATGACCGGCAACGCCCCTAGCGCCCCGGGTCGTGGTGGGGCGGCAGGGTGAGTCCGGCACTGGTGCTCGAGGGTCCCCATGCCCCAGCGTGGCGGAGCCAGGCCCCTTGGGAGGGGCCCCTCGGGGGCTGATGTAGGGTTTGGTTTAGCCCCCAGGAGGCTGGCAGGCCTGATCCGCTGGCTGTGTGGCATGCGGAGGGGCTAGTCTAGGTGAGGGCGCTGGCGAGCGGTTCTGTGGGTCCAAGCGTTTTGGCGCGGGGGTCTTCAAATGTCGCCCGGGGCTCTGAGGGCCCTGCCCGTTCTCCCGCCCTGAATGAGGACAGCGCCCCTAGCGGGCCGGGTCACAGCGCGGAGGCAGGGTGAGACTGCCGCTGGTGCTCGGGGGTCCCCAAGCCCTGGCGTGGCGGAGCCAGGCCCCTTGGGAGGGGCCCCTCGGGCGCCGAAGTAGGGTTTGTGTTAGCTCCAGGAGGCCGGCAGGACCTATCCGTCGGCTGTACTGTGAGTGGAGGGTGGGTCGATGTGAATGCACTGGCGAGTGGGAGCATGGGCCCAAGCGTTTTGGCGAGCGGGCATTCGAAGCTTGCCAGGGGCTCGGAGAGCCCTGCCCGTTCTAACGCCCTGAATGACCGGCGGCGCCCCTAGCAGCCCGGGTGGTGGTGGGGCAGCAGGGTGAGTCAGTCGATGGGGCTCAGGGGACCCCAATCCCAGGTGTGGTGGCGCCAGGCACCTTGGGAGGGGCCCCTTGGGGGCCAACCTAGGTTTAGGGTTAGCCCCCAGGAGGCCTGCAGGCCCGATCCGCCAGCTGTGTGGCAAGTGGAGGGACGGGCCAAGGTGAGGGCGCTTGCGAACGGGAGCTTGGGCCCAAGCGTTTTGGCGCGGTGGGCCTTCAAAAGTCGCCGGGGGCTCGGAGGGCCCTACACGTTCCCCAGCCCCGAATGAGGACGGTGCCCCTAGTGAGCCGGGTCGCAGCAGGGCGGCAGGGTGACTTCGGCCCTGGTGCTCGGGGGTCCCCAATCACCCGCGTGGCGGCACCAGGCCCCTTGGGATGGGCCCCTCGGGATCCGACCTCGGGTTAGGGTTAGCCCCAGGAGGCCGGCAGTCCCGATCTGCCAGCTGTGCAGTGAGCGGAGGGGCGGGCTGAGGAGAGGGTGCTGGCGAGCAGGAGCGTAGGCCCAAGTGTTTTGGCGCGGGGGGCCTTTGAAGGTCACTGGGGGCTTGGAGGGCCCTGCCCGTTCTCCCGCCCTAAATAACTGGTGGCATCCCTAGCAGCCCGCGTTGCGGCAGGGCGGCAGGGTAAGTAATGCGCTGGGGCTCGAGGGTCCCCAGTCCCCGGCGTGGCATCGCCAGGCCCCTTGGGAGGGGCCCCTCGTGAGCAGACCTAGAGTTAGGGTCAGTTCCCAGGAGGCTGGCAGGCCCGATCCGCTGTCTGTGTGGCAAGAGGGGGGGTGGGCTGAGGTGAGCACGCTGGCATGCGGGACCGTGGGCCCAAGCGTTTTGGCGCAGGAGGCCTTCGCAGGTCGCCGGGGGCTCACAGGGCCCTGGCCGCTTTCCCGCCCTGAATGACCGGCAGCGCCCCTAGCGCCCCGGGTCGTGGTGGGGCGGCAGGGTGAGTCCGGCACTGGTGCTCGAGGGTCCCCATGCCCCAGCGTGGCGGAGCCAGGCCCCTTGGGAGGGGCCCCTCGGGGGCTGATGTAGGGTTTGGTTTAGCCCCCAGGAGGCTGGCAGGCCTGATCCGCTGGCTGTGTGGCATGCGGAGGGGCTAGTCTAGGTGAGGGCGCTGGCGAGCGGTTCTGTGGGTCCAAGCGTTTTGGCGCGGGGGTCTTCAAATGTCGCCCTTGGCTCTGAGGGCCCTGCCCGTTCTCCCGCCCTTAATGAGGACAGCGCCCCTAGCGGGCCGGGTCACAGCGCGGAGGCAGGGTGAGACTGCCGCTGGTGCTCGGGGGTCCCCAAGCCCTGGCGTGGCGGAGCCAGGCCCCTTGGGAGGGGCCCCTCGGGCGCCGAAGTAGGGTTTGTGTTAGCTCCAGGAGGCCGGCAGGACCTATCCGTCGGCTGTACTGTGAGTGGAGGGTGGGTCGATGTGAATGAAATGGCGAGTGGGAGCATGGGCCCAAGCGTTTTGGCGAGCGGGCATTCGAAGCTTGCCGGGGGCTCGGAGAGCCCTGCCCGTTCTAACGCCCTGAATGACCGGCGGCACCCCTAGCAGCCCGGGTGGTGGCGGGGCGGCAGGGTGAGTCAGTCGATGGGGCTCAGGGGACCCCAATCCCAGGTGTGGTGGCGCCAGGCACCTTGGGAGGGGCCCCTTGGGGGCCAACCTAGGTTTAGGGTTAGCCCCCAGGAGGCCTGCAGGCCCGATCCGCCAGCTGTGTGGCAAGTGGAGGGATGGGCCGAGGTGAGGGCGCTTGCGAACGGGAGCTTGGGCCCAAGCGTTTTGGCGCGGTGGGCCTTCAAAAGTCGCCGGGGGCTCGGAGGGCCCTACACGTTCCCCAGCCCCGAATGAGGACGGTGCCCCTAGTGAGCCGGGTCGCAGCAGGGCGGCAGGGTGACTTCGGCCCTGGTGCTCGGGGGTCCCCAATCACCCGCGTGGCGGCACCAGGCCCCTTGGGATGGGCCCTTCGGGAGCCGACCTAGGGTTAGGGTTAGCCCCAGGAGGCCGGCAGTCCCGATCTGCCGGCTGTGCAGCGAGCGGAGGGGCGGGCTGAGGAGAGGGTGCTGGCGAGCAGGAGCATAGGCCCAAGCGTTTTGGCGCAGGGGTCTTCGAAGGTCGCCGGGGCTCGGAGAGCCCTGCCCGTTCTCCCACCCTAAATAACTGGCGGCGCCCCTAGCAGCCTGGGTGGTGGCAGTGCAGCAGGGTAAGTAATGCACTGGGCTCAAGGGTCCCCAATCCCCGGCGTGACATTGCCAGGCCCCTTGGGAGGGACCCCTCGTGAGCAGACCTAGAGTTAGGGTTAGTTCCCAGGAGGCTGGCAGGCACAATCCGCTGTCTGTGCGGCGAGAGGGGGGGCGGACCGAGGTGAGGGCACTTACTAGCAAGAAGCGTGGGCCCAAGCGTTTTGGTGTGGGGGCCTTCAAAGGTCACCAGGGGCTCGGAGGACCCTGCCCGTTCTCCCGCCCTGGATGACCGGCGGTGCCCCTAGAGGCCCAGGTGGCAGCGGGGCGGGAGGGTGAGTCCGGCACTGGGGCTTGTGGGTCCCAAATCCCTGGCGTTGCGGCACCAGGCCCCTTGGGAGGGGCCCCTCAAGGGCCGACCTAGGGTTAGGGTTAACCCCAGGAGACCGTCAGGCCCAATCCGCCAGCTGTGCAGCGAGCGGAGGGTGGGCCGAAGTGATGGTGCTGGCGAGCGGGAGCGTGGGCCCAAGGGTTTTGGTGCAGAGGGCCTTCAAATGGCGCCGGGGCCTCGGAGGGCCCTGTCCGTTGTTCTGCCCTGAATGACCGACGGCTCTCCTACCGGCCCGGGTGGCGGCGGGGCGGCACGGTGAGTCCGGCGCTGGGACTCGGGGGTCACCAATCCCAGGCATTGCAGCGATAGGCCCCTTGGGAGGGGCCCCTTGGGGGCCGACCTGGTGTTTGGGTTAGCCCCCAGAAGGCCGGCAGGCCCGATCTGGCAGCTCGCGGCGAGCGGAGGGGCGGCTGAGGTAAGGCGCTAGCGAGCAGGAGCATGGGCCCAAGCTTTTTGGCACGGGGGGCCTACTAAGGTCACAGGGGCCTCGGAGGACCCTGCCCGTTCTCCAGCCCTGAATGATGGGCGACGCCCCTAGTGGCCCAGGTGGTGGCGGGGCAGCAGGGTGAGTCCGGAGTTGGGGCTGTGGGGGCCCAATCCCTGGTGTTGCGGTGCCAGGTCCCTTGGGAGGGGCCCCTCGGGGGCCGACCCAGGGTTAGCGTTAGCCCCCAGGAGGCCAGCCGACCCGATCCGCCAGCTTGTGGTGAGCGGACGGGGGATCGAGGTACGGGCGCTGCGAGCGGAAGCGTGGACCCAAGTTCCTTGGTGCGGGGGTCCTTCGAAGGTCGCCGGGGGCTCGGAGGGCCCTGCCCGTTCTCCCGCCCTTAATGTCCGGTGTTGCCCCTACCGACCCAGTTGGCAGAAGGGCGGCAGGGTGAATCCGGCGCTGGGGCTGGGAGGTACCCTATCCCCGGCGTTGTGGGTCCAGGCCACTTAGGAGGGCACCTTACGGGGCCGACCTATGTTTAGGGTTAGCCCCCAGGTGGCTGACAGGCACTATCCGCCTCCTGTGCGGCAAGCAGAGGGCCTGGCCGAAGTGAGGGTGCTGGCGAATGGGAGCATGGGCCCAAGCGTTTTGGCTCTGGGGGCCTTCAAAAGTCACCGATAGCTCGGAGGGCCCTACATGTCCTCCCGCACTGAATGACCAGCGGCGCCCCTACCGGCCCGGTTGGCGGTGGGGCAGCAGGGTGAATCCGGCGCTGGGGCTCAGGGATCCCCAACCCCCGGCGTTGTGGTGCTAGGCCCCTGGGGAGGGGCCCCTAAGGGGCCGACCTAGGGTTACGGTTAGCCCCAAGGAGGCCGGCAGGCCGATCTGCTGGCTGTGCAGAGCGGAGGGGCGAACCGAGGTGAGGGCTCTGGCGAGCGGGTGCGTGAGCCCAAGCGTTTTGGCGAGGGGGTCTTTGAAGTTCGCCGGGGGCTCGAGGGCCCTGCCCATTCTCCCGCCCTCAATGACCTGCGGCGCCCCTAGCTGCCCGGATGTCGGAAGGGTGGCAGGGTGAGTCCGGCGCTGGGGCTTGGGGGTCCCCCATCCCCAGCTTGCGGCGCCAGGCCCCTTGGGTGGGGGCCCTCGGGGACAGACCTAGGGATAGGGTTAGCCCCCAGTAGGCCGGCAGGCCCGATCCACCCGCTGTGTGGTGAGTGGAGGGGAGGGCTGAGGTGAGGGCGCTGGCGAGCAAGAGCTTGGGCCCAAGCGTTTTTTCGCGGAGGGCTTCGAAGGTCGCTGGGGCCTTGGAGGGCGCTGCCCGTTTTCCTGCCCTTAATGAACGACGGCGCCCCTAGTCGCCAGGGTGGTGGCAGGGGGGCAGGTTAAGTCCAGCGCTGGGGATCGGGGGTCCCCCATCCCTGGCGTTGCGGCGCCAGGGCCCTTGGGAGGGGTCCGTCGATGGCCGACCTAGGCTTAGGGAGATTCCCCAGGAGGACGGCAGGCCCGATCCGCCAGCTCTGCGGCAAGCGGAGGGGCAAGCTGAGGTGAGGGCGCTGGGGAGCGGGAGCGTGGGCCCAAGCGTTTTGGCGCAGGGGGCCTTCGATGGTCGCCGTGAGCTCTGATGGCCCTGCCCGTTCCCCCGCCCTTAATGACCGGCGGCACCCTAGCGGCCAGGGTGGTGGTGGGGAGGCAGCGTGAGTCCGGAGCTGGGGCTCAGGATTCCCCAAGCCCCGGCGTGGCGGTGCCAGGCCCCTTGGTGGGGCCCCTCGGGGGCCGAAGTAGGGTTTGGGGTTATCTCCCAGGAGTCCGGCAGGCCCGATCTGCCCACTGTGCGATGGGCGGAGGTGCGGGTCGAGTTGAGGGCGATGGCGAGCGGGAGCGTGGGCCCCAGTGTTTTGGTGCCCTGAGCCTTCGAATGTTGCCATGGCTCGGAGGGCCCTGCCCATTCTCCCGCCCTGAATGACCGGCGGCGCCCCTAGGGGCCAGTAGGGGAGGGGCGGTAGAGTGAGTCTGGCACTGTGGCTCACGGGTCCCCAATCCCCGACGTTGTGGCACCAGGCCTTTGGAAGGGGCCCCTCGGGGTCCGACCTAGGGTTAGGGTTAGCCCCCAGGAAGCAGGCTGGCCCGATCCGCTAGATGTTCGGTGAGCGGAAGGGCGACCTGAGAAGAGGGCGCTGGCGAACGGGAGCGTGGGCCCAAATGTTTTGGTGCGGGAGGCCTTCTAAGGTCAGCGGGGGCTCAGAGGGCCCTGCCCTTTCTTCCGCCCTGAAATTCCGGCAACGCCCCTAGCGGCCTGGGTGGTGGTGGGGCGGCAGGGTGAGTCCGGCGCTGGGCCTGGGGTTCCCCAATCCCCGGCATTGCGATGCCAGTCCCATTAGGAGGGGCCCCATGGGGACAGACCTAGGGTTAGGGTTACACCCAGAAGCCCGGCAGGCGGGATCTGCCAGCTGTGTGGCGAGAGGAGGGGTGGGTCGAAGTGAGTGCGCTGACAAACAGGAGCGTGAGCCCAAGCGTTTTGGCGCGGGGGGCCTTCAAAGGTCGCTGGGGGCTCGGAGGGGCCTGCCAGTTCTGCCGCCCTGAATGACCGAGGGTGCCCCTAGCAGCCCGGGTGATGGCGCGGGGGCAGGGTGAGTTCGCAGCCGGGGCTCGGGTTCCCCGATCCCTGGCATTGCGGCGCCAGTCCCCTTGGGAGGGGCCCCTCTGGGGCCCAGCTTGGGTTAAGGTTAGCCCCCAGGAGGGTGGCAGGCGCGATCCGCCAGCTCTGCGGCTATTGGAGTGGTGTGCTGAGGTGAGGTCGCTGGCGACCAGGAGCGTCGGCCCAAGCATTTTGGCGCGGATGGCCTTCGTAGTCGCCAGAGGCTCGGAGGGCGCTGCCCGTTCTCCCGTCCTGAATGACCGGCGGTGCCCGTAGCGGCCCGGTTGGCGACGGGACGGCAAGGTGAGTCCAGCACTGGGGGGGGTCCCCAATCCCCGGCGTGGCTGCACCGGACACTTGGAAGTGGTCCCTCGGGGGCCGACCTAGGGTAGGGTTAGCCCAAAGGAGGCCGGCAGGCCCGATCCTCCAGCTGTGCGGCGAGCAGAGGGGCAGGTTGAGATGAGCGATTTGTCGAGTGGGAACATGGGCCCAAAGTTTCGGCGTGAGGGGCCTTCGAATTTTGCCAGGGACTCAGAGGGTCCTGCCCGTTCTTCCGTCCTGAATGACCGATGGCGCTCCTCACGGCACTGGTGGCAGCGGGGCGGCAGGTTGAGTCCGGTGCTGGGTCTCGGGGGTCCCCAATGTCCGGCTTTGCGGCGCCAGGCCCCTTGGGAAGGGCCATTTGGGGGCAGACCTAGGGTTAGGGTTAGCCCCCAGGAGGCCCACAGGCCCGATCCACCGGCTGTGCAGTGAGCGGAGGGGTGGTCCGAGGTGAGGGCGCAGGTGAGCAGGAGCTTGGGCCCAATCGTTTTGGCGCGGGGGGTCTTCGAAGGTCGCCAGGGGCTCGGAGGGCCCTGCCCATTTTCCCGCCCTGAATGACTGACGGCACTCCTAGCAGCCCAGTTGGCGGTGGGGCGGCAAGGTGAATCCCGCGCTGGGGCTCGGGGTCAGCAATCCCAGGCGATGTGGCGCCAGGCCCCATCCATCGGAGGGGCCCCTCGGTGGCCGACCTACGGTTAGGTTTAGCCACCAGAAGGCAGGCTGGCCCGATCCACCAGCTATCCGGTGAGCGGAGGGGCAGGCCAAGGTGAGGGCGCTGGCGAGCGGGAGCCTGGGCTCAAGCGTTTTGGCGCAGGGGCCCTTTGAAGGTCGCCGGGGGCTCCAAGGGCCCTGCCCGTTTTCCAGCCTTGAATATCCGGCCGCACCCCTAGCAGCCCAGGTGGCGGCAGGACGGCAGGGTGAGTCCGGCGCTGGGGCATGGGGGTCCCCAATCCCCGGCGTTGTGGTGCCAGGCCCCTTTGGAGGGGCCCTTTGGGGACCGAACTAGTGTTAGGGTTAGCCCCCGGGAGGCCGGCAGACCCTATCCGCCAGGTGTGCGTCGAGTGGAGTGGCGGGCCGAGGTGAAGGAGCTGGCAAGCGGGAGTGAGGGCCCAAGCGTTTTGGCGTGGGGGGACTTCGATGGTCGGCAGGGGCTCGGAGGGCCCTGCCCGTTTTCCCGCCCTGAATGATCGGCGGCGCCCCTACCAGCCCGGGTGGCAGCGGGGCAGTAGGGTGAGTCCAGCGCTGGGGATCGTGGATTCCCAATCCCCAGCGTTGCGGCGCCAGGCCCCTTGGGAAGGGCCCCTAGTGGGCTGAACTAGGGATACCAATAGTCCCCAGGAGGCCAGCAGGCCCAATCCGCTGGCTATGCGACTAGCGGAGGGGGGGGCCGAGGTGAGGGTGCTGGCGAGCGGGAGCATGGGCCCAAGCGTTTTGGCGAGGGGGGCCTTCGAAAGTCGCAGGGGGCTCAGAGGGCCCTGCCCATTCTCCCGCCCTGAATGACTGACAGCGCTCCTAGCGGCCAGGGTGGCGGTGGGTCAGCAGGGTGAGTCCAGTGCTGAGGCTTGGGCGTCCTGAATCCCTGGCTTGCGGCACCAGGCCCCTTGGGAGGGGCCCCTCGGGCGCCGACCTAGCGTTAGGGTTAGCTCCCAGGAGTCGGCAGGCCCGTATGCCGGCTGTGCAGCGAGCGGAGGGGTGGGCCGAGGCAAGGGTGCTGGCGAGCAGGAACATGGGCCCAGGCGTTTGGCGCAGGGGGCCTTTGATGGTCGCTGTGGGCTCGGAGGGCCCTGCCTGTTCTCCCGTCCTGACTGACTGGCAGCGGCCCTAGAAGCCCGGGTGGCGGTGGGGTGGCAATATGAGTCCGGCGCTGCGGCTCGGGGGTCACCAATCTCTGGCATTGTGGCACCAAGCGCCTTGGGAGGTACGCCTCGGGGGCTGACCTAGGGTTAGAGTTAGACCTCAGGAGGCCGGCAGTCCCAAAACGCCAGCTGTGTGGCGAGCAGATGGGCGAGCCGAGGTGAGGGCGCTGGCGAACGGGAGCGTGGGCCCAAGCGTTTTGGCGCGGGGGGCCTACGAAGGCCCCAGGGGCCTCGGAGGTCCCTGCCTGTTCTCCCTCCCTGAATGACCGGCGGCACCTGTAGCAGCCCGGGTGGTGGCGGGGCTGCAGGGTGAGTCTGGCGCTGGGGCTCGGGGGTCCCTAATACCCGGCGTTGCCCCGCCAGGCCCTTTGGGATGGGCCCCTCGGTGGCCAACCTAGGGTTAGGGTTAGCCCCCAGGAGGCTGGCAGGCTCGATCAGCCCATGTGCAGTGAATGGAGGTGTGGGTCGAGGTGAGATAGCTGGCGAGCGGGAGCGTGGGCCAGAGCATTTTGGCTTTGCCTTGGGGTGCCTTCGAAAGTCACAGGTGGCTCGGAGGGTCCTGCCCGTTCTGTCGCCCTGAAGGACTGGCAACGCCCCTAGCTCCCCATGTGGCGGTGGGGCGGCAGGGTGCATCCGGCGCTGGGACTTGGGGGTCCCCAATCAATGGCATGCGGCACCAGGCCACGTGGGAGGGGCCCCTCGGTGGTGACCTAGGGTTAGGGTTAGACCCCAGGAAGCCAGCAGGCCCGATCCGCCAGCTCTGCACCGAGCGTAGGGGTGGGCCGAGGTTAGGGCGCTGGCGAGCAGAAGCGAGGGAGCCAGAGTTTTTGCGCAGGGGGCCTTCGAAGGTCACGGGGGGATCGGAGGGCCCTGCCCGTTCTCCCTTCCTGAATGAAGGGCAACGCCCCTAGCGCCATGGGTGCTTGCGGGGTGGCAGAATGAGTCCAGCACTGGGGCTCGGGTTCCCAAATCCCCGGCATTGTGGTGCCAGGCTCCTTGGGAGGGGGCCCTCGGGGGCCGACCTAGGGTAAGTGTTAGCCCCCAGGAGTCCAGCAGGCCCGTTCCGCCAGTTCTGAGGCAGGTGGAAGGGCAGGCCGAGGTGAGGGCGCTGGCAAGAGGGAGTGTGGGCCCAAGCGTTTTGGCACGGGGGGCCTTCGAAGGTCACTGGGGACATGGAGGGCCCTGCCTGTTCTCTCGCCCTGAAAGACTGGCGGCGCCCCTAGCCGCCCGCGTTGTTGCGGAGCAGCAGGGTGACTCCGGCACTGGGCTCAGGGGTCCCCAATCCCCGGCGTTGTGGCACCAGGCCCCTTGGGGGGGCACCTCAGGAGGCCGGCAAACCCGGCGCTAAGTGGCTCTGGTAATATAACAAAAATGCCATACACTTATCTGTAAGAAATAACAGTGTACAGGAACCCTCTTAGCCCTAACATCATCCTTTGTGAATATGGAAGCCAGCCCCAAAGTGGTCGTGGAAGTCTGACGAACGCGCTAAGCACTTTTCTCTGAGTCACCACAATATACAGGGAAAGACCAATGTACATTATCTTTCACGAGTACGAAGCATTAATGAAAAGGTTCTGGAATTTCGAGGACTCTGACCCATCCTTATTGGTAATAAACCACCATGTACAGGAAAACACCTTCAACTCTCATCAGCCTCCTCAATCCTGATTCCAATTCAACTTTGGGTGTGTAGGACTAGGGAAATGTCCACATCTTATTGCTAAGAAAAACGATGTCAGGGTAATGCCCTTCAAGTCACCTCAGCCTTCCTGAAGATGGAATCAAGAATCAAGGTGGTTATGTTACCATGAGGTAAGGAAGATGAGCATATAAGTGAGAAACAACAGTGGGCAGGACCTCTCTTCCAACGAACAGTATCTTTGCTTAATGTTGAATCCCTATGGTAAATGGTTGTGGGCATTTGTGAGGTCAAAATCTGAAGTGATTTGTAAAACCTCTTGGCCATTCATAGATGAGACTAAGGTAGTTGGGGACCACTAGGCAGTGATTTGTCCACTGTCAAAAATATGAAAAGATAAAAGAGACAGATGAGGTCTCCTCAGGCATTGTCCTTTATCCTCATCCTCCGTGAGGATGGCCATCTTTGGACAGCTCAGTGGCAGGGTCTCATTCACAGTGGGGGCATCTGTTCCTCACAGATATCAGGCAGGGAAAAGGATTTTGTTCTCTGTGCCAGCCCAGCCACAGCTGAGTGTCACAGCACCCTCTCATGGGCTCATAAGAGTTTCACTGTCACCAGGCAGGTCATTGTATTTGATAAACCACTGTGAGAGTTTGCAATTGCCTTCATCTGCAACCTCCAAGAAGCAAATGCAGGTCTCTGGTACCACGTGAAGTCATGTGAAGGCATCATGAGAAAGTGTCCTTTTGCTTAAGAAAAACATGGCTGGGGCTCCTGGCTGGCTCAGCTAGTTAAGCATGTGCCTTTGGCTCAGGTTATGATCCCAGGGTTCTGGGATCGAGCCGAGGCTCCCTGCTCAACAGGAAAGGAGGTAGGGAAATAGAACCCACAGAGAATGTGAATAAAGGGGAGTGAAATGGAACTTGGTCTGTGTTTTGCTTTAGGGATTGGAAGTTAGTTTTTTCTCAATTGTGATTGTTCTTGAAACAAAAAAGGTATATTGTTTTTTTTTACCTTTAATTTTTTTCTAATAATAATTTTTTATTATGATATGTTAGTCACTATACAGTATTTCCTTAGTTTTTGATGTAGTGTTCCGTGATTCATTATTTGCATACAACACCCAGTGCTCCACGCAATATGTACCTTCCTTAATACCCATCACTGGCCCATCCCAATCCCCCACCCCTCTCCTCTCTGAAGCCCTCAGTTTGTTTCCCAGAGTCCATAGTCTCTCTTGGTTCATTCCCCCTTCTGTTTAGGGTCCATTGTCTAAAGGGACAGACAGTGGAAGTTCACCAAATATAAGATCGAAATTTCATTGTTCATGATAGATGCCGCCAAGTAGTTCCCAGACATTTCATTCTACTGCAGTAATTCATTACACCTGTGCAGGTGCACGTGGAAAACAATTGATGCATTCATAGTGGTAATAAAACACGCCCCTCAGTAGTAGAATAATAGAGGATGCATATGTGTAAATTTATTCGACTACAGCTTCCATGCTTTCCCTTTGGTTCCTTATTATCTATAAAATTGGACAATTTTTGTTCTCTAGGCTTAAAACTCATTGTCAGTATTTAGAGTTTTTCAATGGTGATCTTCTCCTGTATAAGTTACCAAAAACCTAAAATATGTATGAACTTTAAAAAACGCTATATTGAAAATGACAGCAGAGAAGTTCCATTTTGTGAATATTGTGTCAATGGATCTCTATTTTGACATCAGTGTTCATTAGAAATGATGACATTTCATATGAGTATAAATATCAATGTGAAAAAGAAATGGTAGGAAGAACCTTGAATGTTTAAGTAATTGGTGAAATGACAGGTGTCTGTGTGTGTGTGTGTGTGTGTGTGTGTGTGTGTGTGTGTGTGTAATTGATTTTCAGTGAATGGTATAGCTTCTTGTAGGGCCTCCAAGAGAGCCCAGGTGAACCTTTCAATGAGTTGGTATCTGTTTTCAGAAAATGGGAATCTCTTAGTCCAATAGTCAATCAGGCAAGCTTTGGGGTCTTAAAGAGTTTCAGGCCTCAGCGATGGTGTTGCAGACCCTTGTGAGCAAACCTTAGGGTATGCTCAGAGCCCTCATTAGCAGGTACCAAAGTGTGAAGATTTCAGACAGCATTTCCCAAAGAAGTACCTCTTGAGTCTCTGTCCTTGTCAGTTCCCTACACTTCCTTACACTAGTTATGTGATCAGTGTGTTTCAGGATAATCCCCACATGTGATTTTTGCTATTTCCTACTACTCCTATCTGTTTCTCTTCTTCTTCTTTTATGATAGGGGTTGGGAAGCAACCTGTGTGGTGTAGGAAGGGGTGTGGTAGTTGTCTGCCTTCAGAGGACCAAATGATGCCTAGAAATTGTACTGTAGTTTGAGGTCAATTGTCCATCCTCTGAGTGTCAGGAATTCCATCACTTTACTTTGATGCTAGTCTGTTCTTCAAGCTGTCCTCAGAAATAAGGACGTCAACCATCTAGGGAATAATGGTTTGTGTGTATGTTTTCATTTTAGGAAAGGCCTTGCTGTTCCTGAAAATAATACTGTAGAGCACCCTTTCCTGTTCTTATTGGCCATCAGTCAATCTTTTGTGAATTATTCGTTTATAAATAGACTTTTTATGGTTGATGAGCAGGAATTCTTTATTGACAAGACTTGTCAGTGTGTGTATTGCAAATCTTTACTTCCCAGACTGCGGTTCACTTTTTCATTTTCTTATGGTCTTAAGATAAGGAGAAATGTCACATTTTTATGAAGTCCCACTGAATTCTTTTAAATGGTTAGTGCACCCTATGTCCTACCCCAAGATTGACAGGTTCTGCATTTTCTTTCAGAAACTGTCCAATGGGAAGCTACAATCCATCTCAAATTTATAAATTGCATTTTTAATTCTAATAGGGTATTTATAGACTGTTTTGGATTTTCTATGTACACAATCGTATTATCTGTGAATAGTCACAATTATCCCCTCAATTCGTTATACTTTTTGTTTCTCTTGCCTTCTAACACTGGTAGATTCTCTGATGCAACATTGAATAGAGCAGCGTTGTTTGAAGATTTTAATATACCTTTCTCAATATCTGACAGAAAAAGCAGACAAAACATTGGTAAAAATGTGACCTAATTGACATATAGGGAACATTCCATAATAAGTGCAGAATACATTATTTCAGGTGGTCATAGACTCTTTATCCAAATAGATGATAGGTGGGGCCACGAATCAAGGCTACAAATGTTAAACCCTGAAATTAACTAGATTCTATTCTTAGACCACAGGGGAATTGAGCCACAGTCATAGCGAAAATAAAACTAGGAAGTCCTTCAATGTTTAAAACTTAAATGGAACTTTGCTACATATCCTAAAGGTCAGAGAAGGAATCTCAATGGAAATTCTGAACCTTTTCTACATGAGGGCTCACACACAATGGCACTTTCTTTGTGAAGAGCATTATAATAACCTAGACAGGAGTTGAGCCTTAAGTCAGAGTTCTGCCTGCCCCAGCCACACCTGGCAGCCTTGGCCTGTGGTCCCCCTCAGCTGTCCTTTCTGGTGGCCCTGAGCTAAGGGGGTCAACATGGCCATATGGAAATGGGAAGCTCCCCTCTCATAGTGATGATGGTGCCCCCTCCCCAGCTGCCCTTTCTGGTTGCTCTGAGCTAAGGGGGTCAACATGGCCATATGGAAATTAGAAGCTCCCCACTCTTAGTGATGACGTTGCTATGGTATCGTCCTCACCAGTCCAACAACATGATTTCTGAGTGAAATATGACACAAGAGCAACTTCTTGGCCTTCCTTCAGGTTTGAAAATCATCTGGTGAGTCATCTATTAGGAATATGGATTCAACATGTGTTCTTTCTTCTGGAAAAGAAATAGACCCAATAGCAATTATGGCTTCCTGAGCCCCTGTTCCTGAGAGACATCATACTGGCTCTTTGTAGCATTCTGCCTCTTAAACTTCTCAACTAGGGTGTAGATATTTTTAGGCACATTTTCAGGTGGTTAGACAGGGACTCGGATGATATGAGTCACAGAGGATTTTAGTGTCAGAAACCTAAGTGGGATCCCCAAATTGACTCCAAATCCCTTGTTGTTCCATACAGGGTACTATTTCCCTCTTATCTCTGGTCTTCTCGATCTGGAAACCTATCAAGTATCAGGATTTTCTTGTCATGTGGAAAACTGGAACGAATTCAGCGGGCCTTTTCACCTCTGCCCATGGTGATCATTAAGATCATTATCTAAGTGGAGGACTCTGGGTAAGATACTCAAAGATCCTTAGGAATAGAGACAGTATAATATTTTTCTGGTATTGAAGTCACTGAAACCAACTATCTTTTTTAGTCCATTCAGGCTCTGGTATGTTCAGAGGGTGCTGTAAAACAGGTCTGAAATAGTATTTAAAAACACTCAGCTCAGCCTCTTCTACAACGTGAGCCAATGCTTATAAACATGGCTAAAATATTCCCTTACCTACGATGACTTCCCAGCCATCGTAGTGTTTATATGGTATGACTGTGACTTACATTAGTCAACATTTGCAGAGAAAGAACTTAGTGCATCCAGGGGGCACTTCATGTTGAAATTAGTTTGTGACAATGAGCTACTGTGTTTTATTCTGCAGTCCAAGGGAATGGTGCCAGACATCTCTAAGGTGTCTAGCAGTTCTACAATTCTGATTTTAAGTGGTCTGTGTGCTTCAGCGATTTGGGCAGGAGAAGGGCAGGAGTCCAGAGACTGTGAACACTTCTGTTACCTGTGCTGACCATGGAGCAGGTAGCCTTCTGTGGGCATCATTTTGATTTCTTGGTACTCTTGTGAAAGGTGCTTTTGTCTCAAATTCCTCCATTTAGGAGTAATTATAATGATGAAAGTAATTTTTATCTTATATCATCTGTGGGCCCTGATCCTGGGCTCCCAGGGAAGCTATCCTTTAACATTTTACCCAGCTCAAAATGATTGGGCAAAAACTCAAAGCATGGGCCCTATTTCTGCCCCAAGCACATGTTTTACATCTGCTTCGAGAAGAAAACAATAACCAAAATGCCAACATGAAGTTAAGAAAATATAAAGAACCTCTTTGGCTCCCATAAGATTAAAGTCATACTGACATGTACATACTGAAAATGCATGAAATCATTGGATTTCCTAAAGCCCAAGCCTTGGATGTTGGGAGAGCCACTGACCTTGCCCAGAACCAGGCACACCCCAGCAGGGAGGGCTGGTGCAGAAAGGGAAGGGGCAGGACTCTGAGGGTGGTCTGCAGCCAGAGGGGTTCCTGGAAGGGGCCAGGTGTGTGGAGGGAGCCCGGCCCAGAACCCCACCCATGCCTAAGCTGGGTGTTGTGTAGAGGAGGCGCCTTTTGGACCCCCTGCACTTTCAGGGTTCCAGGGGCTTGAGGGCGGGTTGCCTGGCATCCCAGGGGCTGGGGTACCACGTTGCCTGACCAATCACCGCTTGGGGGTGGAGCTACGTCTCTGTGGGCTGTTCCAGAGTTGCAGTGGGGTGCAGACCTGGGGCAGAAGAAGGGGCACTGGGAGAGAGAGAGTAGCCCTGCGGAAGTCACTGCTGGTTAGTGAGCAGCGTGCACCGAGGGTGGGGGGGGGGTCCAGGGGTAGGGTGTGCCCCAGGTGGGAGGCAGGGTTCTGGAAGGGCACCTGGAGAGGATTCATTGTGGGGACTCAGGTGAGTTTTCTTTATCCCTTTAAAGTCTCTTCTGCCCCATGTCCTCAACTGGCCTTATTCCCCATACCCGTGAACTCCAGGGCGCCCACTCACCTGAGCTTTTGTGGGATTGGTTGCAGAATTTCAGGGTTTCCCCTGTTCCCCGGGAAGAGTGCGGGTAAGGACCTCACAGAGTCCCCACCTTCAGTGATGTGTCCCCCAGTTCTCTGACACAGTGCAGGTGATGCATCTTGAGCAATACCCCAAGTTCAGCAGGGTGTTCCCTGGTCCCCCAGGCACAGGTGTGGCAGTAGGAAGCCCCAGAGACATCCCCCAACTTCAGCATTATGGCCCGTGTGCCCGCAGGTTAGTGGTAATTGGCTGTTAGAATCATGCAGGAAAATCCTCCAATTCGGGGCCTGAAGGAGGGCGTAAACCAGACCCCACTCTAATTGCATTGGGAATAGATGAATTGAGGGTTTCTTTAGAAGAGTAAGTCTGCTTTCCAGAAAAGGCAAGGTCATTGGTCTATTGAGAATGAAGATAATTACTGATAAACAACAAGTATGTGTTGCCCCTTCACCCAGAAAACGAAGCAGGTGTGCAGGCTTTAGTTCAAAGGTGCCTTCTTCTCCCCACCTGACAGCACTTCTCTGCTCTGGCTCCAAGAAACATGAGGTTTTGAACGTCAGCATCGGAGTCAGCGAGGCAGCTTGTCACAGGACGCCAGTGTTCAGAGAAAGCACAGGTATGTTTGGCAAAATGTCCTAACTATATCAGGGCTGGAGGTAAAACCTCTCATTATCGCAAAACCTCCTGGGCTTTTCTCTTTTCTCTAGTTGAGCCACAAAGAAAAATTGAAGTAGCTGTCAGCATTCTGGGTTTGGTGCAAGAATTACTTAATTTCCCTGCAGGTAGAACTTTGCAGGGGATCACAATTTCTCTGTCCATTTATTGCTTACAAATGTATTTTGACAATCTGTTTCCTAGGAATCCTCTTTTATTAGAAAGGGAAGGTGAGATTCACTCTGTGCCTGTTTGTAACATCTAATTTGTTCCTTCATCTAACAGTGTTTATTCAATTGGGCCTAAGATATGGTTGAGTGGCCAGCATCTAGAGTTGGGTGGCTTTTTTCATCTGATACAAACTTGGATGATGTCATTTCACAAAGGTGATGTTTCATCATGGATTAGTTTATTCATCAGAAGAGTTAAAATTAGGGTGGAGGGGAAATTCAAAATTATCCAAACCGGCCTGTTCCTGTTTAAAAGTTCAGTTTGACTTTCTACTTTTACTAAATGTATTATCTCGATATTTTGAGGTGCCATATTCTCTCTGTAGTTTCTTTGGTGGTGGAGTCAGAAGGAGAGTCTGGGAATTCTTTTGGATAGTGGCATGCTGGTGGCTTCAAGGGGCTTTGCGTTAGGAGCCTTGGGGTGAAGTCTGCAACTGCTTGCCTGACCCTGGGTGCATCTCCCAGAGGTTTTGTTTCCTCTTATGAAATTGCCAGCAGATAATGTTCTGCTTAAAGGGGAACCCTCCCATCCTGTTGGTGGCAATGCAAAGTGGTGCAGCCAGTCTAGGAAACAGTGTGGGTGTTCCTCAAAAAGTTAAACATCGAACTACCACATGATCCAGCAATTGCTCTCCTAGGTATTTACCCAAAGGATACAAAAATGCAGATTCAAAGGGGGTACATGCACCATGATGTTTATAGCAGCAATGTCCACAGTAGCCAAACTATGGAGAGAATCCCAATGTCCATGCACTGATGAATGGATAAAGCAGATGTGGGATACATATATATACTGGAATATGACCCAGCTTCAAAAAGAATGAAATCTTACCATTTGCAAGGATGTGCATGGATCTAGAGTGTATTAAGCTAAGCAAAATCATTGAGGAAAGACAAATATCCTATGCTCTCACACTTGTGGAATTTCAGAAAGAAAACAGATGAACAGAGTGGAGGGGTGATGAGAGGCAAACAAGGAAATAGACTCAACCTTGGAGAACAAACTGAGTGTTGCTGCAGGACAGGGGCGTGGGCGATGAGTTAAATGGGTGGGGGGTATTAAGGAGGGCACTTGTGATGAGCACCGGGTACTGTATGCAGGTGAGGAATCACTAAATCCTACCCCTGAAGCGAATATTCCATGGCATGTGAACTAACTGGAATTTAAGTAAGAGGAGAAAGGAAAAAGTGTTCTGCTTCATGAAGAGTGAGGTAAAATTGTAGTGAATTGGGCTGTAGTCTTCTATAGATGATATTTGTAAAACACCCTGTTGTAGGATACACTAGTTGCTTATCACATAAGGAGTCCTCAGAAAGCTGCAATGAAAGATTCAGGTCTCAGAGCATGTTCATGTTCCACTGATATGTTACAGTTTGCACAGGTAGGAAAGAAGGTGGAGAGAAAGGCAACAGAAGGGGAAAGTAGGTGTGAACCTTTCAGTAGTTAGCGTTATAGCTTTCTCATGAAAGCCTTGCGCCATGTGATTTTGGAAGAAGAGGGGAATCCGGGAGCTTTGCAGGAGACGGGGGAGTTCCAGGTCTGGGTAAAGCTGACAGGGTTCCCAGATGAGAGCTGAATGCATTCTGCAGCAGGGTGTGGGCAGGGTGGGCTCCAGGGGTGGCTGTGGGTCTCCTGGATGAGAGTTGTGACAGGTGAGGGCTGTCTGCAAATTCCTGGCTGAGGACAAGTGAGGCACAGGCAGAGAGCTGGCAGAGAACCTTCTTCTGAGCCACCAGCCTCACCCAACACACACAGCCTCAACTTCTGTCCCTGTCACTCCAATTCAGACTTCTCAGAAGGTGAGTTAGAACACATCAAGAGCATTCAAAACAGAAGGGAAAGCATGTGCAAAGGCTCTGGGGCAGGAGAATTCCAGGTATGTCCAGGAGCATCTAGAAGCCCCTGTGGCCACAGGAGACAGCTTAGGACATGAGCTCAGAGAGGTGAAAGAGGGTGACAGAAAGCCATTCCAGGGCTATAACCCCATGAGATGCTGTTTCACTAGGCCATCTTGGCTACAGTGTTGAGAACAGATGACAGAGAGTTGAAGATGGCAAGGCAGGTCAATGATGAAGCTTTTCCAGGAACTCAGGCACTGTGGACCAGACAGGTGGCCTTGAATGGTGTGGTTAGACTTATTCTGGGTCCATTTTGAAGATGAAGCTCACAGGATTTGCTGATGAGTTAGATATTAGGAGCAGGAGAACGGAGGAGTTGGGGTAACTCCCAGCTGTTGTGGGTTGTCCTGATCGAGGGGAAGGAGGGGGTTTCTCGGGGCGTAGGAGGTAGTCCGTGTTCCGCATGCTGAGGAATGTGCCTTTCCAGGTGGACCTGCTGAGGTTTGTGTCTGGGAGAACCTTTCACATCTCCTCCCTCATCAATGCTCAAGTAAAAGTATCCCCCACTTTTTAAACGTTCACAGTAAGACACTGGGCTTTCTTGAAAGAACTACGTTATTACCCAGCTTCAGTAAGAGGAAGAGACCTGAAGAGGATTTCCCTCTTATGAAAAAAGGTGAACAGTGAGAATCGCGGTCAGCATCTGTTTTGGGGAGAAGCACGACAGAGGCGGCGTGCACCCCAACCAGCTCCTTCCTCTGGGAACCACTCTCCACATCCAGCCACCAGCACTTTGAATGGTGTCCGTGATCCTCTGCTGTGCTTTATCTTCATTTATGCCGGGCCTCCCTTAGAAACTTGTGTGCTGAGGCCTAAGAAAAGCCAAAGAGAAGGAATTTTGGTGTTTGAGCACACTGTCTACTTGTTCCGTGTAAATTAACGGCCATTCCTTCTTTACACCATTTCTGCTGTGCAAGGTTTCTCAGAAGCCCTGTACTTTCAAAGAGCAGGGAAACCTATACCCCATGCTGCGGGGTTAGTTTTAGTCTCCATGCTGGACAGAACATTTCATGACTGTCAGATTTTCTCACTCAAACATTGAGAGTTTGAACACCTTCACCCGTTTCTACCACCCCATCCCTGAATCTGGAACCTACCAATCTGCTCTCAGTATCTATGCGTTCAGTATTTGTTTATTCCACGTGGAATGTACATGACAGCATCTGGTATTGGTCTTTCTGTGTCTGAGTTACTTGGAATAAGGCCCCCAAGGTATGTGTTTCCATGCCTGGTTATTGTGAATAATGCTGCAGTGAACGTGGGAGTGCTTCTGTCTTTTTGAGGCAGTATTTTTGTGTTCTCCAAATCAATACTCAGTAGAGCCATTACTGGGTCATGTGGTAGTTGTATTTATTTTTTCAGGAACCTCCATATCGTTTGTCACAGTGGCTGCACCAATTTCCATTCCCACCAACAGTGCACAGTGTCTCCTCGTCTTCACACCCATGACCCCACATGGTGTCTGTCTCTGGGACAATTTCTGTTCCAACAGTTGTGAGGGGATAGCCGATTGTGGGTTTGACTGATGTTTCCCTGACGAAGATTAGTGATGTCGAACATCTTTTTCTGTCTGTTGACACCTGTGTGCCATCTTTGGATTGTTTCTATTCACATATTCCCCCCATTTTTTTAAAGATTTTTTTTATTTATTCATTTGACAGAGATAGAGACAGCCAGCGAGAGAGGGAACACAAGCAGGGGGAGTGGGAGAGGAAGAAGCAGGCTCCCAGTGGAGGAGCCCGATGTGGGGCTCGATCCCAAAACTGGGATCATGCCCTGAGCTGAAGGCAGACGCTTAATGACTGCACCATCCAGGCGCCCCTCCCCCCATTTTTTATACAGTTTTTTTTATTTGTATGAGTGTTGTGTGTATTTTGGATATTAGCGTCTTCTAACACATATGATTCGCAGATATTTTTTCATATTCAGTCAGTGGCCTTTTAAGTTTTTGCTGGTTTCTTTTGCCGTGTGGAAGATTTCAGTTTGATGTTGTTCCACTTGTTTATTTTTGCTTTTGTTGCCTTTGCATTTGGTGTCCGATCTGAAGACTCTTTGCCAAAACCAACGTCGAGAGACTTAGTACCTGTGTCTTCTTGGAGGTTTATGGATTCAGGTCTTATGTTCAAATCATTCATCCATTAAAAATTTTGTGTGTGGTGTAAGAAAGTGACCCAGTTATATTCTTCTGCATTTAGTGTCTAGTTTGCCTGTTACCACTCACTGAAGAGACAGTCCTTCCCTCATGGCATATCTTCTGCTGCTGTGTCGTAAGTTAGGATCATCTACGTGTGGGTAAGTTTCTGAACTTTTTGTTCTGTTCCACTGACCTGGTGTCTGTGTTTATGCCAGTACCATCCTGTTTTGATGACAAGAGCTTTGTAATCTACCTTGAAATCCAGGAGTGTGTTGACTGCACCTTTCTTTCTCCACGTTGCATTGGGTATTTGGGGTCTTTTGTGATTCCATACAAGTCTGAGGACTGTTTTCTATTTGCTTGAATAATGCCACTGGAATTCAGATAGGCATTTCATCACATCTGTCAATTGCTTTGGGTACGATGGATATGTTCACATAATTAACTCTTCCAGTTAAGGAGCATGTCGTATGCTTCCATTTGTTTGTGTTGCCTTCCAAATCTTTGACCCATACATTCTTCCCCCTCGACACACATGTTTTTCATTTCTTTTCTGCCATGTGTTGAGTGTACTATGTCTTTCTCATTCTTGGTTACTTTTATTCCTAGATTTTTTTAATGCAATTGTAAATGGCATTGCTTTCTTAATTTCTCTTTGCGAAAGTGTGTCATCAGTATACAGAAATGCAAGAAGTTGGTTCATCTGGGTGGCCCCATAGGTGAAGCGTCTGCCTTCAGCTCAGGTCATGATCCCAGAGTTCTGGGATTGAGCCCCGTGTTGGGCTGCCCGCTTAGCGAGGGTCTGCTTCTCCCTCTTTCTGACACTCCCCCTGCTTGTGCTTTTTCTCTTCCTGTCAAATAAATAAATAAAATCTGAAAAAAAATAAAGACAACAGGTCTCTGTATATTATATCCTGCAGCTTTCTTAAATTTGTTTATTCTAACATTATTTTTGTGGAATCTTTCGGGATTTCGTGTCAGTTGCAAATAGTGACAGTTTTCCTGTATGGATTTCATATCTTTCTCTTTTTTTAAAATTATGTTAGTCACCCTACAGTACTTCTTTTGTTTTTGATGTAGTGTTCCATGATTCATTGTTTGCATATAACACCTAGTGCTCATTATGACACGTGCCCTCCTTAATACCTATCACCAGGATAACCCATTCCCCTACCCCTCCCTTTCTGCAACCTTCATTTTGTTTCCGAGTGTCAGTAGTCTCTCATGGTTCATGTCCCCCTCTCATTCCCCCTCTTCACTTTTCCCTTCCTTCTTCTAATGTCCTCCATGCTATTCCTTCCATTCCACATAGGAGTGAAACCATATGATAATTGTCTTTCTCTGCTTGACTTAATTTCACTTAGCATAATCCCCTCCTGTCCATCCACCTTGGTGCAAATGGTGGGTATTCATCCTTTCTGATGACTGAGTAACATTCCATTGTATAGATGAACCACATCTTCTTTGTCCATTCATCTGCTGAAGGACATCTTGGCTCCTTCCACAGTTTGGCTATTATGGACATTGCTGCTATGAACATTGGGATACAGGTGCCCCTTCTTTTCATTACTCTGTGTCTATGGGGTAAATACCCACTAGTGCAATAGGTGGGTCGTAGGATAGCTCTGTGTTTAATGTCTTGAGGAACGTCCATATTGTTTTCAAAAGTGGCTGTACCAGCTTGAATTCTCACAAGTAGTGTAAGAGGGTTCCCCTTTCTCCACATCCTCTCTGACTTTTTTAAATTTCCTGCCTTGTTAATTTTCTTTTCAAAATTTTATTTATTTATTCCACAGAGATGGAGACAGGCAGCAAGAGAGGGAACACAAGCAGGGGGAGTGGGAGAGGAAGAAGCAGGCTCATAGTGGAGGAGCCTGATGTGGGGCTCGATCCCATAACGCTGGGATCACTCCCTGAGCTGAAGGCAGATGCTTAACTGCTGTGCCACCTAGGCACCCCGTCTTTGTGTCTTCTGCCCATTTTTTGGGTGTCGAATTTGAGGAGTTCTTTATAGATCTTGGATACCAGACCTTTATCTGTAATATCATTTGCAGATATCTTCTTCGATTCCAAAGGTTGCCTTTTTGTTTTGTTGATCGTTTGCTTTGCCGAGCAGAAGCTTCTTATCTTGATGAAGTGCCAATAGTTCATTTTTGCTTTTATTTCCTTTGCCTTTAGAGACGTGGCTTGCAAGAAGTTGTTTGTCCAAGGTTGAAGAGTTCTTTTGATTTTGATATGAGACAGGAATCCATTATCTTCCTTTCCTCATTGTGTTGGAGTCCTCTGTCTTTCTTGGTGAGTCTAGCTAAGTTTGTCAGTTTTTTTTATCTTTCCAAAAAAGGCAACTCTCATTTTTATTGTTTTTTTTTTTTGTCTTTTTAGTCTCCTTTGGATTTATTTATGTATTCATTTTTGTTATTTCCTTATTTCTACTAATGTGGTGCTTTGTTTTTTGTTTTATTTTCTACGTCTTTACCACATAAATCAGGTTGTTTATTGGAGAGCATTCTCATGGATTGATGAAGACATGAATTTCTATGAACGTCCCCATAGAGCTACTTTTGCTGCATCCCATAAGTTTTTGTAGGTTGACTTTTTCATCAGTGTCAAGGTACTTCCAAAAATTTTTTTTTTATTTCTTCTTTGACTGATGGTTGTTCAGTAGCATGTTGTTAAATCTCCACATATTTTTTAAGATTATTTAATTATCTGACAGAGAGTGAGACAGCGAGAGAGGGAATGCAAGCAGAGGGTGGGAGAGGGAGAAGCGGGCTTCCCACTGAGCAAGGAGCCTGATTCGGGGCTAGATTCTAGGATCCTGGGATCACGACCTGAGCTGAAGGCAGATCCTTAAGACTGAGCCACCCAGGCCCCCCAATCTCCACCTATTTTTGACTGTCCTATTTTTTTTTTCTTGAGACTGATTTCTAGTTTCATATCATTGTGTTTGGACAAGATTTGAAGCAGAAGGTGAAGAGTACATTCAGATGAAAGGTTTGTTTCCTGGAGCGATTTCTGAGGGCAGACCATGAGTTCTGTGGGGACGGAGGAAGGTTTTGTGAGTCGGGGGATGGGGTTAACCCTTGTTGGAATTACTGACTACTACCATGCAGGCTGTGTGCTACCGTTCACAGTGTAATCCTGATGGACTTGTACTTCATTAGAAATATTTTCTAGGAGGTGTAGGCATAGCCTTCTCTTTAAAGAAAGGTGCCATATGAGTTCATGGCATGACCCCAGGTCAGCAACCAGGATGTATGGTATTGTGGGGGATCAGAACCAGGCTTTCTGTGCGAATTGACAGAAATTGGGTACGGGGAGCTCCATGACAATAGGTGAAGTCCCAAGTGACCCACTGGGTGTTGGGTTCTGTGGATCTGTCTCATCAGGTGCTGTGCAATTCAGGGACACCCTCCTGTCTGTGTATTTGTGTGGAGACAGGTAGACATCACTGGCCAGGCACGAGGGTCGCACTGGACCACCACCAGAGGTGCAGCGTGCGGGGGGGGGCACTGCTTGGATTCCATGAAAGCTGACCAGAGTCTGTGACCATGATTCCTAGCAGCTGCAAGGGGAGAGGAGGCTGGGGGTGGTGCACACTTCCTAGACTTGTGGTCAGGACTAGTCTGGAACCCACTGAAGTCAGCCACACCGGGCACAAAAGGCACCCAGTCAGTGTAGCTGTGGGCACTGCTCCCATGGCACTTTCGGGCCGGCTCCATGCTGCCACCTCCTGCTTTTCATCATCATCTTCAAGGTCCTGTGCCTCTGCTCTTGCCCCATGGCCTCCGGGGTATTGTCCGTCCTCCATCTGGCCCTCGTCCCTGGTGCCCTGTGCAGTCCGATGCCAGTGTAGCCTTCTCGAGACAAACATCTGGCCCTGATGGAACACTTCCATGGATCTCGTGTGATGCGAGGATGATGCCCTGCCCTGGAAGGGGGCTGCAGGTCCCCAATCAGGAGAGCCATGTCTCCCTTTTCAGCATGGCCTGCCCTCCCCTCAGTCTTCTTCAGGGAAGCTCTCCCCACTTCCTGAGATGACAGCTCTGAACTTAAAAATGAATGTTATTTTACATATCTCTATGCTTTAGTTCATCCATGGCAAGTCTTTCAACCCCGTTAGTGGGTTTTTTTTAGCAGTTCTAAAGGGCTGTCTGCTCAAAGAGGGGGTGACCAGGGTGGGGCAGCTTTCCCTCTCATCTCCCTCAGCATGTCTCTGAGCCCTGGGGCCAGCTGTCCCACTGAGGATTGAGGGACCCGAGACAGCCCATCATGAGACCAAGCTGTGTCAGCTGTGTAGACTGATGCGTGTCGGAGCGGTGGTCAGCTGGCATGGGCCAGGGTCAGGCAGTGTCTCCTTCTCATTCCTTCCCTCCCTTCCTCCCAGAGGTAGCTCAGAGCAGCCTTCAACCCCTGCATCTCCAGATCCCTTGACCTGTGCCTCCTGTGTTCAGCTGGTGACCTTGGAGTTTCGCATGGATTCTACCTCCGGTACCCTCTCCTGTGGCAGTTCCTGGATCAGGGGAGGGGTCGGACCCTTGTCTGCTTTTGGTCTTCTTCCTGTCCCGCACCAAGCCCACCCACCTTTGCATCTTCCATGTATGTGCTTGGAAGTAAGCCCATCCACAGGGAAACTATTAGCAAAATGGATCCAGGCAATAAACATTGAAGTAGAGATCCAGGATGCATAATAAACCTGCTCTGAAACCTGTCCCAAAATCTGTGACTATAGCACACTGAAACAGAAATAATAATAGCTTTCTGGACTGTGAAGTGACATGTGTCTTTACTTACAATCTTGAATGCATAGGTGCTGAGCCTGGACAGAAAAGGACCATGGCTCCCGTGGGCTGGGATCCACAGTAAGAACTCAATGAAATCTGAATTCGAGACATAGAGTGAATAATTATTGTAGAGTGAACCCTCCCAAGTAGTGCTTATGCTCATTGCACAGGAAAAGCTTTTTCAAAGAGGTTCCTGAAAGAACAATCTTTTTAAAAATTTATTTTAATTCCAGTAGAGCTAACATACAGTGTTATATTCGTTTCAAATGTACAATAGAGTGATTCAGTGATTCTATATGAATCTATAATTCAGTATATTCTATATTACTCAGTGGTCATCAAGAAAAGTGTCCTCTTAATCCGCTTCATCTATTTCACTCATCCCTCTATCCACCTCCTCTCTGGTATCCATCCATTTGTTCTCTCTTGTTAAGAGTTTGTATTTTGGTGTGTCTCCTTTTTCTATTTTATTGATTTATTTTTGTTTGTTTCTCAAATTCCCCATCAGAGTGACATCGTATGGAATTTGTCTTTCTCTGACTGACTGATTTTAGTTAGGATAATACTCTCTAGCTCCATCCATGTGGCTGCAAATGGCAAGGATTCATTCTTTTTCAAGCCGAGTAATACTCCATCTTGTGTGTGTGTGTGTGTGTGTGTGTGTGTGTGTGTGTGTGTGCATGTGTGTGAATACACACATCTATCATCTCATTTGTCAATTTTCCTACAGACACTTGGTTTGCTTCCATATTGTGATATTGTAAATAATGGTGCAAGAAACATAGGGGCGCACGTATCCTTTTAAGTTACTGCTTTCCTAGTCTTTGGAGAAATACTAGTAGAGTGATTGTTGGATCGTAGCTTAGTTCTGTATTTAATTTTTTGAGGAAACTTCATACTGTTTTCCACGGTGGCCACCGCAGTTTGCATTCCCACCCACAGCTCGCGAGGAATCCCCTTTATCCACATCCTCCTAACACCTGCTCTTTGTTGTGCTTTTGATGTTAGCCATTCTGACAGGTTTGAGGTATTACCTCATTGTCCTTTGGATTTACATTTTCCTGATGATGGGTGATGGTGAACATCTTTTCACGGGACTGTTGGCCATTTGTATTTCTTCTTTGGAGAAATGTCTGTCCATGTCTTCTGCCTATTTTTTAACTGGATTATTTGTTTATTTGGGGTCGAGTAGTATCAGTTCTATATGTTTTGGACACTATCTCTTTATTGCATATGATCATTGCAAATATCTTCTCCCTTTGAGTAGGTTGTCTTATTACTTTTACGTTTTCATTGTTCTTCTGCCGTGTGGAAACTTTTTATTTTGCTGTATTCCCAATAGTTTATTTTTGCTTTCATTTCCTTTGTCTCAGGAGACAGTCCAGAAAAACGTTGGTATGGTCCATGTCAAGAAGTTACTGTCTTCCCTCCTGTAGGATTTTTATGGATTCAGGTCTCATATTGAGGTCTTGAAACTGTTTTGTGTTTGTCTGTATTGTGTAAGAAAGCAGTCTAATTTCATTCTTTTGTGCGTAGCTGTCTAGTTTTCCCAACACCATTTGTTGTAGAGACTGTCCTTTTCCCTTTTGATATCGTTGCTTGCTTTGTGGAAGATTCATGGACCACATAATTGTGGGTTTCTGTCTGAACTTGTATCCTGTTCCTTTGGTCGCTGTGTCTATTTTTGTGCCATACTGTCTTGTTAGGATGACTGCAGCTTTGTAGTATAACCTGAAATCTGAAATTGTGAGTCCTCCAGCCTTGTTTTTCTTTTCCACATTGCACTGGCTGTTCAGTATCTTTAGTGGTTCCATACAAATGTTTAGGATTGTTTATTCGAGGTCTTTTATTCTTTAATTTAAATTCAATTTGCCAACTTGCAGTACACCATTAGTTTCAGATGTAGTCTTCAATAAATTATCAGTCGTGTGTAACACCCAGTGCTCATTGTATCGTGTGGCCTCCTTAATGCCACTCACCCAGTTACCCCCCCCAACTTCTCCTCCAGCAATCATCAGTTTGTTGCAATAGTTAAGAGTCTATCATGGGTTTTCTCCCTCTCTGATGACTTCCCATTCTATTTCCCCTCCCTTCCCCTATGGTCTTCTTCCCTTTTTCTGATATTCCACATAGGAGTGAAAGCATATGATCATTGTCTTTCTTTCATTGGCTTATTCCACTCACTATACTACCCTCCAGCTCCACCCAGGTCGGTGTGATGGTAAGTGTTCATGCTTTCTGATGGCTGAGTAATATTCCATTATATATATGATCCACATCTTCTTTATCCATTCATCTGTCCATGCTCATCTGCACTCTTTCCACAGTTTGTCTATTATGGATATTGCTGCTATGAACACTGGGGTGCATGTGTCCCGTCTTCACTACCTGTCTCTTTGGGGTAAATACCCAGTAGTGCAATTGCTGGGACATAGGGTAGCTTTATTTATAACTTTTTGAGGAAACTCCGTACCATTTTCAAGAGTGGCTGTACCGGACTGCATTCGCACAGGGGTGTAAGAGGGTTCCCGTTTCTCCACATCTTCTCCACATGTATAGTTTCATGTCTTCTTATTTTTAGATATTCGGCCTCGTGTGATATGGCATCTATAGGGGTTTAGATTTGCATTTCCCTGAAGCCAAGTGATATGAAGCATTTATGCATGTATCTTTTGGTCCCTAGTGCGTCGTCATCAGTGAAATGACTTCCCATTTTAATCCATCTCAAGACCTAAAGCTGGGTAAGGCACTGAAGCTCGATGATGCCATCGGTTGGAAGTGTGGAGAATTTCAAAAGATCTCTGTGGAGAGTAAGTTTAAAGGTCAGTGTGAAGCTAGTAATTGGATCCAGGGCGATCTCTGAAAGTGGGGGTTCCCTAGGATGGGCTGAGGGGGGCCCTCCGATTTTCCTGCTATGAATCCGTGCGGTAGCTCCAAATGGACATTTTCCTGCTGTGGGGCAGGCTGAGTCCTCTAGTCCTGCAGAGGTGATCCCAATGCCTGGTACCTTGGAGGCAGGCAAACGGGGAGGGGACCCTCAGCAGAAGCCCCAGGGTTAGGTTAGGCCTCAAGAGACAGCAGGTCCGAACTGCCCAGTGCTCAGAGAACTCCCAGGCCGACTGAGATGAGGGCACAAGGGCGGGTGAATGTGAGCCTTGGGGTTTCATCCAGAAAGGCCCACAAAGGTCAGAGGTCATCAGCAGGTGCTCTCAGGGGGTGCCCCAATTCTCTTGCCCTGAATGCTCTGTTGTGCCCCCAAACGGTACAGTTTCCTGTGTGCTGCAGGCTGAGTCCTACGGTGGGGCTTGGCTGTCCCCAATCCCCCGGAGTGGGGTGCCAGGACCCTGGGGAGGGGCCCCTCTCTGCCCAACCTAGGGTAAGGGTTACGGTCCAGGAGCCCGGCAGGGACAATCTGCAGGCTGTGTGGCGAGCTCCGTGGAGGGCTGAGAGGAGGCCATGGGGGAGGGTGAGCATGGGCCTCAGGGTTGGGGCATGGGGGGCTGCCAAATGTGGGGATGGGCTCCGGGGGCCTCCCCAAGTTCTTGTGCCCTGTAGGCTCCGTAGAGCCCCAAGGGGCATGGTTTCCTGTCGGGTGGCAAGCTGAGTCCTGCGGTGGGGCACAGGTATCCCACTTCCCCAGGCCTGCAGTATAAGGCTCCTGGGGAGGCCCCCACACCCGCGGCCGACCTAGGGTTAGGGTTAGGTCTCAGGGGCCCTGCAGGCCCGATCTGCTGGCTGTATGTCGAGCTACATGGACTGAGGTGAGGGTGTGGGGAGGGTGAGCATGGGCCTTAGGGTTGGGGTGCGGGAGGCTGCCGAAGTTCGTTGGTGGCTCAGGAGTGCCCTCCTGGTTCTCCCGCCCTGAATACTCTATGGCCTCCCAAGGCACATGGTTTCCTGTGGGGTGGCAGACTGAGTCCTGCGGTGGGGCTCAGGTGTCCCCAATCCCTGGGGCTGCAGCTCCAGGCTCCTGGGGAGGGGCCCCTCCACAGATGAACTAGGGTTAGTGTTGGGGTCCAGGAACCCCGCAGGCCAGATCTGCCCACTATGTCGCGAGCTCTGCCACGGGCTGAGGTGAGGGTGCGGGGTGGGGTGAGCATGGGCTTCAAGGTTGGGTTTAGGGATCGCCGAAGTTCGCCGGGGGCTCTGGGAGCCCTCCTGGTTCTCCCCCCCTGAATGCTCTACAGCCTCCCAAGGGGCACGGTTTCCTGCGGGCTGGCAGGCTTTGTCCTGCAGTGGGGCTCAGGTGTCCCCAGTCCCTGGGGCTGCGGCACCGGGTCCCAGGGGAGGGGCCCTACCCAGCCAACCTAGGGTCAGGTCTAGGCCCCAGGAACCTGGCAGGCCTGATCTTCCGGCTGTGCGTCGAGCTCGGTGGCAAGCTGAAGGGAAGGCGTGGGGTGGGATGAGCGTGGGCCTCAGGGTTGGGGTGTAGGGGGCTGCCGAGAATCGCTGGGGCTCAGGGGGGCCCTACCAGTTCTCCTGCACGGGATGCCTGCGGCGCCCCAAGGGGCATGGTTTCCTGAGGGGTGGCAGGCTGAGTCCTGTGCTGGGGCTCAGGTGTACCCAATCCCTGGGTTTAAGGTACGGATTAGGGTACGGGTTAAGGTTAGGGTATGGGTTAGGGTTAGGGTATGGGTGAGTGTAGGGGTTAGGGTTAGGGTAAGGAGAGGGTACGGGTTAGGGTTGGGTTTAGGGGTTACAGGTTAGAGGTTAGAGGTTATGGGTTAGGGTACGGATGCGGGTTTAGGGTACGGGTTAGAGTTTAGGGTTTGGGTTTAGGGTTAGGGTTAGGGTTGGAGTACGGGTTAGGTTTAGGGTATGGGTTAGGGTTAGGGTACGGGTTAGGGTATGCATTAGGGTATGGTTTAGGGTACGGGATAGGGTACTGTTTAGGGTAAGTGTTGGCGTACGGATTAGGGTACGCTTTAGGTTACGGGTTAGGGTTAGGGTAAGGGTTAGGGTTAGGGTACAGTTTTTGGGTTATGGTACAGGTTAGGTTACGGTTTAGGGTTAGGGTTAGGGTACGGGTTAGGGAACGGGTTTGGGATAAGGATAGGGTACGGTTTAGGGTTAGGGTATGGGTTAGGGTATGGGTTAGGGTACGGGATAGGGTACGGGTTAAGGTTAAGGTAAGGGTACTGGTTAGGGTTAGGGTACGGGTTACGGTTTAGGGTTTAGGGTTATGGTTAGGGTACAGGTTCGGGTTAGGGTATGGGTAGGGTTAGGGTACAGGTTATGTTACGAGTTAGGGTACGGGTTAGGGTCAGGGTTTAGGGTTTAGTGTTAAGGTTAGGGTACGGGTTAGGGTACTTGTTAGGGCTACAGTTAGGTTTAGGGTACGGTTTAAGTTATGGGTTAGGGTACCGTTTATGGTTAGGGTAGGGTACGGGTTAGAGTATGGGTTAGAGTACGTGTTAGGGTTACGGTTAGGGTTAGGGTACATGTTAGAGTTAGTGTTAGGGTATGGGTTAGAGTTAGGGTTAGAGTATGGGTTAGTGTACGGGTTAGGGTTAGGTTTAGGGTTAGGTTACGGGTTAGGGGTAGGGTTAGCTGAAGGGGTAGGGATGGGGGTTAGGGGTATGGTAGGGGTCGGGGTAGAGTTAGGGTTTAGGGTTAGGGTTTGGGGTTTGG
Organism: Ursus americanus; assembly: GCF_024610735.1. Taxonomy (NCBI): domain Eukaryota; kingdom Metazoa; phylum Chordata; class Mammalia; order Carnivora; family Ursidae; genus Ursus; species Ursus americanus. Next base: position 706,340 of record NW_028273633.1, read on the forward strand.
CGTTAGTGGTTAAGGTTAGGGTTTAGTGTTTAGGGTATCCGGTTTAGGGTTAGGGTTTAGGGTTTAGGGTTAAGGTTAGGGTTTAGGGTTTAAGGATTAGGGTTTAGGGTTAGGTTTAGGGTAGGTATAGGGTTAGGGTAAGGTTTAGGGGTTAGGGTTAGGGTAGGGTTAGGGGTTAAGGTTTAGGTTTTAAGGTTATGGGTTAGGGTTTAGGGTTAGGGTTACACCCCAGTATTCCAGCAGGACCATTCCACCAGCTGTGCGGTAGCGGAGGGCTGGGCCGAGGTGAAGGTGCTGGCAAGCTGGAGTGTGGGCCCAAGCATTTTGGCGCGGGGGGCCTTGAAAAGTCGCCAGGGGATCGGAGGGCCCTGCCGGTTCTCCCGCCCTGAATGGCCAGCTGTACCCCTAGCGGCCTGGGTGGAGGCGGGGCGGCACAGTGATTACAGCGCTGGGGCTCGGGGGTCCCAAGCGTTTCAGCCCCAGGCCCCTTGGGAGGGGCCCCTTGGGGGCCAACCTAGGGTAGAGGTTAGCTCCTGGAGGCCGGCAGGCACAATCCGCCGTCTGGGGCGAATGGAGGTGCAGTGAAGATCAGGGCGCTGGTGAGCGGGAGAGTGGGCCCCAGCGTTTTGGCGCTGGGAGCCTTCGAAGTCACCAGGGCAAGGAGGGTCCTGCCCATTCTCCCGCCCTGAATGATCGGCTGTGCCCTAGCGGCCTGCGTATGGTCGGGGCGGAAGGGTGAGTCCAGCGTTGCGACTCAGGGGTCCCCAATCCCTGGCGTTCGGCGGCAGTCGCTTTGGGAGGGGCCCCTTGGGGGCTAACCTAGGGTTAGGGTTAGCCCTCGGGAGGCCGGCAGGCTCGATTCACTGGCTCTGCGGCGAATGGAGGGGTGGGCCAAGGTGAGGTCGCTGACAAGCGGAAGCGTGGGCCCCAACATTTTGGCTCAGTGGGCCTTCGAATGTCACAGGGGGCTCGGAGGGCCCTGCTTGTTCTCCCGCCATGAAGGACCGGCAATCCCCTAGCGCCCCGGGTGGCGGCGGAGTGGCAGGGTCAGTCCAGCAGTGTTGCTCGGTTTTCCCCAATCCCCAGCGTTGCAGCGCCAGGCCCCTTGGGAGGGGCCCCTCGGGGACTGTCCTAGGGTTAGGTTAACCCCCAGGAGGCCAGCAGTCCCGATTTGCCGGCTGTGCAGTGAGGGGAGGGATTGACCGTGGTAGGGTGCAGTCGAGCGGTAGCGTGGTACCCAGCATTTTGGCGTGTCGGGGGCCTTCGTATTTGACCGGAGGCTCGGAGGGCCGTGCCGGTTATCCCGCCCTGAATGCCCGGTGGCGCCGCTAGTGGCCCGCATGGCAGCGGGACGGCAGGGTGAGCCTGGCGCTGGGGCTTGCGGGTCCCCAATCCCTGCCATTGCAGCACCAAGCCTCTTGGGAGGGGCCACTCTGGGGCCCACCTAGGGTTATGGTTAGCCCCAAGGAGCCCGGGAGGCCGGATCCGCCAGCTGTGTGGCTAGAGGGGGGGTGGGCCGAGGTGAGGGCGCTGTAGAGCGGGAGCGTGGGCCTCAGCGTTTTGGCGCAGGGGACCTACGAATGTCGCCTGGGGCTCGGAGGGCCCTGCCTGTTCCCCCACCCTGAATGACAGGTGACACCCCAAGTGGCTCGGGTGGCGGCGGAGGGGCAGGTTGAGTACATCGCTGGGGCTTGGGGGTCCCCAATCTCCGGCGTCGTGGTGCCAGGCCCTTTGGTAGGGCCCTTCGGGGGCCGACCTAGGGTTAGAGTTAGCCCCCAGGAGGCCGGCAGGCCCGATAAGATGGCTGTGGGGCGAGTGGAGGTGTGGGCCGAGGTAAGGGTGCTGGCTAGTGGAATCGTGGTACCCAACATTTTGGCACGGGGGGCCTCCGAAGGTCGCCAGGGGTCTGAGGATCCTGCCCTTTCTCCCGCCTTGAATGACTGGCGGCACCCTTAGTGGCCTGGGTGGTGACGGGGAGGCATGGTGACTCTGTCGCTGCGGCTCAGGAATCCCCAATCCCAGGCGTTGCAGCACCAGGCCCCTAGGATGGGCCCCTTGGGGCCGACCTAGGGTTAGGTTTAGCCCCTAGGAGGCCTGCAGGCCTGATTCACCGGCTGTTGGAGAAGCGGAGGGTGGACTGAGGTGAGGGCCCAGGTGAGTGGGAGCATGGGCCCCAGCGTTTTGGCATGGATGGCCTTCGAAAGTTTCTGGGTTCTTGAGAGCCCTGCCCGTTTTCCCACCTTGAATGACCTGCGATGCCCCAGTGGGTCCGGTGTCGGCAGGGTGGCAGGGTGAGTCCAGTGCTGCAGCTAGGGTGTCCCCAATCCCAGGCGTTGCTGCTCCAGTCCCCTTGAGAGTGGCCCCTTGGGGGCTGTCCTAGGGTAGCGTCAGCCCCCAGGAGGCCGGCAGGACCGATACGCCACTGTGGGGCAGCAGAGGGGCGGGCTGAGTTGAGGGTGCTGGTCAGTGGGAGCGTGGCCGCGGTGGTTTGGCTCGGGGGGGCCTTCGAATGTCCCGCGGCTCCGAAAGCCCTGCCCCTTCAACCGACCTGAATGACCGGCGGCGCCCCTAGTGGCCCGGGTGATGTGGGATGGCAGGGTGAGTCAGGCGTTAGGAATCGGGAGTCCCCAATCCCCGGCATTGCGGGATCAAGACCCTTAGGATGGGCCCCTAATGGGCCAATCTAGGGTTACGGTTAGCTCCCAGGAGGCCGGCAGGCCTGATATGCCAGCTAGACTGCGAGAGGAGGGGCGGGCGGAAGTAAAGGTGCTGGCGAGCGGGAACATGGGCACCAGCGTTTTGACTTGGGGCTTTCAAAGGTCGCTGGGGTCTCGCGGGCCCTGCCCGTTCTCCCACCCTGAATGAACAGCGACGCCCCAGCGTGCCTGGTGTCAGCAGGGAGGCAGAGTGAGTCTGGCGCTGGGGCTCGGGGGTCCCCAATCCCCGGCGTTGTGGCCCAGGCCCCTTGGGAAGTGCCCCTCGTGTGCCGACCTAGGGTTAGGGATAGCCCCCAGGAGTCCTGCAGGCCTGATCCGCCAGCTGTGTGGCAAACGGAGGGGGGGGCGGGCAGAGGTGAGGACGCTGGCGAGCGGGAGTGTGGGCCCAAGCGTTTTGGCGCGGGGGGCCTTCAAGTGTCACCGGGGGCTCGGAGGGCCATGCCCGTTCTCCCGCCCTGAATGACCGGCGGTGCCTCTAGCGGCCCGGGTGGTGGAGGGGCGGCAGGTGAATCCGGCGCTGGGGCTCAGGGGTCCCCAATCCACTGTTTTGCGGCGCCAGGCCCCTTGGGAGGGGCCCCTCAGGGAATGACCTAGGGTTAGGCTTAGCCCCCAGGACGCCGGCAGGCTCAATCCGCCAGCTGTGTAGCGAATTGAGGGGTGGGTCGAGGTGAGGTCTCTGTGGAGTGGGAGCGTGGGCTCAAGCGTTTTGGCACCGGGGGCCTTCGAATGTTTCCGGGGACTCGACAGGCCCTGCCCATTCTCCTCCCTGAGTGACCGGCAGCGCCCCTAGCAGCCCAGGTGGCGGCGGGGCGGCAGGGTGAGTCAGGCACTGTGGCTCGGGTATCCCCAATCCCTGGCATTGTGGCGCCAGGCCCCTTGGGAGGGGCCCCTCGGGGGCCAAACTAGGGTTAGGTTTAGCCCCTAGGAGTCCGGCAGGCCCTATTCCCCAGCTGTGTGGAGACTGGAGTGACGGACCGAGGTTAGGGCGCTGGTGAGCAGGACTGTGGGCCCAGGTGTTGTGGCGCGGGGGGCCTTTGAAGGTCTCCGTGTCTCTGAGGGCCCTGCCCGTTCTCACGCCCTGAATAACGGCAGCACCCCAAGCCCCCGGGTGGCAGCTGGGGGGCAGGGTGAGTCCAGTGCTGAAGCTCGGGGGTCCACAATCCCTGGCGTTGTGGCGCCAGGCCCCTTGGAAGGGGCCCCTCGGGGGTCAATCTAGGGTTACGGTTAGCCCCCAGAAGGCCAGTGGACCCGATCAGCGGCTGTGCAACACGCTGAGGGTTGGGCCAAGGTGAGGGCACTGGCGAGACTGAGCATGAGCCCAAGTGTTTTAGCGCGGGGGGCCTTCAAAGGTCGGCGGGGGCTCGGAGGGCCCTGCTGGTTCTGTCGCCCTGAATGACCGGCGGTGCCCCTAGCGGCCGGGGTGGGGACAGTGCATCAGGGTGAGTCCGGCTCTGGGGCTCTGCGTCACCAATCCCCAGCGTTGCAGAGCCAGGCCCCTTGGGATGTGCCCCTTGGGCTCGACCTAGGGTTTCGGTAGGCCCCCAGGAGCCTGGCAGGCCCTATCCACCGGCTCTGAATCAAGCGGAGGCGTGGGCCAATGTGAGGGCACTGGCGAGCAGGAGCATGGGGCCAACGTTTTTGCGCGGGGGGCCTTCGAAGGTCAGCGGGGGCTTGGAAGGCCCTGCCTGTTCTCCCGCCCTGAATGACCGGCGGCGCCCCTGTGGCCCGGGTGGCGGCGGGACGGCTGGGTGAGTCCAGAGCTAGGGCTCGGGGGATCCCAAGCCCTGGCGTGGCGGCGCCAAGCCCTTTGGGAGGAGCCCCTTGGGCGCTTATGTAGGGTTTGGTTTAACCCCCAGGAGGCAGGTGGGCCTGATCCACCGGCTATGCGGTGTGTGGAAGGGCTCGCTGAGTTGAGGGCGCTGGTGAGTGGGAACGTGAACACAAGCGTTTTGGCGTGGGGTGCCTTCGAAGGTCACCGGGGGCTCAGAGGGCCCAGGAGTTTCTCCCGTCCTGAATGACCGCCGGTGCCCTAGCAGCCTGGGTGGCGGCGGGGCAGTAGGGTGAGCCCGGAGCTGGGGCTCGGGGATCCCCAATCCCCGGCGTGGCATCACCAGGCCCCTTGGGAGGGGTCCCTCTCGGCTGACGTACGGTTATAATTAGCTCAAAGGAGGCCGGCAGGCTGGATCTGCCAGCTGTGCGGCGAGCAGAGTGGTGGGCCGAGGTGAGGGCGCTGGTGATCTGGAGCGTGGGCCCAAGCATTTTGGCGTGGGGGGCCTTCGAAGGTCGCCAGGGGCTCGGAGGCCCTGCCCCTTCTCCCGCCCTGAGGGACCGGCGGTGCCCCTAGCAACCCAGTTGGCGGTGGTGTGGCAGTGTAAGTCCGGCGCTGGGGCTCGAGGGTCCCCAATCTCCGGCATGGCGGTGCCAGTCCCCTTGGGAGGGGCTCCTCAGGGGCCGAGCTAGGGTTAGGGTTAGACCCCAGGAGGCCAGCAGGCCCGATCCGGCGGTTGTGCAGCTTGCGGAGGGGCTGGCCGAGGGGAGGGCGCTGGTGAGCAGAAGCGTGGGCCAAAGCATTTTGGCGCGGGAGGCCTTGGAATGTCGCCGGAGGCTCGGAGGGCCCTGCCCATTCTCCAACCCAGATGACCGGTGGCGCCCCTAGCGGCCCGGGTGGTGGCGGGGTGCGAGGGTGCGTCCCGCAGTTTGCTCTGGGGGTCCCCAATCCCCAGTGTGGCAGCGCCAGGCCCCTTGGGATGGGCCCCTCAGGAGCTAACCTAGGGTTAGGGTTAGCCCTCAGGAGGCCGGCAGTCCCGATCTGCCAGCTGTGCGGCGAGCGGAGGGGTGGCCTGAGGAGAGGGTGCTGGTGAGCAGGAGCATAGGCCCAAGCGTTTTGGCGTGGGGGGGCTTCGAAGGTCTCCAGGGGCTCGGAGGTCCCTGTCCGTTCTCCCGCCCTAAATGACCGGCGGCGCCCCTAGCTGCCCGGGTGGCGGCGGGGTGGCAGGGTAAGTCCTGCGCTGAGGCTCGAGGGTCCCCAATCATCAGCTTCGCGGTGCCAGGCCCCTTGGGAGGGGCCCCTCGTGAGCAGACCTAGGGTTAGGGTTAGTCCCCAGGAGGCCGAGAGGCCCAATCTGCCTGCCTGTGGTGAGCGGAGGGACGGGCCGAGGTGAGGGCATTGGTGAATGTGAGCTTGGGCCCAAGCGTTATGGCGTGGGGGGCCATGGAAGGTCGACAGGGGCTCGGAAGGCCCTGCCCGATCTCCCGCCCTGAATGAGGACGGCATCCCTAGTGGGCCAGGTCATGGCGGGGCGGCAGGGTGAGTTCGGCGCTGGTGCTCGGGGGTCCCCAATCCCCAGCGTGGCAACGCCAGGCACTTGGGAGTGGTCCCTCGGGGACCGACCTAGGGTTATGGTTAGCTCCAGGCGGCTGGCAGGCCCGATCCGCAGGCTGTGCAGCGAGCAGAGGGGTGGGCCGAGGTGGGGGCGCTGGGGAGTGGGAACGTGGGCCCAAGCGTTTTGGTGTGGGGGGTCTTCAAAAGTCGGTGGGGGCTTGGAGGGCCCTGCCCGTTCTCCCGCCCTGAATAACCGGCGGCACCCCTAGAGCCCCGGGTTGCAGTGGGGCGGCCGTATGAGTCCACTGCTGGGGCTCGAGGGTCCCCAATCCCAGGCCTTGCAGCTCCAGGCTCCTTGGGAGGGGCCCATCAGGGGCCGACCTAGGTTTAGGGTTAGCCCCCAGGAAGCTGGCAGGCCCGATCCGCATGCTGTGTAGTGAGCAGAGGGGCAGGCCGAGGTGAGGGCACTGTCAAGTGGGAGCGTGGGCCCAAGCGTTTTGGCGCGGGGGGCCTTCGAAAGTCATCGGGGGTTCGGAGGGCCCTTCCCGTTCTCACGCCCTGAATGACCGGCGGCTCCCTTAGCGGCCCGGGTGGCGGCAGGTTGGCAGGTTGAGTCCGGCGCAGGGGCTCAGGTGTCCTCAATCCCCGGCGTTGTGGCGCTAGGACCCTTGAAAGGGGTCCCTCCGGGGGGACCTGGTTTTAGGGTTAGCCCCAGGAGGCCAGCAGGCCCAATCCACAGGCTGTGCGGCATACGATGGGGCGGGCCTAGGTGAGGCCGCTGGCGAGTGGGAGCATGGCTCCAAGAATTTTTTAAAGTGGGCCTTCGAAGGTCGTCGAAGTCTCAGAGGGCCCTGCCCGTTCTAAAGCCCTGAATAACCGGCAGCGCCCCTAACACCCCGGGTGGCGGTGGGGCCCCAGGTGACTTCGGTGCTGGAGCTTGGGGGTCCCCAATCCCAGGCGTTGCTGCTCCAGGCCCCTTGGGATGGGCCCCTCGAGGACCGACCTAGGGTTACGGTTAGTCCCAGGTGGCCAGCAGGCCCGATCCGCCGGCTGTGTGGGGAGCGGAGGGGCGGGCCAAGTTGAGGGCGCTGGCAAGCGGGAACGTGAGCCCAAGCGTTTTGGCGTGGCAGGCCTTCGAAGGTCGCCGGGGGCTCGGAGGGCTATGCCCATTCTCCCGTCCTGAATGAGGATGGCGCCCCTATTGGGCGGGGTCGCGGCAGGGCGGCAGGGTGAATCCGGTGCTGGTGCTCAGGGGTCCCCAATCCCCAGCGTGGTGGTGCCAGGCCCCTTGGGAAGGGCCCCTTGGGTGCCGAAGTAGGGTTTGGGTTAGCCCCAGGAGGCCGGCAGGCATACGGAGGTGCTGGCCGAGGTGAGGATGCTGACGAGCAGGAGCGTGGGCCCAAGAGTTTTCGCACGTGGGCCTTCGAAGTTCGCTGGGGGCTCGGAGGGCACTGCACGTTCTCCCGCCCTGAATGACCAGCGGTACCCCTAGCGGCCAGTGTGGCGGTGGGGTTGCAGGGTGATTCCGGCGCTGGGGTTGGGGGTCCCCAAACCCCGGCGTGTTTTGCGCCAGGCACCTTGGGAGGGGCCTTCGGGGGCCGACCTAGTGTTAGGGTTAGACCAAAGGAGGTCGGCAGGCCCGATCTGCCGGGTGTGCGGCGAGCGGAGTGGTGGGCTGAGGTGAGGGCACTGGCGACAGGGATCGTGGGCCCAAGCGTTTTGGCACTGGGGGCCTTCGAAGGTCGCCAGGAGCTCTGAGGGCCCTGCCCGTTCTACCACCCTGAATGATCGGCGGCGCACCTAGCGGCCCGGGTGGTGGCGGGTCGGCAGGGTGAGTCTGGCGCTGGGGCTCTAGAGTCCCCAATCCCTGGCGTGGCAAAGCCAGGCCCCTTTGGAGGGGCCCTCGGGGACCGACCTAGGGTTAGGGTTAGCCCCGAGGAGGCCGGCAGGCCAGATCCGTCAGCTGTGTGGGGAGTGGAGAGGTGGGCCGAGGTGAGGGCGCTGGGGAGCGGGTGCGTGGGCCCAAGCATTTTGGCGCTAGGGCCTTCGATGGTCGCTTGGGGATCGGAGGGCTCTGATCGTTCTCCCGCCCTGAATGACCATCGGCGCCCCTAGTGGCCCGGGTTGTGGCAGTACGGCAGGGGGAGTCGGGCCTTGTGGTTGAGGGGTCCCCAATCCCTGGGGTTGCTGCGCCAGGCCCCTTGGGAGGGGCCCCTTGGGGGATGACCTAGGGTTAGGGTTAACCCACAGGACGCCTGCAGGCCCTATCCCCCGGCTGTGCAATGTGCGGAGGGGCGGACCGAGGTGAGGGCGCTGGAGAGCGGGAGCATGGGCCCAAGCGTTTTGTCGAAGGGGGCCTTCGAAGGTCATCGATGGCCCGGAGGGCCTTGCCTGTTCTCCCGCCCTGAATGGCTGGAGGTGCCCCTAGCGGCCCGGGTGGTGGCGGGGCATCCGGGTGAGTCCGGCGCTGGGGCTCAGGGTTCCCCAATCCCCGGTGTTGTGGCTCTAGGCTCCTTGCTAGGGGCCCCTAGGGGACCGGCCTACGGTTAGATTTAGCCCCCAGGAGGCCGTCAGCCCGATCCGCCAGCTCTGTGGCGAGCGGAGGGCGGGCGGAGGTGAGGCCGCTGGCGAGCTGGAGCGTGGGCCCAGGCGTTTTGGCGCGGGGGTCCTTCAAAAGTCGCCGGGGGCTTTGAGGGCCCTGTAAGTTCTTCTGCACTGAATGATCGGTGGCTCCCCTAGCGGCCTGGATGGAGGAGGGGCGGTAGGGTGAGTCGGGCGCTGGGGCTTGGGGGTCCCCAATCCTCGGCGTTGGGGAGCCAGGCCCCTTTGGAAGGGCTCTAGGGGGCCGACCAAGCGTTACTGGTAGCCCACAGGAGGCCGGCAGACCCGATCTGCTGGCTGTGTGGCGAACAGAGGGGTGGGTCGAGGTGAGGGCGCTGGTAAGCGGGAGTGTGGGTCGAAGCGTTTTGGCGTGGGGGGCATTCGAATGTCGCCGGGGCTCAGAGCACCCTTCCCGTTAAACCACGCTGAATGCCCGATGGCGCACCTAGCGGTCTGGGTTGCAGAGGGGTAGCAGGGTGAGTCCGGTGCTGGGGCTCGGGGGTGCCCAAACCCCGGCCTTGCGGCACCAGGCCCCTTTGGATGGGCCCCTCGGGGGCCGACCAAGGGTTATTGTTAGCCCCCAGGAGGCCAGCAGGCCCGATCTGCCGGCTGTGAGGCGAGCAGAGGGGTGGACCCAGGTGAGGACGCTTGAAAGCAAGAACGTTGACCCACGCGCTTTGGTGCGGGGGGCCTTTGAAGGTCATCGGGGGTTCGGAGGGCCCTACCCGTTCTCCTGCCCTGAATGACCAGCGGCGCCCCTAGCGGCCGGGGGGGGGGCGGGGTGGCAGGGTGAGTCCGGCACTGGGGCTCAGGGGTCCCCAATCCATGGCGTTGTGGCGCCAGGCCCCTTGGGAGGGGCCCGTCGGGGGCCTACCTAGGGTTAGGATTAGCCCCCAGGAGGCCGGCAGCCCCAATCACCCAGCTGTGCGGCGAGCAGAGGGGTGGGCCCAGGTGAGAGCGCTTGAGAGCCAGAGCGTGGGCCCAAGCGTTTTGGCGCGGAGGGCCTTTGAATGTCTCCGGGGGCTCGGAAGCCCCTGCCGGTTCTCCCGCCCTGAATGACTGCAGCGCCCCTAGCGGCCCGGGTGACGGCGGGAAGGCAGGGTGAGTTCGGTGCAGGGGCTCAGGTGTCCTCAATCCCTGGCTTTGTGGCGCTAGGCCCCTTGAGAGGGGCCCCTCAGGGGGGACCTGGGTTTAGGGTTAGCCCCAGGTGGCCGGCAGGCCCGTTCCGCAGGCTGTGCGGCATACGGTCGGGTGGGCCGAGGTGAGGCCGCTGGCAAGCGGGAGCATGGCTCCACGCATTTTGCGAAGCGGGCCTTCGAAGGTCGTCGAAGTCTCGGAGGGCCCTGCCCGTTCTACCACCATGAATAATCGGTGGCGCCTCTAGCACCCCGGGTGTCGGCGGGGCTGCCGGGTGTGTCCGGTGCTGGAGCTTGGGGGTCCCCAATCCCAGGCGTTGCTGCTCCAGACCCCTTGGGATGGGATCCTCGAGGACCGACCTAGGTTTATGGTTAGCCCCAGGCGGCCGGCAGGCCCGATCCGCTGGCTGTGCGGCGAGAGGAGGGGCGTTCCGAGGTGGGGCCACTGGGGAGCGGGAGCATGGGCCCAAGCGTTTTGGCATGGGGGGCCTTCAAAAGTGGGCGGGGGCTCGGAGGGCCCTGCCCATTCTCCCGCCCTGAATAACTGGCGGCGCCCCTAGTGCCCCTGGTTGTGGTGGGGCGGCCAGGTGAGTCCGGCGCTGGGGATCAGGCGTCCCCAATCCCTGGCATGGTGGCGCCAGGCCCCTTGGGAGGGGCCCCTCGGGGGCCGATCTAGGCTTATGGTTATCCCCCAGGAGGCCAGCAGGCCCGATCCGCCAGCTGTTCGGTGAGTAGTAGGGCAGGCCAGGGGAGGGCGCTGGCGAGCAGGAGCATGGGCGCAGCGTTTTGGCATGGCCAGCCTTCGAAAGTTGCCAGGGGCTTGGAGGGTTCTGCCCGTTCTCCCGCCCTGAATGACCAGCGGCGCCCCTAGTGGCCCGGGTGGTGGCGGGGTGGCATGGTGAGTCCGGCGCTGGGGCTCGGGCGTCCCCAATCCCTGGCGTGGTGGCGACAGGCCACTTGGGAGGGGCCCCTCGGGAGGGGCCCCTCGTGCGTCGACCTAGGGTTAGGGTTAGCCCCAAGGAGGCTGGCAGGCCGATCTGCCAGCTGTGCGGCGAGCGGAGGGGCGGGCCGATGTGAATGCGCTGGAAGCAGGAGCGTGGGCCCAAGCGTTTTGGCGCAGGGGGCCTTCGATGGTCGCCATGAGCTCTGATGGACTTGCCCGTTCCCCCGCCCTTAATGACCGGCGGCACCCTAGCGGCCAGGGTGGCGGCGGGGCAGCAGGGTGAGTCCAGCGCTGGGGCTCGGGGGTCCCCAATCCCCGGCATTGCGGCGCCAGGCCCCTTAGGATGGGGCACTAGGGGGCTTACCTAGGGTTAGTGTTAGCCCCCAGGAGGCTGGGAGGCCCGATCTGCCGGCTGTGTGGCGTGCAGAGGGGAAGTACGAGGGAGGGCGCTGGCGAGCGGGAGTGTGGGCCCAAGCGTTTTGGCGCGGGAGGCCTTCGAAAGTCGCAGCGGCTTGGAGGGCACTGCCCGTTCTCCCGCTCTGAATGACCGGCAGCACCCCTAGCAGCCCTGGGGGCAGTGTGGCAGCAGTGTGAGCCCGGCGCTATTGCTCGGGGGTCCCCAATCCCCAGCTTTGTGGCACCAGGGCCCATGGGAGGGGCCCCTTGGGGACGGACCTAGGGTTAGGTTTAGCCCCCATGAGGCCTGCAGGCCCGATCCACCGGCTGTGCGGCGAGCGGTGGGGCGGGCCGAGATGAGGGCACTGGCAAGCTGGAACATGGGCCCAAGCTTTTTGGCGCGAGTGGCCTTCGAAGGTCGCCGGGGGCTAAGAGGGCCCTGCCCCTTCTCCCTCCCTGTTTGACCGGCGGTGCCCCTACCTGCCCGGTTGGCGGCAGGGTTCAGGGTGAGTCCGGCGCTTTGGCTCGGGGGTCCACAATCCCCAGCGTTGCGGCGCCAGGTGCCTTGGGAGGGCTGACCTATGGTTAGGGTTAGCCCCCAGGAGGCCGGCAGGCCCGATCGGCCAGCTTTGCGGTGAGCGGAGGGGCGGGACGAGGTGAGGGCGCTGACAAGTGGGAGCGTACGCGCAAGTGTTTTGATGAGGGGTGTCTTCGAAGTCACCTGGGGCTCGGAGGGCCCTGCCTGTTCTCACGCCCTGAATGAATGGCAGCGCCGCTAGCGGCCCGTGTGGCAACGGGGCGACACAGTGGGTCCGGTGCTGTGGCTCGGGGGTCAGCAATCCCAGGCGTTGTGGTGCCAGGCCCCATCGGACGGGCCCCTTGGGGGCCGACCTAGGGTTACGGTTAGTCCCCAGGAGGCCGGCAGGCCGGATCTTCCCACTGTGCGGCGAGTGGAGGGGCGGGCCAAGGTAAGGGCGCTGGCGAGCGGGAGCGTGGGCCGAAGCGTTCTGTCACGGGGGGCCTTCAAAAGTCTCCTGGGGCTCAGAGGGCCCTACCCGTTCTCCTGCCCTGAATGACCGGTGGCTCCCCTAGCGGCCCGGATGGTAGCGGGGTGGCAGGGTGAGTCTGGCGCTGGGGCTCGGGAGTCCCCAATCCCTGTTGTTGCGGCGCCAGGCCCCTTGGGAGGGGCCACTAAGGGGCCGACCTAAGGTTAAGGTTAGCCCCCAGAAGGCCCACAGGACCAATCCGCCAGCTGTGCGGCGAGCGGAGGGACGGGCCAAGGTAAGGGCGCTGGTGAGCGGGAGCATGGCCCAAGCGTTTTGGTGCGGGGAGCCATCGAAGGTCACTGGTGGCCTGGAGGGCCCTGCCCGTTCTCCCTCCCTGAATGACCGGCGGCACCCCTTGCGGCCCAGGTGGCGGTAGGGCAGGAGGGTGAGTCCGGCCTTGGGGCTCGGGGGTCCCCAATCCCCGGCATTGCGGCAATAGGAACCTGGGATGGGCCCCTCTGGGGCCCACCAACGATTAGGGTAAAACTCAGGAGGCCGGCAGTCCCGATCCACCAGATGTGCAGTGAGCTGAAGGGCGGATCGAAGTGAGGGTGCAGGCGAGCAAGAGCATGGGCCCAAGCATTTTGGCGCGGGGGGCCTTCGAAGGTCGCCAGTGGCTCAGAGGAATCTACCAGTTCTCCCTCCCTGAATGATCGACGGCGCTCCTAGCGGCCCGGGTTGTGGCAGGGCAGCAGGATGAGTCCGGCGCTGGGGCTCGGGAGACCCCAATCCCTGTTGTTGTGGGGCCAGGCCCTTTGGGAGGGTCCACTAGGGGGCCGACCTAAGGTTAGGGTTAGCCCCCAGAAGGCCCACAGGCCCGATCCACCAGCTGTGCAGTGAGTGGAGGGGCGGGCCGAGGTAAGGGCGCTGGGGAGCAGGAGCGTGGGCCCAAGAGATTTGGTGTGGGGGGCCTTCGAAATTTGCCAGTGGCTCAGAGGGCCCTGCCCGTTCTCCCTGCCTGAATGAACGGCGGTGCCCCTAGCGGCCCACGTGGCGGTAGGGCGGGAGGGTGAGTCCGTCCTTGGGGCTCGGGGGTCCCCAATCCCTGGCATTGTGGCAATAGGAACCTATGATGGGCCCCTCTGGGGCCCAACAACAATTAGGGTAACACCCAGGAGGCTGGCAATCCCGATCCACCAGCTGTGCAGCGAGCTGAGGGGCAGACCAAAGTGAGGGCGCAGGCGAGCAGGAGCATGGGCCCAAGCGTTTTGGCACGGGAGGCCTTCGAAAGTCACCAGGGCTCGGAAGGCACTGCCTGTTTTTCCGCTCTGAATGACCGGCGGTGCCCCTAGCTGCCCAGGGGGCGGCGTGGCAGCAGTGTGAGTCCAGCGCTGGGCCTCTGGGGTCCTCAATCCCCGTCATTGCGGAGACAGTCCCCTTGGGATGGGCCCCTCGGGGGCAGACCTAGGGTTAGGGTTAGCCACCAGGAGGCCGGATGGCCCGATCCACCGGCTGTGCGGCGAGCGGAGGGGCGGGCTGAGGTAAGGGTGCTGGCGAGCGGGAGTGTGGGCCCAAGCATTCTGGCGCGGGGGGCCTTTGAAGGTGGCCGGGGGCTCGGAGGGCCCTGCCCGTTCTGCACTGAATGACCAGCGGCACCCCTAGCGGCCTGGGTGGTGGTGGGGCAGCAAGTTGAGTCCAGCACTGGGGCTCGGGGGTCCCCAATCCCCGGCATTGCAGCGATAGGCCACTGGGATGGGCCCCTCAGGAGCTGACCTTTGGTTAGGGTTAGCCCACAGGAGGCCGGCAGGTCCGATCCGCCAGCTGTGCATTGAACAGAGGGGTAGGCTGAGGTGAGGGCGCTGGCGAGTGGGAGCGTGGGCCCAAGCATTTTGGCGTGGGGGGCCTTCGATGGTTGCCGGGGGCTCGAAGGGCCCTGCCCATTCTGCCGTCGTGAATGACCAGCGGTGCCCCTACCAGCCCGGGTGGCATTGGGGCAGTAGGGTGAGTCCGGCGCTGGGGCTCGGGGGTCCCCAATCCCCGGCGTTGCGGTGCCAGGCCCCTTCGGAGGGGCCCCTCAGGGGCCAACCTAGGGTTAATGGGGAGCCCCCAGAGGAGAGCAGGCCTCATCCGCCAGCTCTGCGGCAAGAGGAGGGGCAGGCCGAGGTGGGGGCGCTGAGGAGCGGGAGCATGGGCTCAAACGTTTTGGATGGGGGGGCCTTCAAAGGTCGCCAGAGGCTCGGTAGACCCTGCCCATTCTCCCGCCCTGAATGACCGGCAGCACCCGTAGCGGCCCGGTTACATCAGGGTGACAGGATGAGTCCAGCGCTGGGGCTCAGGGGTCCCCAATCCCCTGCATTGCAGAGCCAGGCCCCTTGGGATATACCCCTCGGGGGCCGACGTATGGTTAGGGTTAGCCCCTAGGAGGCCAGCAGGCCTGATCCGCCGGCTGTTTGGAGAGCGGAGGGGCGGGCCGAGGTGAGGGCGCTGGCGAGCGGCAGCATTGGTCCAAGCGTTTTGGCGTGGGGGGCCTTCGAAAGTCTCCGGGGACTCGGAGGGCCCTGCCCGTTCTCCCACCCTGAATGACCGGTGGCGCCAGTAGCGGTCCGGGTAGCAGCAGGGCGGCTCGGTGAGTCCGGTGCTGGGGCTCGGGGGTCAGCAATCCCAGGCTTTGTGGCGCCAGGCCCCATCAGACGGGTCCCTCGAGGGCCGACCTAGGGTTAGGGTTAGCCCACAGGAAGCCGGCAGGCCTCATCAGCTGGTTGTGCGGCTAGCGCAGGATCTGGCCGAGGTGAGGGCGCTGGTGAGCGGGAAGGTGGGCCCAAGCGTTTTAGCGCGGGAGTTCTTCGAAGGTCGCCAGGGGCTCAGAGGGCCCTGCCCCTTCTGCCTCTTTGAATGACCGGCGGCGCCCCTACTGGAGGGCCCTGCCCGTTCTCCTGCACTGAATGTCCTGCCGCGCCCCTAGGAGCCCGTGTGCTGGCGGGGCAGCAGGGTGAGTCCAGCGCTGGAGCTCGGGGGTCCCCAATCCCTGGCGTTGCGGCGCCAGGCCCCTTGGGAAGGCCCCCTTGGGTGTCGACCTAGGGTTAGGGTTACCCCCAGGAGGCCGGTAGGTCAGATCTGCCAGCTGTGCGGCGAGCAGAGGGGCAGGCTGAGATGAGGGCGCTGGCGAGCGGGAATGTGGGCCCAAGCATTTTGGCGCAAGGGGCCTTTGAAGTTCGCCAGGGGCTCGGAGGGCCCTGCCCATTCTCCTGCCCTGAATGACCAACGGCACCCCTCGCGGCCCGTTTGGCAGCGGGGCAGCAGGGAGAGTCTGGTGCTGGGGCTCGGGGGTCCCCAATCCCCACCTTTTAGGCGCCTGGGCCCTTCGGAGTTTCCCCTTGGGGACAGACCTAGGTTTAGGTTTAGCCCCCGGGAGCCCAGCAGGCCCGATTCGCCGGCTGTGCGGCAAGCGGAGGGGCAGGCCGAGATGAGGGCACTGGCGAGCTGGAACATAAGCCCAAGCGTTTTGGCGCGAGTGGCCTTCAAAGGTCGCCGGGGGCTAAGAGGGCCCTGCCTGTTCTCCCTCCCTGAATGCCCGGCAGCGCCCCTACTGGCCCAGTTGGCAGCGGGGCAGCAGAGTGAGTCCGGCGCTGGGACTTGGGGGTCCATAATCCCCGGGGTTGTGGCGCCAGGTGCCATGGGAGGGGTCCCTCCTGGGCCGATCTAGGGTTAGGGTTAGCCCCCAGGAGGTCGGCAGACCCGATAGGCCAGCTTTGCGGCGAGCGGAGGGGCGGGCCGAGGCGAGGGTGCTGACAAGCAGGAGTGTGGGCGCAAGCGTTTTGATGTGGGGTGCCTTCGAAGGTCGCCCGTGGCTCAGAGGGCCCTGCCTGTTCTCACGCCCTGAATGACCGGTGGTGCAGCTAGCAGCCTGGGTGGTGGCGGGGCGGCATGGTGAGTCCGGCGCTGGGGCTCAGGTGTCAGCAATCCCAGGTGTTGTGGCGCCAGGCCCCATTAAGGGCCCCTCGGGGGCCGACCTAGGGTTGGGGTTAGCCCCCAGGAGGCCGGCAGGCCGGATCCACCAGCTGTGCGGCGAGTGGAGGGGCAGGCTGAGGTAAGGGCGCTGGCAAGCAGGAGTGTGGGCCGAAGCATTTTATCGCGGGGGGCCTTCAAATGTCTCTGGGTCTCAGAGGGCCCTACCCGTTCTCCCGCACTGAATGACGGGCGGCTCCCCTAGCGGCCCGGGTGGTGGCGGGGCGGCACAGTGAGTCCAGCACTGGGGCTCAGGAGTCCCCAATCCCAGGCATTGCGGATGCCAGGCCCCTTGGGATGGGCCCTTGGGGGGCCTACCTAGGGTTAGGGTTAACCCCCAGGAGGCTGGGAGGCCCGATCCGCCAGCTGTGTGGCGAGTGGAGAGGCGGGCCGAGGTGAGGGCGCTGGTGAGCGGGAGCGTGGGCCCAAGCGTTTTGGTGCGGTGGGCCTTCGAAGGACGATAGGGGCTCGGAGGGCCCTGCCCGTTCTCCTGCACTGAATGTCCTGCCGCACCCCTAGCGGCCCTTGTGGTGGCGGGGCGGCAAGGTGAGTCCGGCGCTGGTGCTCAGGGGTCCCCAATCCCCAGCGGTGCGACTCCAGGCCCCTTGGGAGCCGACCTAGGTTTAGGGTTAGCCCCAGGAGGCTGGCAGGCCCATTACGCAGGCTGTGCGGCAAGCGGAGGGGCGGGCAAGGTGAGGGCGCTGGCAAGAGGGAACATGGGCCCTAGCGTTTTAGCGTGGTAGGCCTTCGAAGGTCGCCGGGGGCTCAGACGGCCCTGCCCGTTCTCCTGCCCTGAATGACCGACGGCACCCCTCGCAGCCTGGTTGGCAGCGGGGCGGCAGGGAGAGTCTGGTGCTGGGGCTCGGGGCTCCCATCACCGGCATTGCAGCACCAGGCCCTTTGGGATGGGCCCCTAGGGGGCCTACCTAGGGTTAGGGTTAGCCCCCAGGAGGCTAGGGTGCCCGATCCGCCGGCTGTGTGGCGAGAGGAGGGGCAGGCCGAGGTAAGGGTGATGGCGAGCGGGAGCGTGGGACCTAGTGCTTTGGTGCGGGGGGCCTTCGAAGGTCGCTGGGGGCTTGGAGGGCCCTGCCCGTTCTCCCGCCCTGAATGACCGGCGGTGCCCCTAGTGGCTCGGGTGGCAGCGGGGGGCATGGTGAGTCTGGCGCTGGTGCTCGGGAGTCCCCTTTCCCCGTTGTTGTGGCGCCAGGCCCCTTGGGAGGTGCCACTAGGAGGCCGACCTAGGGTTAGTGTTAGCCCCCAGAAGGCCCACAGGCCCGATCCGCCCACTGTGTGGGGAGCAGAGGGGAGGGCCGAGGTAAGGGTGCTGGCGAGCGGGAGCGTGGGCCCAAGCGTTTTGGTGCGGGGGGCCTTCGAATGTTGCAGGTGGCTCGAAGGTCCCTGTCCGTTCTCCCTCCCTGAATGACCAAGGGCGCCCGTAGCGGCCCAGGTGGCGGTAGGGCGGGAGGGTGAGTCCGGCGCTGGGGCTCGGGAGTCCCCAATCCCCGGTGTTGTGGCAATAGGAACCTGGGATGGGCCCCTCAGGTGCCCACCAACGGTTAGGGTAACACCCAGGAGGCCGGCAGTCCCGATCCACCGGCCCTGCAGCGAGCGGAGGGGTGGACCGAGGTGAGGGCCCAGGCGAGCGGGAGCACGGGCCAAAGCGTTTTGGCGTGGGGGACCTTCGAAGGTCACCAGGGACTCAGAGGGATCTGCCCGTTCTCCCACCCTGAATGACCAACAGTGCTCCTAGCGACCCGGGTGGCGGCGGGGCGAGACTGTGAGTCCGGGCTGGGCCTCGGGGGTCCCCAATCCCAGGCATTGCAGTGCCAGACCCCTTCAGAGGGGCCCCTCAGGGAACAACATAGGGTTATGGGTAGCCCCCAGGATGAGGTCAGGCCTCATCCGCTGGCTCTGTGGCGAGCGGAGGGGCAGGCCAAGGTGAGGGCGCTGAGGAGCGGGAGCGTGGGCTCAAGCGTTTGCATGGGGGGGCCTTTGAAGGTCGCCACGGGCTCGGAAGGCCCTGCCCATTCTCCCGCGCTGAATGACCAGCGGCACCTCTAGCGGCCCAGGTGGCGGTGGGGTGGCAGGGCAACTCCGGCGCTGGGGCTCGGGGTCCCTAATACTTGGCGTTGTGGTGCCAGGCCCCTTGGGATGGGCCTCTCGGGGGCCGACCTCCGGTTAGGGTTAGCCCCCAGGAGGCTGGCAGGCTCATTCCGCCCATGTGCAGGTGGGGTAGGTGAGGTAGCTGGAGAGCGGGAGCGTGGGCCAGAGCATTTTGGCTTTGGCTTGGGGTGCCTTCGAAGGTCGCAGGTTGCTCGGAGGGTCCTGCCCGTTCTGTCGCCCTGAAGGACTGGTGACACCCTTAGCGCCCCATGTGGAGGCGGAACGGCAGGGAGCGTCTGGTGCTGGGACTTGGGGGTCCCGAATCCCTGGCATGTGGCGCCAGGCCATGTGGGGGGGGCCCCTCGGGGGCAACCTAGGGATAGGGTTAGCCCCCAGGAAGCCAGCAGGCCTGATCCGCCAGCCCTGCAGCGAGCGGAGGGATGGGCCGAGGTTAGGGCACTGGCGAGCAGGAGCGTGGGAGCCAGAGTTTTTGCACGGGGGGCCTTCGAGGTCGCAGGGGGATTGGAGGGCCCTGCCCGTTCTCCCTTCCTGAATGACTGGCAACACCCCTAGCACCCTGGGTGCTTGCGGGGTGGCAGAGTGAGTCCAGCACTGGGGTTCGGGAGTCCCAAATCCCCGGCATTGTGGTGCCAGGCTCCTTGGGAGGGGCCCCTCGGGGGCCGACCTAGGGTAAGTGTTAGCCCCCAGGAGTCCGGCAGGCCCATTCCGCTAGCTCTGCGGCAGGCGGAGGGGCAACCCGAGGTGAGGGCGCTGGTGAGAGGGAATGTGGGCCCAAACGTTTTGGCGCGGGGGGCCTTCGAAGGTCGCCGGGGGCTTGGAGGGCCCTGCCAGTTCTCTCGCCCTGAAAGACTGGCGGCGCCCCAGCAGCCTGGGTTGCTGCGGGGCGGCAGGGTGACTCCGGTGCTGGGCTCAGGGGTCCCCAATCCCCGGCGTTGTGGCGCCAGGCCCCTTGGGAGGGGCCCCTCGTGGGCCGACCTAGGGTTAGTGTTAGTCCCCAGGAGGCCGGCAAGCCCAGCGCTAAGTGGTTCTGGCAATGTAACAAAAATGCCATACACTTACTGTAAGAAATAACAGTGTACAGGAACCCTCTTAGCCCTAACTTCATCCTTTGTGAATATGGAAGCCAGCCCCAAGGTGGTCGTGGAAGTCTGACGAAAGCGCTAAGCACTTATCTCTGAATCACCACACTATACAGGGAAAGACCAATGTACATCATCTTTCAGGAGTAGGAAGCATTAATGAAAAGGTTCTGGAATTTCGAGGACTCTGACCCATCCTTATTGGTAATAAACCACCGTGTACAGGAAAACACCTTCAACTCTCATCAGCCTCCTCAATCCTGATTCCGATTCAACTTTGGGTGTGTAGGACTATGGAAATGTCCACATCTTATTGCTAAGAAAGAACGATGTCAGGGTAATGCCCTTCAAGTCACCTCAGCCTTCCTGAAGACGGAAGGAGGAATCAAGTTGGTTATGTTACCATGAGGTAAGGAAGATGAGCATATAAGTGAGAAACAACAGTGGGCAGGACCTCTCTTCCAACGAACAGTATCTTTGCTTAATGTTGAATCCCTATGGTAAGTGGTTGTGGGCATTTGTGAGGTCAAAATCTTGAGTGTTTTGTAAAATCTCTTGGCCATTCACAGATGAGACTAAGGTAGTTGGGGACTCCTAGGCAGTGATTTGTCCACTGTCGAAAATATGAAAAGATAAAAGAGACAGATGAGGTCTCCTCAGGCATTGTCCTTTATCCTCATCCTCCGTGAAGATGGCCATCTCTGGACAGCTCAGTGGCAGGGTCTCATTCACAGTGGGGGCATCTGTTCCTCACAGACATCAGGCAGGGAAATGGATTTGGTTCTCTGTGCCAGCCCAGCCACAGCTGAGTGTCACAGCACCCTCTCGTGGGCTCATAAGAGTTTCACTGTCACCAGGCAGGTCATTGTATTTGATAAACCACTGTGAGAGATTGCAATTGCCTTCATCTGCAACCTCCTAGAGGCAAATGCAGATCTCTGGTACCATGTGAAGTCATGTGAAGGCATCGTGAGAAAGTGTCCTTTTGCTTAAGAAAAACATGGCTGGGGCTCCTGGCTGGCTCAGCTAGTTAAGCATGTGCCTTTGGCTCAGGTTATGATCCCAGGCTTCTGGGATCGAGCCCGGGCTCCCTGCTCAGCAGGAAAGGAGGTAGGGAAATCGCTTAGAACCCACAGAGAATGTGAATAAAGGGGAGTGAAATGGAACTTTGTCTGTGTTTTGCTTTAGGGATTGGAAGTTAGTTTTTTCTCAGTTGTAATTGTTCTTGAAACAGAAAAGCTGTATTGTTTTTTTTTACCTTTAATTTTTTTTCTAATAATAATTTTTATTATGATATGTTAGTCACTATACAGTATTTCCTTAGTTTTTGATGTAGTGTTCCGTGATTCATTATTTGCATATAACACCCAGTGCTCCATGCAATATGTACCTTCCTTAATACCCATCACTGGCCCATCCCAATCCCCCACCCCTCTCCTCTCTGAAGCCCTCAGTTTGTTTCCCAGAGTCCATAGTCTCTCGTGGTATATTCCCCCTTCTGTTTAGGGTCCACTGTTTAAAGGGACAGACAGTGGAAGTTCACCAAATATAAGATCGAAATTTCATTGTTCATTATACATGCCACCAAGTAGTTCCCAGACATTTCATTCTACTGTAGTAATTCATTATACCTGTGCAAGTGCACGTGGAAGACAATTGATGCATGTATAGTGGTAATAAAACATGCCCCTCAGTAGTAGAATAATAGAGGATGCATATGTGTAAAATTATTCGACTACAGCTTCTATGCTTTCCCTTTGGTTCCTTATTATCTATGAAATTGGCAATTTTTGTTCTCTAGGCTTAAAACTTATTGTCAGTATTCAGAGTTTTTCAATGCTGATCTTCTCCTGTATAAGTTACCAAAAACCTAAAATATGTATGAACTTTAAAAAACGCTATATTGAAAATGACAGCAGGGAAGTTCCATTTTGTGAATATTGTGTCAATGGATCTCTATTTTGACATCAGTGTTCATTAGAAATGATGACATTTCATGTGAGTATAAATATCAATGTGAAAAAGAAAAGGTAGGACGAACCTTGAATGTTTAAGTAATTGGTGAAATGACAGGTGTGTGTGTGTGTGTGTGTGTGTGTGTGTGTGTGTGTGTGTGTTTAATTGATTTTCAGTGAATGGTTCAGCTTCTTGTAGGGCCTCAGAGAGAGCCCAGGTGAACCTTTCAATGAGTTGGTATCTGTTTTCAGAACATGGGAATCTCTTAGTCCAATAGTCAATCCGGCAAGCTTTGAGGTCTTGAAGAGTTTCAGTCCTCAGCGATGGTGTTGCAGACCCTTGTGAGCAAACCCTAGGGTATGCTTAGAGCCCTCATTAGCTGGTACCAAGGTGTGACGATTTCAGACAGCATTTCCCAAAGAAGTACCTCTTGAGTCTCTGTCCTTGTCAGTTCCCTACACTTCCTTACACTAGTTATGTGATCAGTGTGTTTCAGGATAATCCCCACATGTGATTTTTGCTATTTCCTACTAGTCCTATCTGTTTATCATCTTCTTCTTTTATGGTAGGGGTTGGGAAGCAACCTGTGTGGTGTAGGAAGGGGTGTGGTAGTTGTCTGCCTTCAGAGGACCGAATGATGCCTAGAAATTGTACTGTAGTTTGAGGTCAATTGTCCATCCTCTGAGTGTCAGGAATTCCATCACTCTACTTTGATGCTAGTCTGTTCTTCAAGCTGTCCTCAGAAATAAGGATGTCATCCATCTAGGGAATACTGGTTTGTGTGTATGTTTTCATTTTAGGAAAAGCCTTGCTGTTCCTGAAAATAATACTGTAGAGCACCCTTTCCTGTTCTTATTGGCCATGAGTCAATCTTTTGTGAAGTATTCATTTATAAATAGACTTTCTATGGTTGATGAGCAGGAATTCTTTATTGACAAGTCTTTGTCAGTGTGTGTATTGCAAATCTTTACTTCCCAGCCTGCGGTTCACTTTTTCATTTTCTTATGGTCATAAGATAAGGAGAAATGTCACATTTTTATGAAGTCCCACTGAATTCTTTTAAATGGTTAGTGCACCCTATGTCCTACCCCAAGATTGACAGGTTCTACGTTTTCTTTCAGAAATTGTCCAATGGGAAGCACAATCCATCTCAAATTTATAAATTGCATTTTTAATTCTAATAGGGTATTTATAGACGGTTTAGGATTTTCTATGTACACAATCGTATTATCTGTGAATAGTCACAATTATCCCCTCAATTCTTATACTTTTTGTTTCTCTTGCCTTAAAACACTGGTAGATTCTCTGATGCAACGTTGAATAGAGCAGCATTGTTTGAAGATTTTAATATACCTTTCTCAATATCTGAAAGAAAAAGCAGACAAAACATTGGTAACAAATGTGACCTAATTGACATATAGGGAACATTCCATAATAAGTGCAGAATACATTATTTTCAAGTGGTCATAGACTCTTTACCCAAATAGATGATAGGTGGGGCCACGAATCAAGTCTACAAATGTTAAACCCTGAAATTAACTAGATTCTATTCTTAGACCACAGGGGAATTGAGCCACAGTCATAGCGAAAAGAAAACCAGGAAGTCCTTCAATGTTTAAAAATTAAATGGAACTTTGCTACATATCCTAAAGGTCAGAGAAGGAATCTCAATGGAAATACTGAACCTTTTCTACATGAGGGCTCACACACAATGGCACTTTCTTTGTGAAGAGCATTATAATAACCTAGACAGGAGTTGAGCCTTAAGTCAGAGTTCTGCCTGCCCCAGCCACACCTGGCAGCCTTGGCCTGTGGTCCCCCTCAGCTGTCCTATCTGGTGGCCCTGAGCTAAGGGGGTCAACATGGCCATATGGAAATGGGAAGCTCCCCACTCATAGTGATGGCAGTGCCCCCTCCCCAGCTGCCCTTTCTGGTTGCTCTGAGCTAAGGGGGTCAACATGGCCATATGGAAATTAGAAGCTCCCCACTCTTAGTGATGACGTCGCTATCGTATCATCCTCACCAGACCAACAACATGATTTCTGAGTGAATTATGACACAAGAGCGACTTCTTGGCCTTCCTTCAGGTTTGAAAAACATCTGGTGAGTCATCGATTAGGAATATGGATTCAACATGTGTTCTTTCTTCTGGAAAAGAAATAGACCCAATAGCAATTATGGCTTCCTGAGCCCCTGTTCCTGAGAGACATCATACTGGCTCTTTGTAGCATTCTGCCTCTTAAACTTCTCAACTAGGGTGTAGATATTTTTAGGCACATTTTCAGGTGGTTAGACAGGGACTCAGATGATATGAGTCACAGAGGATTTTAGTGTCAGAAACCTAAGTGGGATCCCCAAATTGACTCCAAATCCCTTGTTGTTCCATACAGGGTACTATTTCCCTCTTATCTCTGGTCTTCTCGATCTGGAAACCTATCAAGTATCAGGATTTTCTTGTCATGTGGACAACTGGAACGAATTCAGTGGGCCTTTTCACCTCTGCCAATGGTGATCATTAAGATCATTATCTCAGTGGAGGACCTCTGGGTAAGATACTCAAAGATCCTTAGGAATACAGACAGTATAATATTTTCCTGGTATTAAAGTTACTGAAACCAACTATCTTTTTTAGTCGATTCAGGCTCTGGTATGTTCAGAGGGTGCTGTAAAACAGGTCTGAAATAGTATTTAAAAACACTCAGCTCAGCCTCTTCTACAACGTGAGCCAATGCTTATAAACATGGCTAAAATATTCCCTTACCTACGATGACTTCCCAGCCATCGTAGTGTTTATATGTTATGACTGTGACTTACATTAGTCAACATTTGCAGAGAAAGAACTTAGTGCATCCAGGGAGCACTTCATGTTGAAATTAGTTTGTAACAATGAGCTACTGTGTTTTATTCTGCAGTCCAAGGGAATGGTGCCAGACATCTCTAAGGTGTCTAGCAGTTCTACAATTCTGATTTTAAGTGGTCTGTGTGCTTCAGAGATTTGGGCAGGAGAAGGGCAGGAGTTCAGAGACTGTGAACACTTCTGTCACCTGTGCTGACCATGGAGCAGGCCGCCTTCTGTGGACATCATTTTGATTTCTTGGTACTCTTGGGAAAGGTGCTTTTGTCTCACATTCCTCCATTTAGGAGTAATTATAATGATAAAAGTAATTTTTATTTTATATCATCTTTGGGCCCTGATCCTGGGCTCCCAGGGAAGCTATCCTTTAACATTGTACCTGGCTCAAAATGACTGGGCAAAACCTCAGTGCATGGGCCCTATTTCTGCCCCAAGCACATGTTGTACATCTGCTTCGAGAAGAAAACAATAACCAAAAATGCCAACATAAAGATAAGAAAAAATAAGGACCCTCTTTGGCTCCCATAAGATTAAAGTCATACTGACATATACATACTGAAAATGCATGAAAACATTGCATTTCCTAAAGCCCAAGTCTTGGAGGGTCTGAGAGTCACTGACCTTGCCCAGAACCAGGCACACCCCAGCAGGGAGGGCTGGTGCAGAAAGGGAAGGGGCAGGTCTTTGAGGGTGGTCTGCAGCTAGAGGGGTCCCTGGAAGGGGCCAGGTGTGTGTGGGGGCACCAGCCCACGAGCCCACCCATGCCTGTGCCTGGTGTTGAGTAGAGGAGGCTCCTCTTGGGCCCCCTGTACTTTCAGGGTTCCAGGGGCTTGAGGGCAGGTTGCCCAGCATTCAAGGAGCTCAGGCACCACCCTCCCAGACCATTCACCACTTGGGGGTGGAGCTCCATCACTGTGGGCGGTCCCAGATTTGCAGTGGGTTGCAGTCCTGGGGCAGAAGAAGGGGCACTGAGAGAGAGAGAGTTGCCCTGTGGAGATCCCTGCTGGTGAGTGAGCAGCTTGCACTGGGGTGATGGTCCGGGGGTAGGGTGCGCCCCAGGTGGGAGGCAGGGTTCTGGAAGGGCACGAGGAGAGGGTTCATTGTGGGGACTCAGATGAGTTTTCTTTTTCCCTTTAAAGTCTGTTCTGTCCCATGTCCTCAACTGGCCTTATTCTCCATACCCGTGAACTCCAGGGTGCCCGCTCCCCTGAGCTTTGGTGGGATTGGTTGCAGAATTTCAGGGTTTCCCCTGTTCCCCTGGAAGAGTGCGGGAAAGGACCTCACATAATCCCCACCTTCAGTTCTCTGACACAGCGCAGGTGATGCCTCTTGAGCAGTACCCCGAGTTCAGCAGGGTGTGCCCTGGTCCCCCAGGCACAGGTGTGGCAGTAGCAAGCCCCAGAGCCATCCCCCAACTTCAGCATTATGCCCCCTGTGCCCCCGGGTTAGTGGTAATTGGCTATTAGAATCATGCAGGAAAATCCTCCAGGTGGGGGCCTGGAGGCGTGCGTAAACCAGACCCCACTCTAGTTGCATTGGGAATAGACGAATTGACGGTTTCTTTAGAAGAGTAAGTCTGCTTTCCAGACAAGGCAAGGTCATTGGTCTATTGAGGGGCAGGAGAAGGGCAGTAATCC
Source organism: Ursus americanus (assembly GCF_024610735.1). Classification (NCBI taxonomy): domain Eukaryota; kingdom Metazoa; phylum Chordata; class Mammalia; order Carnivora; family Ursidae; genus Ursus; species Ursus americanus. The sequence continues at coordinate 732,096 of NW_028273633.1, forward strand.
AGAGACTGTTAACACTTCTGTTACCTGTGCTGACCATGGAGCAGTAAGCCTTCCGTGGGCATCATTTTGATTTCTTGGTACTGTTGTGAAAGGTGCTTTTGTCTCAAATTCCTCCATTTAGGAGTAATTATAATGATAAAAGGAATTTTTATCTTATATCATCTGTGGGCCCTGATCCTCGGCTCCCAGGGAAGCTATCCTTTAACATTTTACCCGGCTCAAAATGACTGGGCAACACCTGAAAGCATGGGCCCTATTTCGGCCCCAAGCACATGTTGTACATCTGCTTCGAGAAGAAAACAATAACCAAAAATGCCAACATAAATATAAGAAAAAATAAAGAACCTCTTTGGCTGTCATAAGACTAAAGTCATACTGACATGTACATACTGAAAACATAAGAAAGAATCTGTCACTTTCTGGAATCTAAGAAGATCCTCATTGTGGTTTGTAACTCTGTACCTGAAACAAAACAGAAAAAAATATATAAGCCTGCCCCAAATGTTCTTTCCCTGGAGCACTCCCTTCTTGGTGAAGATTGTGTCTCCCAGGCAGCTGTCCTGACTTGTGTTTGAATAAAGGTCTCTTCCTTTTTCTCTAAAATGTTTTTAACAGTTCATTCATGCAGTGTCGACAATAACAGTGTTTTCTATTTAAGTGAGAAATAAACGTTCCACTCTAGTTGCATTGGGAATAGACGAATTGAGGGTTTCTTTAGAATAGTAAGTCTGCTATCCAGAAAAGGCAAGGTCATTGGTCTATTGAGAATGAAGATAATTACTGCTAAACAACAAGTACGTGTTGCCCCTTGCCCAGAAACCAAAGCAGGTGTGCAGGCTTTAGGTCAGAGGTGCCTTCTTCTCCCCAGCTGACGGCACTTCTCTACTCTGGCTACAAGACACCAGAGGTTTTGAACGTCAGCATTGCAGTCAGCGAGGCAGCTTGTCACAGGACGCCAGTGTTCAGAGAAAGCACAGGTATGTTTGCCAAAATGTCCTATCTATGTCAGGGATGGAGGTAAATCTGTCATTATCCCAAAATCTCCTGGGCTTTTCCCTTTTCTCTAGTTGGGCCACAAAGTAAAATTGAAGTAGCTGCCAGCATTCTGGGTTTGGTGCAAGAATTACTTAGTTTCCCTGCAGGTAGAACTTTGCAGGGGATCACAATTTCTCTGTCCATTTATTGCTTCCAAATGTATTTTGACCATCTGTTTCCTAGGCACCCTCTTTTATTAGAAAAGGAAGGTGAGATTCACTCTGTGCCTGTTTGTAACATCTAATTTGTTCCTTCATCTAACAGTGTTTATTCAATTGGGCCTAAGATATGGTTGAGTGGCCAGCATCTAGAGTTAGGTGGCTTTTTTCATCTGATACAGACTTGGATGATGTCATTTGACAAAGGTGATGTTTCATCATTGCTTAGTTTATTCATCAGAAGAGTTAAGATTAGGGTGAAGGGGAAATTCAAAATTATCCAAAGCGGCCTGTTCATGTTTAAAAGTTGAGCTTGACTTTCTAGTTTTACTAGAAGTATTATCTCGATATTTTGAGGTGCCATATTCTCTCTGTAGTTTCTTTGGTGGTGGAGTCAGAAGGAGAGTCTGGGAATTCTTTTGGATAGTGGCATGCTGGTGGCTTCAAGGGGCTTGGCGTCAGGAGCCTTGGGGTGAAGTCTGCAACTGCTTGCCTGACCCTGGGTGCATCTCCCAGAGGTTTTGTTTCCTCTTATGAAATTGCCGGCAGATAATGTTCTGCTTAAAGGGGAACCCTCCCATCCTGTTTGTGGGAATGCAAAGTGGTGCAGCCAGTCTGGAAAACAGTGTGGGAGTTCCTCAAAAAATTAAACATTGAAAAACCACATGATCCAGCAATTGCTCTCCTATGTAATTACCCAAAGGATACAGAAATGCAGATTTGAAGGGGGTCCATGCACAATGATGTTTATGGCAGTAATGTCCACAGTAGCCAAACTATGGAGAGAATCCCAAAGTCCATGCACTGATGAATGGATAAAGCAGATGTGGGATACATATATATAATGGAATATGACCCAGCTTCAAAAAGAATGAAATCTTACCATTTGCAAGGATGTGGATGGATCTAGAGTGTATTAAGCTAAGCAAAATCAGTGAGGAAGGACAAATATCCTATACTCTAATGCTTCTGGAAATTCAGAAAAAAAAAAGGTGAACAGAGTGGACGGGTGATGAGAGAGGCAAACAAGGAAATAGACTCAACCTTGGAGAACAAACTGAGTGTTGCTGCAGGACAAGGGTGTGGGGGGAAGTGTCAAATGGGTGAGGGGTATTAAGGAGGGCACTTGTGTTGAGCACCGGGTACTGTATGCAGGTGAGGAATCACTAAATCCTACCCCTGGAGCAAATATTCCATGGCATGTGAACTAACTGGAATTTAAGTAAAAGAAGAAAGGAAAAAGTGTTCTGCTTCATGAAGAGTGAGGTAAAATTGTAGTGATTTGGGCTGTACTATTCTATAGAGGATAGATGTAAAACAACCTGTTGTAGGATACAATAGAGTCTTATCACATAAGGAGTCCTCAGAAAGCTCCAATGAAAGATTCAGATCTCAGAGCATGTTCGTGTTCCACTGATATCTTACAGTTTGCACAGGTAGGAAAGAAGGTGGAGAGAAAGGCAACAGAAAGGGAAAGTAGGTGTGAACCTTTCATTAGTTAGGATTAAAGGTTTCTCATGAAATACTTGCACCAGTGTGATTTTGGAAGCAGAGGGGGAATATGGGAGCTTTGTAGGAGACGGGGGAGTTCCAGGACTGGGTAAAGCTGACAGGGGTCCCAGAGGAGAGCTGAATGTATTCTGCAGAAGGGTGTGTTCAGGGTGGGCTCCAGGGGTGGCTGTGGGTCTCCTGGGTGAGAGTTGTGACAGGTGAGGGCTGTGTGCAAGTTCCTGGCTGAGGACAATTGAGGCACAGGCGGAGAGCTGGCAGAGAATCTTCTTCTGAGCAACCAGCCTCACCCAACACACACAGCTTCATATTCTGTCTCTGTCACTCCAATTCAGACTTCTCAGAAGGTGAGTGAGAACACATCAAGAGCATTCTGAACAGAAGGGAACGCATGTGCAAAGTCTCTGGGGCAGGAGAATTCCAGGTATGTCCAGGAGCAGCAAGAAGGCCCTGTGGCCACAGGAGACAGCTTAGGACATTACCTCAGAGAGGTGACAGAGGGTGACAGAAAGCCATTCCAGGGCTATAACCCCATGAGACCCTGTATCACTGGGCCATCCTGGCTACAGTGTTGAGAACAGATGACAGTGGGTTGAAGATGGCAAGGCAGGTCAATGACGAAGCTTTTCCAGGAACTCAGGCACTGTGGACCAGACAGGTGGCCTTGGATGGAGTGGTTAGACCTCTTGTGGGTCCATTTTGAAGATGGAGCTCACAGGATTTGCTGATGGGTTAGCTATTAGGAGCAGGAGAAGGGAGGAATTGGGGTAACTCCCAGCTGTTGTGGGTTGTCCTGATCAAGGGGAAGGAGAGGGTTTCTCGTGGGGTAGGAGGTAGTCTGTGTTCTGCATGCTGAGGAAGGTGCCTTTCCCAGTGGATCTGCTGAGATTTGTGTCTGGGAGGACCTTTCACATCTCCTCCCTCAGCAATGCTCAGGTAAAGTATCCCCCACTTTTTAAACGTTCACAGTAAAACACTGGGCTTTCTTGAAAGAACTACATTATTACCCAGCTTCAGTAAGAGGAACATACCTGAAGAGGATTTCCCTCTTATGAAAAGGTGAACAGTGAGAATCGCGTTCAGCATCTGTTTTGGGGAGAAGCATGAAAGAGTCGGCGTGCACCCCAACCAGCTCCTTTCTCTGGGAACCACTCTCCGCATCCAGCCAAGAGCACTTTGAATGGTGTCTGTGGGCTTCTGCTGTGCTTTATCTTCATTTATGTTGGGCCTCTGTTAGAAACTTGTGTCCTGAGGCCTAAGAAAATCCAAAGAGAAGGAATTTTGGAGTCTGAGCACACTGTCTAATTGTTCGTGTAAATTAATGGCCATTCCTTCTTGACACCATTTCTGCTGTGCAAGGTTTCTCAGAAGCCCTGTACTTTCAAAGAGCAGGGAAACCTATACCCCATGCTGCGGGGTTAGTTTTAGTCTCCATGCTGGACAGAATATTTCATGACTGTCGGATTTTCTCACTCAAACATTGAGACTTTGAACACCTTTACCCGTTTCTTCCACCCCATCCCCGTATCTGGCACCTACCAATCTGCTCTCAGGATCTATGCGTTTAGTATTTTTTTATTCCACGTGGAATGTACATGAGAGCATCTGGTATTGGTCTTTCTGTGTCTGAGTTACTTAGCATAAGGCCCCCAAGGTCTGTGTTTCCATGTCTAGTTCTTGTGAATAATGCTGCAGTGAACGTGGGAGTGCATCTGTCTTTTTGAGGCAGCATTTTTGTGTTCTTCAAATCAATACTCAGTAGAGCCATTACTGGGTCATGGGGTAATTTATTTATTTTTTCAGGAACCTCCATACCGTTTGTCACAGTGGCTGCACCAATTTCCATTTCCACCAACAGTGCACAGTGTCTCCTCATCTGCACACCCTTGACCCCACCTGGTGTCTGTCTCTGGGACAATTGCTGTTCCAACACTTGTGAGCGGATAGCCGATTGTGGGTTTGACTGATGTTTCCCTGACGATATTTAGTGATGTCGAACAACTTTTTCTGTCTGTTGGCACCTGTGTGCCATCTTTGGAAAGTATCTATTCACATATTCCTCCCATTTTTTATATAGTTTTTTTTTTGTTTGTTTTGATATGTAGGAGTGTTGCGTGTATTTTGGATATTAGCCTTTTCTCACACATATGATTTGCAGATATTTTTTTCTTATTGGGTCAGTGGCCTTTTAAGTTTTTGCTGGTGTCTTTTGCCGTGTGGAAGATTTCAGTTTGATGTTGTTCCACTTGTTTATTTTTGCTTTTGTTGCCTTTGCATTTGGTGTCCGATCTGAAGACTCTTTGCCAAAACCAATGTCGAGAGACTTAGTACCTGTGTCTTCTTGGAGGTTTATGGATTCAGGTCTTATGTTCAAATCATTCATCCATTAAAAATTTTGTGTGTGGTGTAAGAAAGTGACCCGGTTATATTCTTCTGCATTTAGTGTCCAGTTTGCCTGTTACCGCTCACTGAAGACACAGTCCTTCCCTCATGGCATATCTTCTGCTGCTGTGTCGTAAGTTAGGATCATCTACGTGTGGGTAAGTTTCTGAGCTTTCTGTTCTGTTCCACTGACCTGGTGTCTGTGTTTATGCCAGTACCATCCTGTTTTGATGACAACAGCTTTGTAATCTAGCTTGAAATCCAGGAGTGTGTTGACTGCACCTCTTTCTCCAGGTTGCTTTGGGTATTTGGGGTCTTTTGTGATTCCATACAACTTTGAGGACTGTTTTCTATTTCCTCGAATAATGCCACTGGAATTCAGATAGGCATTTAATCACATCTGTCGATTGCTTTGGTTATGATCGACATGTTCACATAATTAACTCTTCCAGTTAAGTTGCATGGTGTATGCTTCCATTTGTTTGTGTTGCCTTCCAAATCTTTGACCCATACATTCTGCCCCCCTCGACACATATTTTTCATTTCTTTTCTGCCATGTGTTGAGTGTACTATGTCTTTCTCATTCTTGGTTACTTTTATTTCAAGATTTTTTTATGCAATTTTAAATGGCGTTGCTTTTTTAATTTCTCTGTGCGAAAGTGTGTCATCAGTATACAGAAATGCAAGAAGTTGGGTCATCTGGGTGGCTCCATAAGTGAAGCATCTACCTTTAGCTCAGGTCATGATCCCAGAGTTCTGGGATTGAGCCCCGTGTTGGGCTGCCCGCTTAGCGAGGGTCTGCTTTTCCCTCTTTCTGGCACTCCCCCTGCTCGTGCTTTTTCTCTTCCTGTCAAATAAATAAATAAAATCTGAAAAAAATAAAGACAAGAGGTCTCTGTATATTGACATTATATCCTGCAGCTTTCTTGAATTTTTTTATTCTAACAGGTTTTTTTTTTTTGTGTGGAATCTTTCGGGATTTCATGACATTTGCAAATTGTGCCAGTTTTCATGTATGGATTTCATATCTTCTCTTTTTTTAAAATTGTTATTCACCCTACAGTACTTCATTTGTTTTTGATGTAGGGCTCCATGATTCATTGTTTGCATATAACACCTAGTGCTCATTATGACACGTGCCCTCCTTTTTTTTAAAAAAAGAATTTATTTATTTATTCGACAGAGATAGACACAGCCAGCAGGAGAGGGAACACAAGCAGGGGGCGTGGGAGAGGAAGAAGCAGGCTCACAGCGGAGGAGCCTGTTGTGGGGCTCGATCCCATAACGCCGGGATCACGCCCTGAGCCGAAGGCAGACGCTTAACTGCTGTGCCACCCAGGCACCCCAACACGTGCCCTCCTTAATACCCATCACCAGGATAACCCATTCCTCTTCCCCTCCCATTCTGCAACCTTCAGTTTGTTTCCCAGTGTCAGTAGTCTCTCATGGTTCATCTCCCCCTCTCATTCCGCCCCTTCACTTTTCCCTTCCTTCTTCTAATGTCCTCTATGCTATTCCTTCCATTCCACATAGAAGTGAAACCATATGATAATTGTCTTTCTCTGCTTGACTTAATTTCACTTAGCATAATCCCCTCCTGGTCCATCCACGTTGGTGCAAATGGTGGGTATTCATCCTTTCTGATGACTGAGTAATATTCCATTATATAGATGAACCACATCTTCTTTGTCCATTCATCTGCTGAAGGACATCTTGGCTCCTTCCACAGTTTGGCTATTATGGACATTGCTGCTATGAACATTGGGATACAGGTGCCCTTCTTTTCATTACTCTGTGTCTATGGGGTAAATACCCAGTAGTGCAATTGGTGGGTGATAGGATAGCTCTGTGTTTAACATCTTGAGGATCCTCCATATTGTTTTCAAAAGTGGCTGTACCAGCTTGAATTCTCACGAGTAGTGTAAGAGGGCTCCGCTTTCTCCACATCCTCTCTGACTTTTTTTTATTTCCTGTGTTGCTAATTTTTTTTCAAGATTTTATTTATTTATGCCACAGAGATAGAGACAGCCAGCGAGAGAGGGAACACAAGCAGGGGGAGTGGGAGAGGAAGAAGCAGGCTCATAACGGAGGAGCCTGATGTGGGGCTCGATCCCATAATGTCAGAATCACGCCCTGAGGCGAAGGCAGATGCTTACCCACTGTGCCACCCAGGTGCCCCCTGTCTTGTTAATTTTAACCATTCTAACTGGTGTACGGTGGTATCTCATTGTCGTTTTGATTTGTATTTGCCTGATGGCAAGTGATGTGGAGCATTTCTTCATGTGTCTGTTGGACATGTGTATGTCTTCTCTGGAGAAGTATCTGTGTCTTCTGCCCATTTTTCGGTGTCGAGTTTGAGGAGTTCTTTATAGATCTTGGATACCAGCCCTTTATCTGTAGTATCATTTGCAGATATCTTCTTCGATTCCATAGGTTGCCTTCTTGTTTTGTTGATCTTTTACTTTGCCGAGCAGAAGCTTTTTATCCTGATGAAGTGCCAATAGTTCATTTTTGCTTTTATTTCCTTTGCCTTTAGAGACCTATCTTGCAAGAAGTTGTTGTGTCTAAGTTTGAAGAGTTCTTTTGATTTTGATATGAGACAGGAATCCATTATCTTTCCTTCCTGATTATATTTGAGTCCTCTTTCTTGGTGAGTCTGGCTAAGTTTGTCAGTTTTGTTTATCTTTCCAAAAAAGGCAGCTCTCATTTTCATTGTTTTTTTTTTCTTTTTTGGTCTTTTTAGTCTCCGTTGGATTTATTTATGCATTCCATTTTGTTATTTCCTTATTTCTACTAATTTGGGGCTTTGTTTGTTGTTTTATTTTCTACTTCTTTACCACATAAATCAGGTTGTTTATTGGAGATTATTCTCATGGATTGATGAAGACTTGAATTTCTATGAATGTCCCCCATAAAGCTACTTTTGCTGCATCCCATAAGTTTTTGTAGGTTGTCTTTTGCATCAGTGTCGAGGTACTTCTAAATTTTTTTTGATTTCTTCTTTGACTGTTGGTTGTTCAGTAGCATGTTGTTAAATCTCCACATATTTTTTTTAAGGTTATTTATGTATCTGACAGAGAGTTAGACAGTGAGAGATGAACGCAAACATGGGGGTGGGAGAGGGTGAAGCGGGCTTCCCACTGAGCAAGGAGCCTGATTCGGGGCTAGACCCCAGGATCCTGGGATCACGACCTGAGCTGAAAGCAGATCCTTAACGACTGAGCCACCAAGGCCCCAAAAATCTCCACCTATTTTTGACTGTCCCATTTTTTTCTTGAGACTGATTTCTAATTTCCTATCATTGTGGTTGGACAAGATTTGAAGCAGAAGTGAAGAGAGCATTCAGATGAAAGGTTTGTTTCCTGGAGGGTTTTCTGAGGGCAGACCATGAGTTCAGTGGGGATGGAGGAAGGTTTTTTGAGACGGGGGGTAGGGTTAACCCTTGCTAGAATTACTGACTACTACCATGCAGGCTGTGTGCTACCATTCACACCGTAGTCCTGATGGACATGTACTTCATTAGGAATATTTTCTAGGAGGTGTAGGCATAGCTTTCACTTAAAGAAAGGTACCATGTGGGTTCATGGCATGACCCCAGGTCAGCAACCAGGATGTATGGTATTGTGGGGGATCAGAAACAGGCTTTCTGTGGGAAGTGACAGAAATAAGGTATGGTGAGCTCCATGACCATAGGTGAGGTCCCGAGTGACCCACTGGGTGTTGGGTTCTGTGGATCTGTCTCATCAGGTGCTGTGCAATTCAGGGACACCCTCCTCTCTGTTAATTTGTGTGGAGACAGGTAGACATCAGTGTCTGGCCAGGCACGAGGGTCGCACTGGACCACCACCAGAGGTGCAGCGTGTGGGGGAGCCACTGCTTGGTTTCCACGAAAGCTGACCAGGGTCTTTGACCTTGATTCCTAGCAGTTGCAAGGGGAGAGGAGGCCGGGGGTGGTGCACACTTCCGAGAGTTGTGTTCAGGACTAGTCTGGAGCCCACTGAAGTCAGCGACACCGGGCACAGAAGTCACCCAGTCAGTGTTGCTGTGGGCACTGCTCCCATGGTACTTTCGGGACGGCTCCATGCTGCCACCTCCTGCTTTTCATCATCATCTTCAAGGTCATGTGCCTCTGCTCTTGCCCCATAGCCTCCGGGTTATTGTCTGTCCTCCATCTGGCCCTCGTCCCTGGTGCCCTGTGCAGTCCGATGCCAGGGTAGCCTTCTTGAGACAAACATCTGGCCCTGATGGAACACTTTCATGGATCTTGTAGGTTGCGAGGATGATGCCCTGCCCTGGAAGGGGGCTACAGGTCCCCAATCAGGAGAGCCATGTCTCCTTTTTCAGCATGGCCTGCCCTCCCCTCAGTCTTCTTCAGGGAAGCTCTCCCCACTTCCTGAGATGACAGCTCTGAACTTAAAACTGAATGTTATTTTACATATCTCTATGCCTTAGTTCATCCATGGCATGTCTTTCAACCCCGTTAGTGGGGTTTTTTTAGCAGTTCTGAAGGGCTGTCTGCTCAAGGAGGGGATGACCTGGGTGGGGCAGCTTTCCCTCTCATCTCCCTCAGCATGTCTCTGAGCCCTGGGACCAGCTCTCCCACTGAGGATTGAGGGACATGAGCCAGCCCATCCTGAGCCCAGGCTGTGTCAGCTGTGTAGACGGATGCGTGTCGGAGTGGTGGGCAGCTGGCATGGGCCAGGGGCAGGCAGTGTCTCCTTCTCATTCCTTCCCTCCCTTCCTCCCAGAGGTAGCTCAGAGCAGCCTTCAACCCCTGCATCTCCAGATCCCTTGACCTATGCCTCCTGTGTTCAGCTGGTGACCTTGGAGTTTTGCATGGATTCTACCTCCTGTACCCTCTCCCGTAGCAGTTCCTGGATCAGAGGAGGGATCGGACTCTTGTCTGCATTTGGTCTTCTTCCTGTCCCGCACCAATCCTATCCGCCTTTGCATCTTCCATGTATGTGCTTGGAAGCAAGCCCATCCACAGGGAACCTATTAGCCAAATGGATCCAGGCAATGAACATTGAAGTAGAGATCCAGGATCCATAATATACCTGCTCTGAAACCTGTCCAAAAGTCTGTGACTCTCTCACACTGAAACAGAAACAATAATAGCTTTCTGGACTGTGAAGTGACATGTGTCTCTACTTCCAATCTTGAATGCATAGGTGCTGAGCCTGGACAGAAAAGGACCATGGCTCCCGTGGCCTGGGATCCACAGTAAGAACTCAGTGAAATCTGAATTCAAGGCATAGAGTGAATAATTATTGTAGAGTGAATCCTCCCAAGTAGGGCTTATGCACAGTGCACAGGAAAAGCTTTTTCAAAGAGGTTCCTGAAAGAAAAATCTTTTTTAAAAATTTATTTTAATTCCAGTAGAGCTAACATACAGTGTTACATTCTTTTCAGGTGTCCAATAGAGTGATTCAGTAATTCTATATATTACTCATTGGTCATCAAGAAAAGCATCCTATTAATCCCCTTCATCTATTTCACTCATCCCTCTATCCACCTCCTCTCTGGTAACCATCCGTTTGTTCTCTATTGTTAAGAGTTTGTATTTTGGTGTGTCTCCTTTTTCTCTTTTAGTTATTTATTTTTGTTTGTTTTTTAAATTCCCCATTAGAGTGACATCGTATGGGATTTGTCTTTCTCTGACTGACTGATTTTAGTTAGGATAATACTCTCTAGCTCCATCCATGTGTCTGCAAATGGCAAGGTTTCATTCTTTTTCAAGCCGAGTAATACTCCATTGTATGTGTGTATGTGTGTGTGTGTGTGTGTGTGTGTGTGTGTGTGTGTGTGTGAATACACACATCTATCATCTCATTTGTCAATTTTTCTACAGACACTTGGGTTGCTTCCATATGGTGATATTGTAAATAATGGTGCAAGAAACATAGGGGTGCACGTATCCTTTTACGTTACTGTTTTCCTATTCTTTGGGTAAATACAAGTAGTGTGATTGTTGGATCATAGGGTAGTTATATATTTAATTTTTTGAGGAACCTTCATACTGTTTTCCACGGTGGCCACCACAGTTTGCATTCCCACCCACAGTTCACGAGGATTCCCCTTTATCCACATCCTCCCAACACCTGCTCTTTGTTGTGCTTTTGATGTTAGCCATTCTGACAGGTTTGAGGTATTACCTCATTGTCCTTTGGATTTACATTTTCCTGATGATGGGTGATGGTGAACATCTTTTCACGGGACTGTTGGCCATTTGTATTTTTTCTTTGGAGAAATGTCTGTCCATGTCTTCTGCCTATTTTTTAACTGGATTATTTGTTTTGGGGGTCGAGTAGTATCAGTTGTATATGTTTTGGACACTATCCCTTTATTGCCTATGATCTTTGCAAAATATCTTCTCCCTTTGAGTAGGTTGTCTTATTATTTTTACGTTTTCATTGTTCTTCTGCCATGTGGAAACTTTTTATTTTGCTGTATTCCCAATAGTTTATTTTTGCTTTCATTTCCTTTGCCTCAGGAGACAGTCTAGAAAAACGTTGGTATGGTCCATGTCAAGAAGTTACTGTCTTCCCTCCTGTAGGATTTTTATGGATTCAGGTCTCATATTGAGGTCTTGAAACTGTTTTGCGTTTGTCTTTGTTGTGTAAGAAAAGAGTCTAATTGCATTCTTCTGTACGTAGCTGTCTAGTTTTCCCAACACCATTTGTTGTAGAGACTGTCCTTTTCCCTTTTGGTATCGTTGCTTGCTTTGTGGAAGATTCATGGACCATATAATTGTGGGTTTCTGTCTAAACTTGTATCCTGTTCCTTTGGTCACTGTGTCTATTTTTGTGCTGTACTGTCTTGTTAGGATGACTGCAGTTTTGTAGTATAACCTGAAATCTGCAATTGTGAGTCCTCCAGCTTTGTTTTTCTTTTCCACATTGCACTGGCTGTTTGGAATCTTTAGTGGTTCCATACAAATGTTTAGGATTGTTTATTCGAGGTCTTTTGTTCTTTAATTTAAATTCAATTAGCCAACTTACAGTACATCATTCGTTTCAGATGTAGTCTTCAATAAATTTTCAGTCGTGTGTAACACCCAGTGCTCATTGTATCGTGTGACCTCCTTAATGCTACTCACCCAGTTACCCCCCCAACTTCTCCTCCAACAATCATCAGTTTCTTGCGGTAGTTAAGAGTCCATCATGGGTTTTCTCCCTCTCTGATGACTTCCCATTCTATTTTCCCTTCCTTGCCCTATGGTCTTCTTCCTTGTTTCTGATATTCCACATAGGAGTGAAAGCATATGATCATTGTCTTTCTTTCATTGACTTATTCCACTCAGCATAATACCCTCCAGCTCCACCCAGGTCGGTGTGATGGTAAGTATTCATCCTATCTGATGGCTGAGTAATATTCCATTATATATATATATATACATATACATATATATATATATATACATATACATATATATATATATATATATATATATATATATATATATATATATATATATATTCCACATCTTCTTTATCCATTCATCTGTCGATGGTCATCTGCATTCTTTCCACAGTTTGTCTATTATGGATATTGCTGCTATGAACACTGGGGTGCATGTGTCCCGACTTCGCTACCTCTGTCTCTTTGGGGTAAATACCCAGTAGTGCAATTGCTGGGACATAGGGTAGCTTTATTTATAATTTCTTGAGGAAACTCCGTACCATTTTCAAGAGTGGCTGTACCGGACTGCATTCGTACAGGTGTGTAAGAGGGTTCCCGTTTCACCACATCCTCTCCAACATGTATAGTTTTATGTCTTCTTATTTTTAGATATTCACCCTCGTGTGATATGGCATCTATAGGGGTTTAGATTTGCATTTCCCTTAAGCCAAGTGATATGAAGCATTTATGCATGTATCTTTTGGTCACCAGTACGTCATCATCAGTGAAATGACTTCCCATTTTAATCCATCTCAAGACCTAAAGCTGGGTAAGGCACTGAAGCTGGATGATGCCATCGGTTGGAATTGTGGAGAATTTCAAAAGATCTCCGTGGAGAGCAAGTTTAAAGGTCAGTGTGAAGCTACTAATTAGTTCTGGGGAGATCTCTCAAAGTGGGGGTTGCCTGGGATAGGCTGAGGGTGGCCCTCCGATTTTCCTATGAATCCTTGCTGCAGCCCCAAATGGACAGTTTCCTGCTGTGGGGCAGGCTGAGTCCTCTAGTCGTGCAGAGGTGAGCCCAATGCCTGCTGCCTTGGAGGCAGGCAAACAGGGAGGGACCCTCAGCAGAAGACCCAGTGTTAGGTTAGGCCTCAAGAGACAGCAGGTCCGAACTGCCCAGTGCTCAGAGAACTCCCAGGCCGAGTGAGATGAGGGCACAAGGGCGGGTGAGTGTGAGCCTTTGGGTTTCATCCGGAAGGGCCCACAAAGGTCGGGGTTCACCACAAGGGGCTCTCAGGGGTGCCCCAATTCTCTTGCCCTGAATGCTGTGTTGTGCCCCAAAATGGTACAGTTTACTGTGGGCTGCAGGCTGAGTCCTACGGTGGGGCTTGGGTGTCCCAAATCCCCTAGAGTGGGGTGCCAGGAACCTGGGGAGGGACCCTTCTGTCACCAACCTAGGGTAAGGGTTAGGGTCCAGAAGCCTGCCAGGGACAATCTGCAGGCTGTGCAGCGAGCTCTGTGGAGGGCTGAGAGGAGGCCATGGGGGAAGGTGAGCGTGGGACTCAGGGTTGGGGCACGGGGGGCTGCCAAATGTGGGGATGGGCTCTGGGGGCCTCCCCAAGTTCTCGTGTCCTGTAGGCTCCGTAGAGTCCCAAGGGGCACGGTTTCCTGTCAGGTGACAAGCTGAGTCTTGCGGTGGGGCCAGGTAACCCAATTCCCCGGGGCTGCTGTGTAAGGCTCCTGGGGAGGCCCCCACACCCGCGGCCGACCTAGGGCTAGGGTTAGGCCCCAGGAGCCCCGCAGGCCCAATCTGCTGGCTGTATGGCGAGCTACACGGGCTGAGGTGAGGGTGTGGGGAGGGTGAGCGTGGGCCTCAGGGTTGGGGTGCGGGAGGCCGCCGAAGTTCGCTGGTGGCTCAGGATGCTCCTCCTTGTTCTCCCGCCCTGAATGCTCTATGGCCTCCCAAGGTGCACGGTTTCCTGCAGGGTGGCAGACTGAGTCTTGCTGTGGGGCTCAGGTGTCCCGAATCCCCGCAGCTGTGGCTCCAGGCTCCTGGGGAGGGGGCCCTCCACAGATGAACTAGGGTTAGGGTTGGGGCCCAGGAACCCCGCAGGCCAGATCTGCCCACTATGTGGTGAGCTCCACTGCGGGCTGAGGTGAGTGTGTGGGGTGGGGTGAGCATGGGCTTCAAGCTTGGGTTTAGGGATCGCCGAAGTTCGCTGGGGGCTCTGGGGGCCCTCCAGATTCTCCCGCGCTGAATGCTCTATAGCCTCCCAAGGGGCACGGTTTCCTGCAGGCTGGCAGGCTTTGTCCTGCAGTGGGGCTCAGGTGTCCCCAGTCCCTGGGGCTGCGGCACCGGGCCCCAGGGGAGGGTCCCTACCCAGCCGACCTAGGGTCAGGTCTAGGCCCCAGGAACCCGGCAGGCCTGATCTGCCGGCTCTGTGACGAGCTCGGTGGCAAGCTGAAGAGAAGGCGTGGGGCGGGATGAGCGTGGGCCTCAGGGTTGGGGTGTAGGGGGCCGCCCAGGATCACTGGGGGCTCAGGGGATCCCTACCAGTTCTCCTGCACGGTATGCTCTGTGGCGCCCCAAGGGGCATGGTTTCCTGAGTGGTGGCAGGCTGAGTCCCGTGGTGGGGCTCATGTGTACCCAATCCCCGGGGTTAGGTTACGGATTAGGTTACGGGTTAAGGTTAGGGTATGGGTTACGGTTAGGGTATGGGTGAGTGTAGGGGTTAGGGTTAGGGTAAGGAGAGGATACAGGGTAGGGTTGGGTTTAGGGGTTACAGGTTAGAGGTTATGGGTTAGGGTACAGATTAGGGTTTAGGGTACGGGTTAGGGTTTAGGGTTTGGGTTTAGGGTTAGGGTTAGGGTTGGAGTACGGGTTAGGGTTAGGGTAGGGGTTAGGGTTAGGTTATGGGTTAGGGTATGCATTAGGGTACGGTTTAGGGTACGGGCTAGGGTACAGTTTAGGGTAAGTGTTGGCGTACGGAAATGGGTACGGTTTAGGGTACAGGTTAGGGTTAGTGTACGGGTTAGGGTTAGGGTACAGTTTACGGTTATGGTACAGGTTAGGTTACGGTTTAGGGTTAGGGTGAGGGTACAGGTTAGGGATCAGGTTAGGGATAGGTATAGGGTAAGGTTTAGGGTTAGGGTATGGGTTAGGGTACTGGTTAGGGTACAGGTTAGTTTTAGGTATGGGTTAGGATATGGGTTAGGGTCCGGGTTAGGGATAGGGTACGGGTTAGGGTATGGGTTAAGGTTAAGGTAAGGGTAGTGGTTAGGGGTAGGGTACGGGTTACAGTTTAGCGTTTAGGGTTACGGTTAGGGTACGGGTTAGGGTTAGGATACAGGTAGGGTTAGGTTACGGGTTATGGTATGAGTTATGGTATGGGTTAGGGTCAGGGTTTAGGGTTTAGGGTTAAGGTTATAGTACGGGTTAGGGTACTTGTTAGGGCTACGGTTAGGTTTAGGGTACGGTTTATATTACGGGTTAAGGTACAGTTTATGGTTAGGGTTATGGTACAGGTTAGGGTACGGGTTAGAGTACATGTTAGGGTTTCGGCTAGGGTTAGGGTACATGTTAGGGTTAGGGTTAGGGTACGGGTTAGAGTTACGGTTAGAGTACGGGTTAGGTTACGGGTTAGGGTTAGGTTTAGGGATAGGTTACGGGTTAGGGATAGGGTTAGCTGAAGGGGTAGGGTTAGGGGTAGGATTAGTGGTATGGTAGGGGTCCGGGTAGGGTTAGGGTTTAGGGTTAGTGTTTGGGGTTTGGGGTTAGTGGTTAAGGTTAGGGTTTAGTGTTTAGGGTTTCGGGATTAGGGTTAGGGGTTAGGGTTTAGGGTTTAGTGTTAATGTTAGGGTTTAGTTTTAAGGATTAGGGTTTAGGGTTAGGTTTAGTGTAGGGTTAGGGTTAGGGTTAGGGTTAGGATTAGGGGTTAAGGTTTAGGGTTTAAGGTTAGGGGTTAGGGTTAGGGTTAGACCCCAGTATGCCAGCAGGACTGATGCGCCGGCTGTGCGGCAAACGGACGAGGGGGCCGAGGTGAGTGCGCTGGCGAGCGGGATTATGGTATCCAGCGTTTTGGCGCATGGGGCCTTTGAATGTCGCTAGAGCCTCGGAGGGCCCTGTCCGTTCTCCTGCCCTGAATGACCAGCGGCTCCCCGAGCGGTCCGCGTGGTGGCGAGTTGGCAGTGTGAGTCTGGCACTACTGTTTGGGGGTCTCCAATGCTATGCGTTGCAGTGCAAGGCCCCTTGGGAGGGGCCCCTCTGGGGCCGTCCTAGGGTTAGTGTTAGCACCCAGGAGCCTGGCAGGCATGATCCACCAGCTGTGCGGTAGAGGAGGGCCAGGCCAAGGTGAGGGCGCCACCGAGCTGGAGCGTGGGCCCAAGCATTATGTCACGGGGGGCCTTGGAAGGTCGCTGGGGTTTGGAGGGCCCTGCAGGTTCTCCCTCCCTGA
Organism: Ursus americanus; assembly: GCF_024610735.1. Taxonomy (NCBI): domain Eukaryota; kingdom Metazoa; phylum Chordata; class Mammalia; order Carnivora; family Ursidae; genus Ursus; species Ursus americanus. Next base: position 748,756 of record NW_028273633.1, read on the forward strand.
ATGGCCAGCGGCGCCCCTAGTGGCCTGGTGGGTGGCGGGGTGGCATGGTGAGTACGGCGCGGGGGCTCGTGGGTCCCCAATCCCTGGCGTTGCTGCACCAGGCCCCTTGGGATGTTCCCCTCGGGGGCCAACCTAGGGTTAGGGTTGGCCCCCAGGAGGCTGGCAGGCCCGATCTGCTGGCTGTGTGAGGAGCGGTGTTGCGGGCTGAGTTTTGGGCGATGGCGAGTGGGAGCTTGGTCCCCAGCACTTTGGCGCCCTTGGCCTTCGAATGTTGCCATGGCTCATAGTGCCCTGCCCATTCTCCTGCCCTGAATAAGCAGCTGCGACCCTAGCATATCCGTTGGTGGTGGGGCGGCAGGGTGAGTCCCGCACTGTGGCTCCGGGATCCCCAATCCCCAGTGTTGCGGAGCCAGGCCCCTTGGAAGGGGCTCCTCCTGGGCTGACCTAGGGTTAGAGTTAGCCCCCAGGAGGCCAGCAGGCCCAATCCTCTGGCTGGGCAGCGAGAGGTGGGAAGGCCGAGGTAAAGGCGCTGGGAAGCAGGAGCGTGGGCCCCTGCATTTTGGCGCAGGAGGCTTCAAATGTGGCAGGTTTCTCCAGGGCCCTGACCTTTCTACCACCCTGAATGACCGGCAGCGCCCCTAGCGCCCTGGGTGGCGACAGTGTGGCAGGGTGAGTCCGGCTCTGGGGCTCTGAGTCACCAATCCCAAGCGTTGCAGAGCCAGGCCCCTTGGGTTTGGGTTAGCCCCCAGGAGCCTGGCAGGCACTATCCACTGGCTCCAGCAAGCGGAGGGGCGGGCCGAGGTGAGGGCGCTGGGGAGCAGGAGCTTGGGAGCTTGGGAGCCAACTTTTTTGAGTGGGGGGCCTTCGAAGGTCACAGGGGAAATGGAAGGCCTTGCCAGTTCTCCCAACTGAATGACCTGTGGCGCCCCTAGCGGCCTGGGTAGCGGCAGGGCGGCAGGTGAGTCCGGCGCTGGGGCTCAGGGGTCTCCAATCCACCGAGTTGCTGCCCCAGGCCCCTTGGCAGGGTGCCCTCGGGGGCTGACCTAGGGTTAGCGTCAGACCCCAGGACGCCAGAAGGCTCAATCCTCCAGCTGTGCGGAGAAAGGTGTAGTGTGTCGAGGTGAGGTCTCTGTGGAGCGGGAGCGTGGGCCCAAGCGTTTTGGCCCGGGGGGCCTTCGAATGTCTTCGGGGACTCGGTGGGCCCTACCCATTCTCCTCCCTGAATGACCGGCGGCGCACCTAGCTGCCCTGGTGGCGGCGGGGTGCAGGGTGAGTCAGGCGCTTTGGCTCTGGTATCTCCAATCCCCAGCGTTGCGGTGCCAGGCCCCTTGGGAGCAGTCCCTCGGGTGCCAACCTAGGGTTAGGTTTAGCCCCTAGGAGGCAGGCAGGCCCTATTCACCAGCTGTGTGGATAGCGGAGTGGCGGACTGAGTTGAGGGCGCTGGTGAGTGGGAGCGTGGGCCCGGGCGTTTTGACGCCGGGGGCCTTTGAAGGTCACCGTGTCTCTGAGGGCCCTGCCCTTTCTCCCTCCCTGAATAATGGCAGCACCCCAAGACCCTGGGTGGCAGCTGGGCGGAAAGGTGAGTCCGGCGCTGGGGCTCAGGGGTCCCCAATCCCCAGCGTTGTGTCGCCAGGCCCATTGGGAAGGGCCGCTCGGAGGCCATTCTAGGGTTGCGTTTAGCCCCCAGAAGGCCAGTGGACCCGATCAGCGGCTGTGCAACAAGCGGAGGGTTGGGCCGAGGTGAGGATGCTGGCTAGCCTGAGCATGAGCCTAAGCGTTTTAGCGCGGGGGGCCTATGAACGTCAGCAGATGCTCGGAGGGCCCTAACCATTCTCCTACACTGATTGACCGGTGGGCCCCTAGTGGCTCGGGTGGCTGAAGGACAGCAGGGTGAGTCCGGCACTTGGGCTCGGTGTCCCCATCCCCAGCGTTGCGACGCCAGGCCCCTTGGGAAGGGACCCTTGGGGGCCGACCTATGGTTAAGGTTAGTCCCCAGGAGACCTGCAGGCCCGATACACCACCTGTGCATCGAGCGGAAAGTTGGGCCGAGTTGAGGGTGCTTGTGAACATGAGCCTGGGTCCAAGCGTTTTGGTTCGGGGCGCCTTCGAAGGTCGGAGGGGTTCGGAGTGCTCTGCCCGTTCCCCCAGCCTGAATGAACGGCAACCCCCCTAGCAGTCTGGGTGCGGAGGGGCGGCAGGGTGCACCCGGCGCTGGGGCTTGGGGGTCCCCAATCCCCGGTGTTGTGACACCAGGCCCCTTGGGAAGGGCTCCTCCTGGGCCGGCCTAGGGTTAGAGTTAGCCCCCAGGATGCCAGCAGGCTCAATCCGCCAGCTGTGTGGCTAATGGAAGGGTGGGTCGATGTGAGGTCTCTGTCGAGCGTGCGCGGGCCGAAGCGTTTTGGCGCCAGGGTCCTTCGAATGTCTCTGGGCACTTGGCGGGCCCTAGCCATTTACCTCCCTGAATGACCGGCGGTGCCTGTAGCGGCCTGGGTGGCAGTGTTGTGGCAGGGTGAGTCTGGCTCTGGGGCTTGGGGTCCCCGATCCCCGGCGTAGCGGCACCAGGACCCTTGGGAGGGGCCCCTGGGGGGCCGACCTAGGGTTAGGGTTAGCCCCCAGGAGGCCGGCAGGCCCTTTTCGCAACCTGTGTGGAGAGTGAACTGGCGGACCGAGGTGCGGGCGGTGGTGATTGGGAGCGTGGGCCTGGGCGTTTTGGTGTGGGGGGCCTTCGAAGGTCGGCGGGGGTTTGGAGGGCCGTGCCCGTTCTCCCACCCTGAATGACTGGTGGCGCCCCCAGCCGCCCTGGTGGCGGCAGGGTGGCAGCGTGAGTCAGGCGCTGCAGCTCGGGTATCTCCAATCCCCAGCGTTGTGGCACCAGGCCCCTTGGGAGCGGCCCCTCGGGTGCCAACCTACGGTTAGGTTTAGCCCCTAGGAGGCTGGCAGGCCCTATTCATCAGCTGTGTGGATAGCAGAGTGGTGGACCGAGGTGAGGGCACTGGTAAGCGGGAGCGTGGGCCCGGGCGTTTTGGTGCGGGGGGCCTTTGAAGGTCACCGTGCCTCGGAGGGCCCTGCCCATTTTCCCTCCCTGAATAATGGCAGCACCCCAAGCCCACGGGTGGAGGCTGGGCCTGGCTCTGGGGCTTGGGGTCCCCGATCCCCAGCGAAGCGGCACCAGGACCCTTGGGAGGGGCCCCTGGGCGGCCGACCTAGGGTTAGGGTTAGCACCCAGGAGGCCTGCAGGCGGGATCCGCCCGCTGTGAGGGGAGCGGAGGGGCAGGCCGAGGTGAGGGCGCTGGAGAGCAAGAGCATGGGCCCAAGCGTTTTGCCACCTGGGGCGTTCGAATGTCTCCGGGGACTCAGATGGCCTTGCCCATTCTCCTCCCTGAATGACCGGCGGCGTACCTAGCAGCCCAGGTGGCGGCAGGGCAGCATGTGAGTCCGGCGCTGGGGCTCGGGGATCCCCAATCTACCGCGTTTCGGCATCAGGCTCCTTGGTGGGGGCCCCTCGGGGGCTGACCTAGGGTTAGGGTTAGCCTCCAGGACGCTGGCAGGCTCAGTCCGCCAGCTGTGTGGCGAATGGAGGGGTGGGTCGAGGTGAGATCTCTGTTGAGTGGGAGCGTGGGGCCAAGCGTTTTGGCACCGGGGTCCTTCGAATGTCTCAGGGGACTCAGCGGGCCCTGACCGTTCTCCTCCCTGAATGACCGGCGGTGCCCCTAGCAGCATAGGTGGCAGCGGGGAGGCAGGGTGAGTCAGGCGCTTTGGCTCGGGTATCCCCAATACCCAGTGTTGAGGCGCCAGGCTCCTTGGGAGTGGCCCCTCAGGGGCTAACCTAGGGTTAGGTTTAGCCCTTAGGAGGCCATCAGGCCCTATTCACCAGCTGTGTGGAGAGCGGAGTGGCCGACCGAGGTGAGGGCGCTGGTGAGCGGGATGGTGGGCCTGGCGTTTTGGCGCGGGGGGCCTTTGAATGTCACTGTGTCTCGGAGGGCCCTACCCGTTCTCCCGCCCTGAATGAATGGCACCACCCCAAGTCCCCGGGTGGCGCCTGGGTGGCAGGGTGAGTCCAGTGCTGAGGCTCTGGGGTTCCCAATCCCCAGCATTGTGGGGGCAGGCCCCATGGGAGGGGCTCCTCGTGGGCCTACCTAGGGTTAGAGTTAGCCCCCAGGAGGCTGGCAGGCCCAATCCTCAGGCTGGGCAGGGATAGGTGGGCAGGCCGAAGTAAAGGTGCTGGGGAGCGGGAGCTTGGTCCCTTGCATTTTGGTGCAGGAGGCTTCAAATGTTGCAGGTTTCTCCAAGGCCCTGTCCCTTCTCCAGCCCTGAATGACCGGTGGCGCCCCTAGCGGCCTGGGTGGCAGCGTTGCGGCAGGGTGAGTCTGGCTCTGGGCCTTGGGGTCCCCGATCCCCAGCGTAGTGGTACCAGGACCCTTGGGAGTGGCCCCTGGGGGGCCGACCTAGGGTTAGGGTTAGCCCCCAGGAGGCCGGAAGGCCCCATCTGCCCACTGTGCGGGGAGCGGAGGGGTGGGCCAAGGTGAGGGTGCTGGGGAGCGGGAGCATGTGCTGGGGCATTTTGGTGCAGGGGGCCTTTGAAGGTAACCTGGGGCTCCGAAGGCCCTGCCCCTTCTCTCGCCCTGAATCACCAGCGGCGCCCCTAGCGGCCTGGGTGGCGACAGTGCATCAGGGTGAGTTCGACTCTGGGGCTCTGAGTCACCAATCCCCAGCGTTGCAGAGCCAGGCCCCTTGGGATGTGCCCCACGGGGCCGACCTAGGGTTTCGGTTAGCCCCCAGGAGCCCGGCAGGCCCTATCCACCGGCTATGAACCAAGAGGAGGGGCGGGCCGAGGTGAGGGCGCTGGTGAGCAGGAGCATGGGAGCCAAGGTTTTTGCGCGGGGGGCCTTCGAAGGTCAGCGGGGTGTCGGAGGGCCCTGTGGGTTCTCCTGCCCTAATTGAGCGGGGGGCCCCTAGCGGCTCGGGTGGCTGAAGGGAAGCAGGGTGAGTCCAGCACTTGGGCTCGGGGTCCCCATCCCCAGCGTTGCGACGCAAGGCCCCCTGGGAAGTCCCCTCGGTGGCCAACCTATGGTTAGGGTTAGCCCACAAGAGGCCGGCAGGCCAGATACACCACCTGTGCATCGAGTGGAGAGTTGGGCCGAGGTGAGGGTGCTGGTGAACATGAGCCTGGGTCCAAGCGTTTTGGTTCGGGGTGCCTTCGAAGGTTGGCGGGGGTTCGGAAGGCCCTGCCCGTTCTCCCACCCTGAATGAACGGCGGCGCCCTAGCGGCCCGGGTGGGGAGGGGTGGCAGGGTGCATCCGGCGCTGGGGCTTGGGGGTCCCCAATCCCCGGCGTTGCAGCGCCAGGCCCCTTGGGAGGGGCCCCAAGGGGGCCAACCTAGGTTTAGGTTTAGCCCTGAGGAGGCTGGCAGGCCCTATTCACCAGCTTTTTGGAGACTGGAGTGGCGGACCGAGGTGAGGGCGCTGGTGAGTGGGAGCGTGGGCCTGGGTGTTTTGTCTCGGGGAGGCTTTGAACGTTTCCGTGTCTCGGAGGACCCTGCCCGTTCTCCCGCCCTGAATGAACGGCAGCACCCCAAGACCCGGGTGGCGGCTGGCTGGCAGGGTGAATCCAGTGCTGAGGTCCCCAATCCCCGGCGTTGCGGCGTCAGACCCCTTGGGAGGGGCCCTTCGGGGGTCGATCTAGGGTTACGGTTACCTCCAGAAGGCCTGTGGACCCGATCAGCGTCTGTGCAACACGCAGAGGGTTGGGCCGAGGTGAGGGTGCTGCCGAGCCTGAGCATAAGCCCAAGTGTTTTATCGTGGGGGGCTTTTGAAGTTTGGTGGGGGCTCGGAGGGTCCTGCCCGTTCTCCTTCCCTGATTGACCGGTTGGCCCCTAGCGGCTCGGGTGGCTGAAGGGCAGCAGGGTGAGTCCGCCACTTGGGCTCAGGGTCCCCATTGCCAGCGTTGCGACGCCAGGTCCCTTGGGAAGGGCCCATCGGGGGCTGACCTGTAGTTAGGGTTATCCCCCAGGAGGCCAGCAGGCCCGATACACCACCTGCGCGTCGAGCGGAGGGGCGGGCCGAGGTGGGGGCGCTGGGGAGCAGGAGTGTGGGCCCAAGCGTTTTGGTGTGGGGGGCCTTCAAAAGTCGGCGGGGGCTTGGAGGGCCCTGCCCGTTCTCCTGCCCTGAATAACCGGCAGCGCCCCTAGTGCCCCGGGTTACCGTGGGGCGGCCGTATGAGTCTGGCGCTGGGGCTCAGGGGTCCCCAATCCCAGGCCTTGCAGCTCCAGGCTCGTTGGGAGGGGCCCATCGGGGGCCAACCTAGGTTTAGGGTTAGCCCCCAGGAAGCTGGCAGGCCTGATCCCCTGGCTGTGTAGGGAGCAGAGGGGCAGGCCGAGGTGAGGGCGCTGTTGAGCGGGAGCGTGGGCCCAAGCATTTTGGCGTGGGGGCATTCGAAAATCACCGGGGGTTAAGAGCGCACTTCCCGTTCTACCTTGCTGAAAGCCGGACGGCATACCTAGCGGCTCAGGTTGCGGAGGGGCGGCAGGGTGAGTACAGTGCTGGGGCTCAGGGATCCCTAATCACTGGCATTGCAGCACCAGACCCCTTGGGAGGGGCCCCTCGGGGGCTGACATAGGGTTTGGGTTAGCCTCCAGGAGGCCGGCAGGCCTGATCCACCAGTTGTGCGGCGAATGGAGGGTCAGGCGGATGTGAGGCCACTGGCGAGTGGGACCATGGGCCCAGGCGTTTTGGCGTGGGGGTCCTTCAAAAGTCGCCTGAGGCTCAGAGGGCCCTGCACATTCTTCTGCCCTGAATGACCGGCGGCTACCCTAGCGGCCCTGGTAGAGGATGGGCGGTATGGTGAGTCAGGGGCTGGGGCTTGGGGTCCCCAATCCTTGGCGTTGGAGCTCCAGGCCCCTTCAGAAGGGGTCTAGGGGCCGACCGAGCATTACTGTTAGCCCCCAGGAGGCCGGCAGACCCGATCTGCCAGCTGTATGGTGAGCAGAGGGGCGGGCCAAGGTGAGGGCGCTGTTGAGCAGAATCCTGGGCCCAAGAGTTTTGGCGTGGGGGGCATTCAAAAGTTGCCGGGGGCTCAGAGCACCCTTCCCGTTCTACCGCACTCGGGGGTCAATCTAGGGTTACGGTTAGCCCCCAGAAGACCGGTGGACCCGATCAGCGGCTGTGCAACACGTGGAGGGTTGCCCCGAGGTGAGGGCGCTGGCGAGACTGAGCATGAGCCCAAGCGTTTTAAGGTGGGGGTCCTTTGAAGGTCAGCAGGAGCTCGGAGGGCCCTAACCGTTCTCCTGCACTGATTGACCAGTGGGCCCCTAGCGGCTCGGGTGGCTGAAGGGCAGCAGGGTGAGTCCGGCACTTGGGCTCGGTGTCACCATCCAGCGTTGCGACACCAGGCACCTTGGGAAGGGACCCTGGGGGGCCGACCTATGGTTAGGGTTAGCCCTCAGGAGTCCGGCAGGCCCGATACACCACCTGTGTGTCGAGCGGAGAGTTGGGCCGAGGTGAGGGTGCTGGTGAACATGAGCCTGAGCCCAAGCGTTTTGGTTCGGGGCAACTTCGAAGGTCGGCGGGGGTTCGGAGGGCCCTGCCAGTTCTCCCACCCTGAATGAATGGCAGCGCCCCTAGCAGCCCGTGTGGGGCGGGGTGGCAGGGTGCATCAGGCACTGGGGCTTGGGGGTCCCCAATCCCTGGCGTTGTGGCGCCAGACCCCTTAGGAAGGGACCCTCAGGGGCCGTCCTAGTGTTAAGGTTAGCGCCCAGGAGGCCAGCAGGCCCAAGTAGCCGGCTCTGCGAGGAGCGGAAGTGTGGGCCGGTTTGAGGGCGATGGAGAGTGGGAGCGTGGTCCCCAGGGTTTTGGCGCCCTGGGCCTTCGAATGTTGTCATGGCTCAGAGGGTCCTGCCCGATCTCCTGCCCTGAGTAACCAGTGGCGCTCCTAGCGGCTCCGTTGGCAGTGGGGCGGCAGGGTGAGTCCTGCACTTTGGGTCGGGGATCCCCAATCCCCGGCGCTGCTGTGCCAGGCTCCTTGGGAGGGGCTCCTCGTGGGCGACCTAGGGTTAGAGTTAGCCCCCAGGAGGCTGGCAAGCCCAATCCTCTGGCTGGGCGGCGAGAGGTGGGCGGGCAGAGGTAAAGGCCCTGCCCAGCGGAAGCGTGGGCCCCTGCATTTTGGCGTGGGAGGCTTCAAATTTCGCTGATTTCTCCAGGGCCCTGTCCCTTCTCCCACCCTGAATGACCAGTGGCGCCCCTAGCGGCCCGGTTGGTGGCAGGGCAGCAGGTGAGTCCGGCGCTGGGGCTCAGAGGTTCCCAATACACCGCGTTGCGGCGCCAGGCCCCTTGTGAGGGGCCCCTCGGGGGATGACCTAGGGTTAGGCTTAGCCCCCAGGACGCCGGCAGGCTCAATCCCCCAGCTGTGCGGAGAATTGAGGGGTGGGTCGAGGTGAGATCTCTGTGGAGCGGGAGCTTGGGCTCAAGGATTTTGGCGCCAGGGGCTTTCGAATGTTTCTGGGGACTCGACGGGCCCTGCCCATTCTCCTCCCTGAGTGAATGGCAGCGCCCCTAGCAGCCTAGGTGGTGGCGGGGCGGCAGGGTGAGTCAGGCACTGTGACTTGGGTATCCCCAATCCCCAGCATTGTGGCGCCAGGCCTCTGGGGAGGGGCCCTTGGGGGCGACCTAGGGATAAGGTTAGTCCCCAGGAAGCCAGCAGGCCCGATCCCCCAGCTCTGCAGTGAGCGGAGGGGTGGGCCGAGGTTAGGGAGCAGGCGAGCAGGTGCTTGGGAGCCAGAGTTTTTGCGCGGGGGTCCTTCGAAGGTCGCAGGGGGATCGGAGGGCCCTGCCTGTTCTCCCTTCCGGAATGACTAGCAACGCCCCTAGCGCCCTGGGTGCTTGCTGGGTGGCAGAGTGAGTTCAGCACTGGGGCTCGGGGGTCCCAAATCCCCAGCATTGCGGTGCCAGGCTCCTTGGGAGGGGCCCCTCGGGGGCCGACCTAGGGTAAGTGTTAGCCCCCAGGAGTGCAGCAGGCCCCTTCCACCAGCTCTGCAGCAAGCGGAGGGGCAGGCCGAGGTGAGGGCAATGGCGAAAGGGAGTGTGGGCCCAAGCGTTTTGGTGCAGGGGGCCTTCAAAAGTCCCGGGGGCTTGGAGGGCCCTGCCCGTTCTCTCACCCTGAAAGACTGGCGGCGCCCCTAGCAGCCCGGGTTGCTGGGGGCAGCAGGGTGACTCCGGCGCTGGCCTCGGGGGTCCCCAATCCCCGGCACTGTGGCACCAGGCCCCTTGGGAGGGGCCCCTCGGGGGCCGACCTAGGGTTAGGGTTTGTCCCCAGGAGGCCGGCAAGCCCGCGCTAAGTGGTTCTGGCAATGTAACAAAAATGCCATACACTTATCTGTAAGAAATAACAGTGTACAGGAACCCTCTTAGCCCTAACATCATCCTTTGTGAATATGGAAGCCAGCCCCAAAGTGGTTGTGGAAGTCTTACGAACGCGCTAAGCACTTTTCTCTGAGTCACCACACTATACAGGGAAAGACCAATGTACATCATCTTTCACGAGTAGGAAGCATTAATGAAAAGGTTCTGAAATTTCGAGGACTCTGACCCATCCTTATTGGTAATAAACCACCGTGTACAGGAAAACACCTTCAACTCTCATCAGCCTCCTCAATCCTGATTCTGATTCAACTTTGGGGGTGTAGGACTAGGGAAATGTCCACACCTTATTGCTAAGAAAGATCGATGTCAGGGTAATGCCCTTCAAGTCACATCAGCCTTCCTGAAGACGGCAGCAGGAATCAAGCTGGTTATGTTACCATGAGGTAAGGAAGATGAGCATATAAGTGAGAAACAACAGTGGGCAGGACCTCTCTTCCAACGAACATTATCTTTGCTTAATGTTAAATCCCTATGGTAAGTGGTTGTGGGCATTTGTGAGGTCAAAATCTTGAGTGTTTTGTAAAACCTCTTGGCCATACACATATGAGACTAAGGTAGTTGGGGACTCCTAGGAAGTGATTTGTCCACTGTCAAAAATATGAAAAGATAAGAGACAGATGAGGTCTCCTCAGGCATTGTCCTTTATCCTCATCCTCCGTGAGGATGGTCATCTCTGGACAGCTCAGTGACAGGGTCTCATTCACAGTGGGGGCATCTGTTCCTCACAGACATCAGGCAGGAAAATGGATTTGGTTCTCTGTGCCAGCCCAGCCACAGCTGAGTGTCACAGCACCCTCTCGTGGGCTCATAAGAGTTTCACTGTCACCAGGCAGGTCATTGTATTTGATAAACCACTGTGAGAGTTTGCAATTGCCTTCATCTGCAACCTCCTAGAAGCAAATGCAGGTCTCTGATACCATGTGAAGTCATGTGAAGGCATTGTGAGGAAGTGTCCTTTTGCTAAAGAAAAACATGGCTGGGGCTCCTGGCTGGCTCAGCCAGTTAAGCATGTGCCTTTGGCTCAGGTTATGATCCCAGGGTTCTGGGATCGAGCCGAGGCTCCCTGCTCAGCAGGAAAGGAGGTAGGGAAATAGCTTAGAACCCACAGAGAATGTGAATAAAGGGGAGTGAAATGGAACTTGGTCTGTGTTTTGCTTTAGGGATTGGAAGTTAGTTTTTTCTCAATTGTGATTGTTCTTGAAACAGAAAACCTGTATTTTTTTTTCCTTTAATTTTTTTCTAATAATAATTTTTATTATGATATGTTAGTCACTATACAGTATTTCCTTAGTTTTTGATGTAGTGTTCCGTGATTCATTATTTGCATATAACACCCAGTGCTCCATGCAATATGTACCTTCCTTAATACCCATCACTGGACCATCCCAATCCCCCACCCCTCTCCCCTCTGAAGCCCTCAGTTTGTTTCCCAGAGTCCATAGTCTCTCGTGGTTCATTCCCCCTTCTGTTTAGGGTCCATTGTCTAAAGGGACAGACAGTGGAAGTTCACCAAATATAAGATCGAAATTTCATTGTTCATTATAGATACCGCCAAGTAGTTCCCAGACATTTCATTCTACTGTAGTAATTCATTATACCTGTGCAGGTGCACGTGGAAGACAATTGATGCATGTATAGTGGTAATAAAACACGCCCCTCAGCAGTAGAATAATAGAGGATGCACATGTGTAAAATTATTCGACTACAGCTTCCGTGCTTTCCCTTTCGTTCCTTATTATCTATGAAATTGGACAATTTTTGTTCTCTAGGCTTAAAACTCATTGTCAGTATTTAGAGTTTTTCAATGCTGATCTTCTCCTGTATAAGTTACCAAAAACCTAAAATATGTATGAACTTTAAAAAACGCTATTTTGAAAATTACAGCAGGGAAGTTCCATTTTGTGAATATTGTGTCAATGGATCTCTATTTTGACATCAGTGTTCATTAGAAATGATGACATTTCATGTGAGTATAAATATCAATGTGAAAAAGAAAAGGTAGGAAGAACCTTGAATGTTTAAGTAATTGGCGAAATGACAGGTGTGTGTGTGTGTGTGTGTGTGTGTGTGTGTGTGTGTGTGTGTGTGTAATTGATTTTCAATGAATGGTTCAGCTTCTTGTAGGACCTCCGAGAGAGCCCAGGTGAACCTTTCAATGAGTTGGTATCTGTTTTCAGAACATGGGAATCTCTTAGTCCAATAGTCAATCCGGCAAGCTTTGAGGTCTTGAAGAGTTTCAGTCCTCAGCGATGGTGTTGCAGACCCTTGTGAGTAAACCCTAGGGTATGTTCAGAGCCCTCATTAGCTGGTACCAATGTGTGACAATTTCAGACAGCATTTCCCAAAGAAGTACCTCTTGAGTCTCTGTCCTTGTCAGTTCCCTACACTTCCTTACACTAGTTATGTGATCAGTGTTTCAGGATAATCCCCACATGTGATTTTTGCTATTTCCTACTAGTCCTATCTGTTTCTCATCTTCTTTTATGGTAGGGGTTGGGAAGCAACCTGTGTGGCGTAGGAAGGGATGTGGTACTTGTCTGCCTTCAGATGCCCGAATGATGCCTAGAAATTGTACTGTAGTTTGAGGTCAATTGTCCATCCTCTGAGTGTCAGGAATTCCATCACTTTACTTTGATGCTAGTCTGCTCTTCAAGCAGTCCTCAGAAATTAGGACGCCATCCATCTAGGGAATACTGGTTTGCATGTATGTTTTCATTTTAGGAAAGGCCTTGCTGTTCCTGAAAATAATACTGTAGAGCACCCTTTCCTGTACTTATTGGCCATCAGTCAATCTTTTGTGAAGTATTTGTTTATAAATAGACTTTTTATGGTTGATGAGCAGGAATTCTTTATTGACAAGTCTTTGTCAGTGTGTGTATTGCAAATCTTTACTTTCCAGCCTGCGGTTCACTTTTTCACTTTCTTAATGTCATAAGATAAGGAGAAATGTCACATTTTTATGAAGTCCCACTGAATTCTTTTAAATGGTTAGTGCACCCTATGTCCTACCCCAAGATTGACAGGTTCTACGTTTTCTTTCAGAAACTGTCCAATGGGAAACACAATTCATCTCAAATTTATAAATTACATTTTTAATTCTAATAGGGTATTTATAGACTGTTTTGGATTTTCTATGTACACAATCGTATTATCTGTGAATAGTCAAATTATCCCCTCAATTCTTATACTTTTTGTTTTTCTTGCCTTCTAACACTGGTAGATTCTCTGATGCCACGTTGAATAGAGCAGCATTGTTTGAAGATTTTAATATACCTTTCTCAATATCTGACAGAAAAAGCAGACAAAACATTGGTAACAAATGTGACCTAATTGACATATAGGGAACATTCCATAATAAGTGCAGAATACATTATTTTCAAGTGGTCATAGACTCTTTACCCAAATAGATGATAGGTGGGGCCACGAATCAAGGCTACAAATGTTAAACCCTGATATTAACTAGATTCTGTTCTTAGACCACAGGGGAATTGAGCCACAGTCATAGCGAAAAGAAAACCAGGAAGTCCTTTAATGTTTAAAAATTAAATGGAAGTTTGCTACATATCCTAAAGGTCAGAGAGGGAATCTCAATGGAAATTCTGAACCTTTTCTATGAGGGCTTACACACAATGGTACTTTATTTGTGAAGAGCATTATAATATCCTAGACAGGTGTTGAGCCTTAAGTCAGAGTTCTGCCTGCCCCAGCCACACCTGGCAGGCTTGGCCTGTGGTCCCCCTCAGCTGTCCTTTCTGGTGGTCCTGAGCTAAGGGGGTCATCATGGCCATATGGAAATGGGAAGCTCCCCACTCATAGTGATGGCAGTGCCCCCTCCCCAGCTGCCCTTTCTGGTGGCTCTGAGCTAAGGGGGTCAACATGGCCATATGGAAATTAGAAGCTCCCCACTCTTAGTGATGACGTTGCTATCGTATCATCCTCACCAGTCCAACAACATGATTTTTGAGTGAAATATGACACAAGAGCGACTTCTTGGCCTTCCTTCAGGTTTGAAAATCATCTGGTGAGTCATCTATTAGGAATATGGATTCAACATGTGTTCTTTCTTCTGGAAAAGAAATAGACCCAATAGCAATTATGGCTTCCTGAGCACCTGTTCTTGTGAGACATCATACTGGCTCTTTGTAGCATTCTCCCTTAAACTTCTCAACTAGGGTGTAGATATTTTTAGGCACATGTTCAGGTGGTTAGACAGGGACTTAGATGATATGAGTCACAGAGGATTTTAGTGTCAGAAACCTAAGTGGGATCCCCAAATTGACTCCAAATCCCCTGTTGTTCCATACAGGGTACTATTTCCCTCTTATCTCTGGTCTTCTCGATCTGGAATCTATCAAGTATCAGGATTTTCTTGTCATGTGGACAACTGGAACGAATTCAGCGGGCCTTTTCACCTCTGCCAATGGTGATCATTAAGATCATTATCTCAGTAGAGGACCTCTGGGTAAGATACTCAAAGATCCTTAGGAATACAGACAGTATAATATTTTCCTGGTATTAAAGTTACTGAAACCAACTATCTCTTTTAGTCGATTCAGGCTCTGGTATGTTCAGAGGGTGCTGTAAAACAGGTCTGAAATAGTATTTAAAAACACTCAGCTCAGCCTCTTCTACAACGTGAGCCAATGCTTATAAACATGGCTAAAATATTCCCTTACCTACGATGACTTCCCAGCCATCGTAGTGTTTATATGGTATGACTGTGACTTACATTAGTCAACATTTGCAGAGAAAGAACTTAGTGCATCCAGGGGGCACTTCATGTTGAAATTAGTTTGTGACAATGAGCTACTGTGTTTTATTCTGCAGTCCAAGGGAATGGTGCCAGACATCTCTAAGGTGTCTAGCAGTTCTACAATTCTGATTTTAAGTGGTCTGTGTGCTTCAGAGATTTGGGCAGGAGAAGGGCAGGAGTTCAGAGACTGTGAACACTTCTGTTACCTGTGCTGACCATGGAGCAGGCCGCCTTCTGTGGACATCATTTTGATTTCTTGGTACTCTTGGGAAAGGTGCTTTTGTCTCACATTCCTCCATTTAGGAGTAATTATAATGATGAAAGTAATTTTTATCTTATATCATCTGTGGGCCCTGATCCTGGGCTCCCAGGTAAGCTATCCTTTAACATTTTACCCAGCTCAAAATGACTGGGCAAAACCTGAAAGCATGATACCTATTTCTGCCCCAAGCACATGTTGTACATCTGCTTCGAGAAGAAAACAATAACCAAAAATGCCAACATAAAGATAAGAGAAAATAAAGAACCTCTTTGGCTCCCATAAGATTAAAGTCATACTGACATGTGCATACTGAAAATGCATGAAATCATTGCATTTCCTAAAGCCCAAGTCTTGGAGGGTCTGATAGTCACTGACTATGCCCAGAACCAGGCACACCCCAGCAGGGAGGGCTGGTGCAGAAAGGGAAGGGGCAGGACTCTGAGGGTGGTCTACAGCTAGAGAGGTCCCTAGAAGGGGCCAGGTTGTGTGGGGGCCCCAGCCCACGAGCCCACCCATGCCTGTGCCTGGTGTTGGGTAGAGGAGGCTCCTCTTGTGCCCCCTGCACTTTCAGGGTTCCAGGGGCTTGAGGACTGGTTGCGCAGCATCCAAGGAGCTCAGGCACCACCCTCCCAGACCATTCACCACTTGGGGGTGGAGCTACATCACTGTGGGCTGGCCCAGATTTGCAGTGGGTTGCAGACTTGGGGCAGAAGAAGGGGCACTGAGAGAGAGAGAGTTGCCCTGTGGAGATCCCTGCTGGTGAGTGAGCAGCATGCACTGGGGTGGGGGTCCGGGGGTAGGGTGCGCCTCAGGTGGGAGGCAGGGTTCTGGAAGGGCACATGGAGAGGGTTCATTGTGGGGACTCAGGTGAGTTTTCTTTTTCCCTTTAAAGTCTCTTCTGCCCCATGTCCTCAACTGGCCTTATCTCCATACCCGTGAACTCCAGGGCGCCCGCTCCCCTGAGCTTTGGTGGGATGGGTTGCAGAATTTCAGGGTTTCCCCTGTTCCCCTGGAAGAGTGCGGGAAAGGACCTCACACAATCCCCACATTTAGTTCTCTGACACAGTGCAGGTGATGCCTCTTGAGCAGTACCCCGAGTTCAGCAGGGTGTGCCCTGGTCCCCCAGGCACAGGTGTGGCAGTATCAAGCCCCAGAGCCATCCCCCAACTTCAGCATTATGCCCCCTGTGCCCCCGGGATAGTGGTAATTGGCTATTAGAATCATGCAGGAAAATCCTCCAGGTGGGGGCCTGGAGGCGTGCGTAAACCAGACCCCACTCTAGTTGCATTGGGAATAGATGAATTGAGGGTTTCTTTAGAAGAGTAAGTCTGCTTTCCAGAAAAGGCAAGGTCATTGGTCTGTTGAGAATGAAGATAATTACTGACAAACAACAAGTATGTGTTGCCTCTTCACCCAGAAACCGAAGCAGGTGTGCAGGCTTTAGGTCAGAGGTGCCTTCTTGTCCCCAGCTGACACTTCTCTGCTCTGGCTCCAAGACACCCGAGGGTTTGAACGTTAGCATCGGAGTCAGCGAGGCAGCTTGTCACAGGACGCCAGTGTTCAGAGAAAGCACAGGTATGTTTGGCAAAATGTCCTATCTATGTCAGGGCTGGAGGTAAAACCTCTCATTATCCCAAAACCTCCTGGGCTTTTCTCTTTTCTCTAGTTGAGCCACAAAGTAAAATTGAAGTAGCTGTCAGGATTCTGGGTTTGGTGCAAGAATTACTTAGTTTCCCTGCAGGTAGAACTTTGCAGGGGATCACAATTTCTCTGTCCATTTATTGCTTACAAATGTATTTTGACCATCTGTTTCCTAGGAACCCTCTTTTATTAGAAAGGGAAGGTGAGATTCACTCTGTGCCTGTTTGTAACATCTAATTTGTTCCTTCATCTAACAGTGTTTATTCAATTGGGCCTAAGATATGGTTGAGTGGCCAGCATCTAGAGTTAGGTGGCTTTTTTTTTCATCTGATACAGACTTGGATGATGTCATTTGACAAAGGTGATGTTTCATCATTGATTAGTTTATTCGTCAGAAGAGTTAAAATTAGGGTGGAGGGAAAATTGAAAATTATCCAAAGCAGCCTGCTCCTGTTTAAAAGTTGAGCTTGACTTTCTAGTTTTACTAAATGTATTATCTCGATATTTTGAGGTGCCATATTCTCTCTGTAGTTTCTTTGGTGGTGGAGTCAGAAGGAGAGTCTGGGAATTCTTTTGGATAGTGGCATGCTGGTGGCTTCAAGGGGCTTGGCGTCAGGAGCCTTGGGGTGAAGTCTGCAACTGCTTGCCTGACCCTGGGTGCATCTCACAGAGGTTTTGTTTCCTCTTATGAAATTGCTGGCAGATAATATTCTGCTTAAAGGGGAACCCTCCCATCCTGTTGGTGGCAATGCAAAGTGGTTCAGCCAGTCTGAGAAACAGTGTGGGGGTTCCTCAAAAAGTTAAACATTGAAAAACCCCATGATTCATCAATTGCTCTCCTATGTAATTACCCAAAGGATACAGAAATGCAGATTCGAAGGCGGTCCATGCACAATGATGTTTATGGCAGTAATGTCCACAGTAGCCAAACTATGGAGAGAATCCCAAAGTCCATGCACTGATGAATTGATAAAGCAGATGTGGGATACCTATATATAATGGAATATGACCCAGCTTCAAAAAGAATGAAATCTTACCATTTGCAAGGATGTGCATGGACCTAGAGTGTATTAAGCTAAGCAGAATCAGTGAGGAAAGACAAATATCCTATGCTCTCACGCTTGTGGAATTTCAGAAAAAAAAAAACAGATGAACAGAGTGGAGGGGTGATGAGAGAGGCAAACAAGGAAATAGACTCAACCTTGGAGAACAAACTGAGTGTTGCTGCAGGACAGGGGCGTGGGGGGAAGAGTTAAATGGGTGAGGGGTATTAAGGATGGTACTTGTGATGAGCACCGGGTACTGTATGCAGGTGAGGAATCACTAAATCCTACCCCTGAAGCGAATATTCCATGGCATGTGAACTAACTGGAATTTAAGTAAGAGAAGAAAGGAAAAAGTGTTCTGCTTCATGAAGAGTGAGGTAAAATTGTAGTGATTTGGGCTGTACTATTCTATAGATGAGAGTTGTAAAACACCCTGTTGTAAGATACACTAGTTTCTTATCACATAAGGAGTCCTCAGAAAGCTGCAATGAAAGACTCAGGTCTCAGAGCATGTTCATGTTCCACTGATATGTTACAATTTGCACAGGTAGGAAAGAAGGTGGAGAGAAAGGCAACAGAAGGGGAAAGTAGGTGTGAACCTTTCATTAGTTAGCATTATATCTTTCTCATGAAAGCCTTGCGCCAGTGTGATTTTGGAAGAAGAGGGGGAATCCAGGAGCATTGCAGGAGATGGGGGAGTTCCAGGTCTGGGTAAAGCTGACAGGGGTCCCAGAGGAGAGCTGAATGCATTCTGCAGCAGGGTATGGGCAGGGTGGGCTCCAAGGGTGGCTGTGGGTCTCCTGGGTGAGAGTTGTGACAGGTGAGGGCTGTGTGCAAGTTCCTGGCTGAGGACAAGTGAGGCACAGGCGGAGAGCTGGCAGAGAACCCTCTTCTGGGCCACCAGCCTCACCCCACACACACAGGCTCATCTTCTGTCCCTGTCACTCCAATTCAGACTTCTCCGAAGGTGAGTGAGAACACATCAACAGCATTCTTAACAGAAGGGAAAGCATGTGCAAAGGCTCTGGGGAAGGAGAATTCCAGGTATGTCCAGGAGCAGCAAGAAGGCCCTGTGGCCACAGGAGACAGCTTAGGACATTACCTCAGAGAGGTGAAAGAAAGGCATTCCAGGGCTATAACCCCATGAGACCCTGTTTCACTGGGCCATCCTGGCTACAGTGTTGAGAACAGATGACAGAGTGTTGAAGACGGCAAGGCACGTCAATGACGAAGCCTTTCCAGGAACTCAGGCACTGTGGACCAGACAGGTGGCCTTGGATGGAGTGGTTAGACCTATTCGGGGTCCATTTTGAAGATGGAGCTCACAGGATTTGCTGATCGGTTAGCTATTAGGAGCAGGAGAACGGAGGAGTTGGGGTAACTCCCAGCTGGTGTGGGTTTTCCTGATCGAGGGGAAGGAGAGGGTTTCTGGAGGTAGGATGTAGTCCATGTTCCGCATGCGGAGGAAGGTGCCTTTCCCGGTGGATCTGCTGAGATTTGTGTCTAGGAGAACCTTTCACATCTCCTCCCTCAGTAATGCTCAAGTACAAGTGTCCCCCACTTTTTAAACGTTCACAGTAAGACATTGGGCTTTCTTGAAAGAACTATGTTATTACCCATCTTCAGTAAGAGGAAGAGACCTGAAGAGGATTTCCCTCTTATGAAAAAAGGTGAACAGTGAGAATCACGTTCAGCATCTGTTTTGGGGAGAAGCACAACAGAGGCGGCGTGCACCCCAACCAGCTCCTTCCGCTGGGAACCGCTCTCCGCATCCAGCCACCAGCACTTTGAATGGTGTCTGTGAGCCTCTGCTGTGCTTTATCTTCATTTATGCTGGGTCTCCCTTAGAAACTTGTGTGCTGAGGCCTAAGAAAAGCCAAAGAGAAGGAATTTTGGTGTTTGAGCACACTGTCTAATTGTTCCGTGTAAATTAATGGCCATTCCTTCTTGACACCATTTCTGCTGTGCAAGGTTTCTCAGAAGCCCTGTACTTTCAAAGAGCAGGGAAACCTATACCTCATACTGCGGGGTTAGTTTTAGTCTCCATGCTGGACAGAACATTTCATGACTGTCGGATTTTCTCACTCAAACATTGAGACTTTGACCACCTTTACCCGTTTCTACCACCCCAACCCTGAATCTGGCACCTACCAATCTGCTCTCAGTGTCTATGTGTTCAGTATTTGTTTATTCCTCGTGGAATGTACATGAGAGCATCTGGTATTGGTCTTTCTGTGTCTGAGTTACTTGGCATAAGGCCCCCAAGGTCTGTGTTTCCATGTCTGGTTCTTGTGAATAATGCTGCAGTGAACGTGGGAGTGCTTCTGTCTTTTTGAGGCAGTATTTTTGTGTTCTCCGAATCAATACTCAGTAGAGCCATTATTGGGTCATGTCGTAGTTGCTTTTATTTTTTCAGGAACCTCCATACCGTTTGTCACAGTGGCTGCACCAATTTCCATTCCCACCTACAGTGCACAGAGTCTCCTCGTCTGCACACCCTTGACCCCACCTGGTGTCTGTCTCTGGGACAATAGGTGTTCCAACAGTTGTGAGGGAATAGCCAATTGTGGGTTTGACTGATGTTTCCCTGACGATATTTAGTGATGTGGAACAACTTTTTCTGTCTGTTGGCACCTGTGTGCCGTCTTTGGAAAGTATCTATTCACATATTCCCCACATTTTTTATACCGTTTTTATTTTGTTTGTTTGTTTTGATTTGTATGAGTGTTGTGTGTATTTTGGATATTAGCGTCTTCTCACACATATGATTCACAGATATTTTTTTCTTATTGGGTCTGTGGCCTTGTAAGTTTTTGCTGGTTTCTTTTTCCGTGTGGAAGATTTCACTTTGAAGTTGTTCCACTTGTTTATTTTTGCTTTTGTTGCCTTTGCATTTGGTGTCCGATCTGAAGACACTTTGTCAAAACCAATGTCGAGAGACTTAGTACCTGTGTCTTCTTGGAGGTTTATGGATTCAGGTCTTACATTCATATCATTCATCCATTAAAAATTTTGTGTTTGGTGTAAGAAAGTGACCCAGTTATATTCTTCTGCATTTAGTGTCCAGTTTGCCTGTTACCGCTCACTGAAGAGACAGTCCTTCCCTCATGGCATATCTTCTGCTGCTGTGTCGTAAGTTAGGATCATCTACGTGTGGGTAAGTTTCTGAGCTTTCTGTTCTGTTCCACTGACCTGGTGTCTGTGTTTATGCCAGTACCATCCTGTTTTGATGACAAGAGCTTTGTAATCTAGCTTGAAATCCAGGAGTGTGTTGACTGCACCTTTCTTTCTCCAGGTTCCTTTGGGTATTTGGGGTGTTTTGTGATTCCATACAAGTTTGAGGACTGTTTTCTACCTGCTGGAATAATGCCACTGGAATTCAGATAGGGATTTCATCACATCTGTCGATTGCTTTGGGTACGATGGACATGTTCACATAATTAACTCTTCCAGTTAAGGAGCATGGCGTATGCTTCCATTTGTTTGTGTTGCCTTCCAAATCTTTGACCCATTCATCCTGCCCCCCTCGACACACATGCTTTTCATTTCTTTTCTGCCATGTGTTGAGTGTACTATGTCTTTCTCATTCTTGGTTACTTTTATTCCTAGATTTTTTTTATGCAATTGTAAATGGCATTGCTTTTTTAATTTCTCTTTACGACAGTGTGTCATCAGTATACAGAAATGAAAGAAGTTGGGTCATCTGGGTGGCCCCATAGGTGAAGCGTCTGCCTTCAGCTCAGGTCATGAACCCAGAGTTCTGGGATCGAGCCCCGTGTTGTGCTCCCCACTTAGCGAGGGTCTGCTTCTCCCTCTTTCTGACACTCCCACTGCTTGTGCTTTTTCTCTTCCTGTCAAATAAATACATAAAATTTGAAAATAAATAAAGACAACAGGTCTCTGTATATTGACTTTATATCCTGCAGCTTTCTTGAATTTGTTTATTCTTACAGTTTTTTTTTTTTTTTTTTGTGGAATCTTTCGGGATTTCATGTCATTTGCAAATAGTGACAGTTTTCCTGTATGGATTTCATATCTTTCTTTTTTTTAAATGATGTCACCCTACAGTACTTCATTTGTTTTTGATGTAGTGTTCCATGATTCATTGTTTGCATATAACACCTAGTGCTCATTATGACACGTGCCCTCCTTTTTTTTTAAAAGAATTTATTTATTTATTCGACAGATATAGAGACTACCAGCGAGAGAGGGAACACAAGCAGGGGGAGTGGGAGAGGAAGAAGCAGGCTCACAGCGGAGGAGCCTGTTGTGGGGCTCAATCCCATAACGCCGGGATCACGCCCTGAGCCGAAGGCAGACGCTTAACCGCTGTGCCACCCAGGCGCCCCAACACGTGCCCTCCTTAATACCCATCACCAGGATAACTCATTCCTCTTCCCCTCCCTTTCTGCAACCTTCAGTTTGTTTCCCAGTGTCAGTAGTCTCTCATGGTTCATCTTCCCCTCTCATTCCCACCCCTTCAGTTTTCCCTTCCTTCTTCTAATGTCCTCCATGCTATTCCTTCCGTTCCACATAGGAGTGAAACCATATGATAATTGTCTTTCTCTGCTTGACTTAATTTCACTTAGCATAATCCCCTCCTGGTCCATCCACGTTGGTGCAAATGGGGGGTATTCATCCTTTCTGATGACTGAGTAATATTCCATTGTATAGATGAACCACATCTTCTTTGTCCATTCATCTGCTGAAGGACATCTTGGCTCCTTCCACAGTTTGGCTATTATGGACATTGCTGCTATGAACATTGGGATACAGGTGCCCCTTCTTTTCATTACTCTGTGTCGATGGGGTAAATACCCAGTAGTGCAATTGGTGGGTCATGGGATAGCTCTGTGTTTAACGTCTTGAGGAACCTCCATATTGTTTTCAAAAGTGGCTGTTCCAGCTTGAATTCTCACGAGTAGTGTAAGAGGGCTCCCCTTTCTTCACATCCTCTCTGACTTTTTTTTTATTTCTGTCTTGTTAATTTTTTTTCAAGATTTTATTTATTCATTCCACAGAGATAGAGACATCCAGCGAGAGAGGCAACACAAGCAGGGGGAGTGGGAGAGGAAGAAGCAGGCTCATAACGGAGGAGCCTGATGTGGGGCTCGATCCCATAATGCCAGGATCACGCCCTTAGCCGAAGGCAGATGCTTAACCTCTGTGCCACCCAGGTGCCCCCTGCCTTGTTAATTTTAACCATTCTAACTGGTGTAAGGTGGTATCTCATTGTCATTTTGATTTGTATTTGCCTGATGGCAAGTGATGTGGAGCATTTTTTCATGTGTCTGTTGGCCATTTGTATGTCTTCTCTGGAGAAGTATCTCTTTTTGTCTTCTGCCCATTTTTTGGGTGTCGAGTTTGAGGAGTTCTTTATAGATCTTGGATACCAACCCTTTATCTGTAATATCATTTGCAGATATCTTCTTCAATTCCATAGGTTGCCTTTTGTTTTGTTGATTGTTTGCTTTGCCGAGCAGAAGCTTTTTATCCTGATGAAGTGCCAATAGTTCATTTTTTGCTTTTATATTCCTTTGCCTTTAGAGACGTGGCTTACAAGATGTTGTTGTGTCCAAGGTTGAAGGGTTCTTTTGATTTTGATATGAGACAGGAATCCATTATCTTTCTTTCCTGATTGTATTCGAGTCCTCTGTCTTTCTTGGTGAGTCTAGCTAAGTTTGTCAGTTTTGTTTATCTTTCCAAAAAAGGCTGCACTCATTTTCATTTTTTTTTCTTTTTAGTCTCCGTTGGATTTATTTATGTATTCATTTTTGTTATTTCCTTATTTCTACTAATTTGGGGCTTTGTTATTTTTTTTCTACTTCTTTACCACATAAATCCGGTTGTTTATTGGAGAGCATTATCATGGATTGATGAAGATCTGAATTTCTATGAATGTCCCCCATAAAGCTACTTTTGCTGCATCCCATAAGTTTTTGTAGGTTGTCTTTTTCATCAATGTCAAGGTACTTCTAAAATTTTTTTGATTTCTTCTTTGACTGTTGGTTGTTCAGTAGCATGTTGTTAAATCTCCACACATTTTTTAAGATTATTTAAGTATCTGACAGAGAGTGAGACAGCGAGAGAGGGAACACAAGCAGGGGGGTGGGAGAGGGAGAAGCGGGCTTCCCACTGAGCAAGGACCTGATTTGGGGCTAGATCCCAGGATCCGGGGTCAAGACCTGAGCTGAAAGCACATCCTTAACGACAGAGCCACCCAGGCCCCAAAAATCTCCACCTATTTTTGACTGTCCCATTTTTTTCTTGAGACTGATTTCTAATTTCCTATCATTGTGGTCGGACAAGATTTGAAGCAGAGGTGAAGAGAGCACTCAGATGAAAGGTTTGTTTCCTGGAGGGTTTTCTGAGGGCAGACCATGAGTTCAGTGGGGATGGAGGAAGGCTTTGTGAGACGGGGGGTGGGGTTAACACTTGTTAGAATTACTGACTACTACCATGCAGGCTGTGTGCTACTGTTCACACCATAGTCCTGTTGGACTTGTACTTCATTAAATATTTTCTAGGAGATATAGGCATAGCCTTCACTTAAAGAAAGGTGTCATGTGGGTTCATGGCATGACCCCAGGTCAGCAACCAGAATGTATGGTATTGTGGGGTATCAGAACCAGGCTTTCTGTGGGAAGTGACAGAAATAAGGTATGGTGAGCTCCATGACCATAGGTGAGGTCCCGAGTGACCCACTGGGTGTTGGGTTCTGTGGATCTGTCTCATCAGGTGCTGTGGAATTCAGGGACACCCTCCTCTCTGTGGATTTGTGTGGAGACAGGTAGACATCACTGTCTGGCCAGGCACGAGGGTCGCAATGGACCACCACCAGAGGTGCAGCGTGCGGGGGAGCCACTGCTTGGTTTCCATGAAAGCTGACCATGGTCTGTGACCGTGATTCCTAGCAGCCGCAAGGGGAGAGGAGGTCGGGGGTGGTGCACACTTCCTAGACTTGTGGTCAGGACTAGTCTGGACCCCACTGAAGTTAGCCGCACCGGGCACAGAAGGCACCCAGTCAGTGTAGCTCTGGGCACTGCTCCCATGGCACTTTTGGGCCAGGTCCATGCTGCAACCTCCTGCTTTTCATCATCATCTTCAAGGTCATGTGCCTCTGCTCTTGCCCCATGGCCTCCGGGGTATTGTCCGTCCTCCATCTGGCCCTCGTCCCTGGTGCCCTGTGCAGTCCAATGCCAGGGTAGCCTTCTCGAGACAAACATCTGGCCCTGATGGAACACTTCCATGGATCTCTTTTGATGTGAGGATGATGCCCTGCCCTGGAAGGGAGCTGCAGGTCCCCAATCAGGACAGCCATGTCTCCCTTTTCAGCATGGCCTGCCCTCCCCTCAGTCTTCTTCAGGGAAGCTCTCCCCACTTCCTGAGATGACAGCTCTGAACTTAAAAATGAATGTTATTTTACATATCTCTATGCCTTAGTTCATCCATGGAATGTCTTTCAACCCCGTTAGTGGGGTTTTTTTTAGCAGTTCTGAAGGGCTGTCTGCTCAAGGAGGGGACGACCTGGGTGGGGCAGCTTTCCCTCTCATCTCCCTCAGCATGTCTCTGAGCGCTGGGGCCAGCTGTCCTACTGAGGATTGAGGGACCCAAGCCAGCCCATCCTGAGCCCAGGCTGTGTCAGCTCATAGACTGATGCGTGTCGGAGTGGTGGGCAGATGGCATGGGCCAGGGGCAGGCAGTGTCTCCTTCTCATTCCTTCCCTCCCTTCCTCCCAGAGGTAGCTCAGAGCAGCCTTCAACCCCTGCATCTCCAGATCCCTTGACCTGTGCCTCCTGTGTTCACCTGGTGACCTTGGAATTTCACATGGATTCTACCTCCCGTACCCTCTCCCATAGCAGTTCCTGGATCAGGGGAGGGGTCGGACCCTTGTCTGCTTTTGGTCTTCTTCCTGTCCCGCACCAAGCCCACCCACCTTTGCATCTTCCATGTATGTGCTTGGAAGCAAGCCCATCCACAGAGAACCTATTAGTCAAATGGATCCAGGCAATGAACATTGAAGTAGAGATCCAGGATCCATAATAAATCTGCTCTGAAACCTGTCCCAAAGTCTGTGACTCTCTCACACTGAAACAGAAACAATAATAGCTATCTGGACTGTGAAGTGATATGTGTCTCTACTTCCAATCTTGAATGCATAGGTGCTGAGCCTGGACTGAAAAGGACCATGGCTCCCGTGGGCTGGGATCCATGGTAAGAACTCAGTGAAATCTGAATTTTAGGCATTAAGTGAATAATTATTGTAGAGTGAATCCTCCCAAGTAGGGCTTTTGCACATTGCACAGGAAAAGCTTTTTCAAAGAGGTTTCTGAAAGAAAAATCTTTTTTTAAAATTTATTTTAATTCCATTAAAGCTAACATACAGTGTTACATTAGTTTCAGGTGTACAGTAGAGTGATTCAGTATTTCTATATATTATTCAGTGGTCATCAAGAAGTGTCCTCTTAATCCCCTTCATCTATTCCACTCATCCCTCTATCCACCTCCTCTCTTGTAACCATCCGTTTGTTCTCTATTGTTAAGAGTTTGTATTTTGGTGTGTCTCCTTTTTCTCTTTTAGTTATTTATTTTTGTTTGTTTTTTAAATTCCCCATTAGAGTGACATCATATGGGATTTGTCTTTCTCTGACTGACTGATTTTAGTTTGGATAATACTCTCTAGCTCCATCCATGTGTCTGCAAATGGCAAGGTTTCATTCTTTTGCAATCCGAGTAATACTCCATTGTGTGTGTGTATGTGTGTGTGTGTGTGTCTGTGTCTGTGTGTGTGTGTGTGTGTGAATACTCACATCTATCATCTCATTTGTCAATTTTTCTACAGACACTTGGGTTGCTTACATATTGTGACATTGTAAATAATGGTGCAAGAAACATAGGGGTGCACGTATCCTTTTTACTTACTGTTTTCCTATTCTTTGGCTTGGAGGGTCCTGCCCATTCCCCCACCCTGAATGACTGGCGGCGCCCCAAGTGGCCCGGGTGGCAGCGGAGGGGCATTTTGAGTACATCGCTGGGGCTTGGGGGTCCCCAATGTCCGGCATCACGGTGCCAGGCCCTTTGGGAGTGCCCTTCGGGGGCCGACCTAGGGTTAGGGTTAGCCCCCAGGAGGCCTGCAGTCCCAATACGATGGCTGTGGGGCGAGCGGAGGGGTGGGCCGAGGTGAGGGCGCTGGGGAGCAGGATTGTGGGCCCCTGCATTTTGGCGCTGGAGGCTTCAAATATCTCCGGTTTCTCCAGGGCTTTGTCCCTTCTCCCGCCCTGAATGACCGGCGGTGCCCCTAGCGGCCTGGGTGGCAGCGTTGTGGGAGGGTGAGTCTGGCTCTGGGGCTTGGAGTCCCAGATCCCGGGCGTAGTGGCACCAGGACCCTTGGGAGGGGCCCCTGGGAGGCCGACCTAGGGTTAGGATTAGCCCCAAGGAGACCTTCAGGCCTAATCCGCACACTGTGCGGCGAGCGGAGGTGTGGGCCGAGGAGAGGGCGCTGGGGAGCGGGAGCGTGGGCACCAGCGTTATGGTGTGGGGAGCCTGTGAAGGTCACCTGTGGCTCAGATGGCCCTGCCCTTCTCTCGCTCTCTATGACCGACAGCTCCCCTAGTGGCCCGGGTGGGTACAGTGCGGCAGGGTGACTCTGGCTCTGGGGCTCTGAGACACCAATCCCCAGAATTGCAGAGCCAGGCCGCTTGGGATGTCGCCACAGGGCCGACCTAGGGTTTTGATTAGCTGCCAGGAGCCCAGCAGGCCCTATCCACCGGCTCTGAAGCAAGCGGTGGGGTGGGCCTAGGTGAGGGCGCTGGCGAGCAGGATCCTGGGAGCCAACGTTTTTGCGCGGGGAGCCTTCAAAGGTCAGCGTGGGCTCAGAGGGCCCTGCCCAATCTCCTGCCCTGATTGACCAGCGGGGCCTCTAGTGGCTCGGGTGGCTGAAGGGCAGCAGGGTGAGTCAGGCACATGGGCTCGGGATCCCCATCCCCAGAGTTGCGACGCCAGGCCCCTTGGGAAGGGCTCCTCGGGGGCTGATATATGGTTAGGGTTAGTCTCCAGGAGCACCGCAGGCCCGATACACCACCTGTGCGTCGAGGGGATAGTTGGGGCGAGGTGAGGGTGCTGGTGAACATGAGCCTGGGCCCAAGCGTTTTGGTTTGGTGTGCCTTCGAATGTCTGTAGGGGTTCGGAGGGCCCTCCACTTCTCCTACCCTGAATGAATGGCGGCGCCCCTAGCGGCCCCTGTGGGGCGGGGCGGCAGCGTGCATCTGGCGCTGGGGCCTGGGGGTCCCCAATCCCCGGCGTTGCGGCTCCAGACCCCTTAGGAAGGGAGCTTCAGGGGCTGTCCTAGGGTTAGGGTTAGCGCCCAGGATGCCGGCAGGCCCCAGTCGCAGGCTGTGCGAGGAGCGGAGGTGCGGGCCAGGTTGAGGGCGATGCCCAGCAGGAGCGTGGTCCCCAGCATTTTGGCGCCCTGGGCCTTCGAATGTTGCCATGGCTCGGAGGGCCCTGCCCTGTCTCCTGCCCTGAATAACGAGCGACGCCCCTAGGGGCTCGGTTGGCAGTGGGGCGGCAGGGTGAGTCCTGCTCTGCGGTTCAGGGATCCCCAATCCCCAGCGTTGCGGGGCCAGGCCCCTTGGGAGGGGCTCCTCGTGGGCCAACCTAGGGTTAGAGTTAGCACCCAGGAGGCCGGCAGGCCCAATCCTCTGGCTGGGAGGGGAGAGGTGGGTGGGAGGAGGTAAAGGCGCTGGCGAGCGGGAGCCTGGGCCTCTGCATTTTGGCACGGGAGGCTTCAAATGTCTCCGGTTTCTCCAGGGCCCTGTCCCTTCTCCTGCCCTGAATGACTGGCGGTGCCCCTAGCGGCCTGGGTGGCAGGGTTGCGGCAGGGTGAGTCTGGCTCTGGGGCTTGGGGTCCCCGATCCCTGGCGTAGCGGCACCAGGACCCTTGGGAGGGGCCCCTGGGGGGCCGACCTAGGGTTAGGGTTAGCCCCCAGGAGGCCGGCAGGCCCTATCTGCCTGCTGTGCGGCGAGTAGAAGGGTGGGCCAAGGTGAGGGCGCTGGGGAGTGTGAGTGTGGGCACCAGCGTTTTGGTGCGGGGAGCCTTTGAAGGTCACCTTGGGCTCAGAAGTCCCTGCCCCTTTTCTCCCCCGAATGACCGGCGGCGCTCCTAGTGGCCCAGGTGGCGATAGTGCAGCAGGGTGAGTCTGGCTCTGGGGCTCTGAGTCACCAATCCCCAGTGTTGCAGAGCCAGGCCACTTGGGATGTGCCCCATGGGGCAGACCTAGGGTTTTGGTTAGCCCCCCGGAGCCCGGCAGGCCCTATCCACCGGCTCTGAATCAAGCAGAGGGGCGGGCCAAGGTGAGGGCGCTGGCGAGCAGGATCCTGGGAGCCAACGTTTTTGCGCGGGGAGCCTTCAAAGGTCAGCGTGGGCTCGGAAGGCCCTGCCCGATCTCCTGCCCTGATTGACCGGCGGGGCCTCTAGTGGCTCGGGTGGCTGAAGGGCAGCAGGGTGCGTCCGGCACATGGGCTCGGAGTCCCCATCCCCAGCGTTGCGACGCCAGGCCCCTTTGGAAGGGAGCTTCAGGGGCTGTCCTAGGGTTAGGGTTAGCGCCCAGGAGGCCGGCAGGCCCGAGTCGTCGGCTGTGCGAGGAGCAGAGGTGCGGGCCAGGTTGAGGGCGATGCCCAGCAGGAGCGTGGTCCCCAGCATTTTGGCGCCCTGGGCCTTTGAATGTTGCCATGGCTCGGAGGGCCTTGCCCTTTCTCCTGCCCTGAATAACCAGCGACGCCCCTAGCGGCTCCATTGGCAGTGGGGTGGCAGGGTGAGTCCCGCACTGCGTCTTGGGGATCCCCAATCCCCAGCGTTGCAGGGCCAGTCCCCTTGGGAGGGGCTCCTCGTGGGCCGACCTAGGGTTAGAGTTAGCCCCCATGAGGCCGGCAGGCCAGATCCTCTGGCTGGGCGGCGAGAGGTGGGCGGGCTGTGGTAAAGGCGCTGTGGAGTGGGATTGTGGGCCCCTGCCTTTTGGCAAGGGAGGCTTCAAATGTCCCTGGTTTCTCCAGGGCCCTGTCTGTTCTCCCGCCCTGAATGACCAGCGGCGCCCCTAGCGGCCAGGGTGGCAGCGTTGTGGGAGGGTGAGTCTGGCTCTGGGGCTCTGAGTCACCAATCCCCAGCATTGCAGAGCCAGGCCGCTTGGGATGTCCCCTCAGGGCCGACCTAGGGTTTTGGTTAGCTGCCAGGAGCCCGGCAGGCCCTATCCACCGGCTCTGAAGCAAGCGGAGGGGCGGGCTGAGGTGAGGGCGCTGGCGAGCAGGATCCTAGGAGCCAACGTTTTTGCGCGGGGAGCCTTCAAAGGTCAGCGTGGGCTCGGAAGGCCCTGCCCGATCTCCTGCCCTGATTGACCGGCGGGGCCTCTAGTGGCTCGGGTGGCTGAAGGGCAGCAGGGTGCGTCCGGCACATGGGCTCGGGGTCCCCATCCCCAGCGTTGCGACGCCAGGCCCCTTTGGAAGGGCCCCTCGGTGGCCGACCTATGGTTAGGGTTAGCCTCCAGGAGCCCCGCAGGCCCGATACACCACCTGTGCGTCGAGGGGAGAGTTGGGGCGAGGTGAGGGTGCTGGTGAACATGAGCCTGGGCCCAAGCGTTTTGGTTCGGGGCGCCTTCGAAAGTTGGCGGGGATTCGGAGGGCCCTGTCTATCCTCCCACCCTGAATGAATGGCGGTGCCCCTAGCGGCCTGGATGGGGAGTGGCGACAGGGTGCATCCGGCGCTGGGGCTTGGGGGTCCCCAATCTCCGGCGTTGTGGCACCAGGCCCCTTGGGAGGGGCCCTTCGGGGGCCAACCTAGGGATAGGTTTAGCCCCTCAGAGGCCAGCAGGCCCTATTCGCCAGCTGTGTGGAGAGCAGAGTGGCAGACCTAGGTGAGGGCACTGGTGAGTGGGAGGGTGGACCTAGGTGTTTTGGTGCAGGGAGACCTTGAAGGTCACTGGGGACTCTGAAGGACCTGCCACTTCTCTCGCCCTGAATGACCAGCGGCGCCCCTAGCTGCCTGGGTGGCGACAGTGTGGTAGGGTGAGTCTGGCTCTTGGGCTCTGAGTCACCAATCCCAAGCATTGCAGGGCCAGACCCCTTGGGATGTGCCCCACGGGGCCGACCTAGGGTTTTAGTTAGCCCCCAGGAGCATGGCAGGCACTATCCACTGGCTCTGCAGCAAATGGAGGGGCGGGCCGAGGTGAGGGCGCTGGGGAGCGGGAGCATGGGCACCAGTGTTCTGGCGTGGGGAACCTTTGAAGGTCACTGGGGACTCAGAAGGCCCTGCCCTTCTCTCACCGTGCATGACCCGTGGCGCCCCTAGAGGCCCAGGTGGCGATAGTGCGGCAGGGTGAGTCCGGCTCTGGGGCTCTGAGTCACCAATCCCCAGCGTTGCGGAGCCAGGCCCCTTGGGATGTGCCCCACGGGGCCGACCTAGGGTTTTCCTTAGAACCAAGAGCCCGGCAGGCCCTTTCCAACGGGTCTGAATGAAGCAGAGAGTTGGGCCGAGGTGAGGGTGGTGGTGAACATGAGCCTGGGCCCAAGCGTTTTGGTTCAGAACGCCTTCAAAGGTCGGCGGGGGTTCGAAGTGCCCTGCAGGTTCTCCCACCCTGAATGAATGGCGGCGCCCCTAGCGGCCCAGGTGGTGAGGGGTGGCAGGGTGAGTCAGGCCCTACAGCTCGGGTATCTCCAATCCCCAGGGATGCGGTGCCAGGCCCTTTGGGTGGGGCCCCTCGGATGACAACTTAGGGTTAGGTTTAGCCCCTAAGAACTCGGCAGGTCCTATTCGCCAGCTGCGTGGAGAGTGGAGCGGCGGACCGAGGTGAGGGCGCTGGTGTTTGGGTGCGAGGGCCCGGGCGTTTTGGCGCGGGGGGGACTCGAAAGTCACCGTGTCTCAGAGGGCCCTGCCCGTTCTCCCGCCCTGAATGAACGGCAGCACCCCAAGCCCCTGGGTGGCGGCTGGGTGGCAGGGTGAGTCAGGTGCTGAGGCTCGGGGTCCCCAATCCCCGGCATTGCGGCGCCAGGCCCCTTGGTAGGGGCCCCTCGGGGGTCGATCTAGGGTTACAGGTAGCCCCCCGGAGGCTGGTGGACCCGATCACCATCTGAGCGGCACGCAGCAGGGTGGGCCGAGGTGAGGGCACTGGCGAGCCTGAGCATGAGCCCAAGCGTTTTAGCGTGGGGGGTCTTCGAAGGTCAGTGGGGGCTCGGAGGGACCTGCCCATTCTCCCACTCTGAATGACCGGCGGGGCCCCTAGTGGCTCAGGTGGCTGAAGGGCAGCAGGGTGAGTCCGGCACTTGGGCTCGGTTGCCCCATCCCCGGCGTTGGGGCACCAGGCCACTTGGGAAGGGCCCCGCGGGGGCCGACCTACAGTTAGGGTTAGCTCCCAGGAGGCTGGCAGGCCCTATACACCACCTGTGCGTGGAGCGGAGAGTTGGGCCGAGGTGAGGCTGCTGGTGAACATGAGCCTGGGCACAAGCATTTTGGTTCTGGGCGCCACTGGGGGTTCGGAGGACTCTGTCAGTTCTCCCACCCAGAATGAATGGCGGCGCCCCTATCGGCCTGTGTGGGGCGGGGCGGCAGGGTGTACTGGGCGCTGGGGCTTGGGGGTTGCCAATCCCCAGAGTTCCGCCGCAAGGCTCCTTAGGATGGGACCCTCAGGGGCCATCCTAGGGTTAGGGTTAGCGCCCAGGAGGCCGGCAGGCCCGATCCGCCAGCTGTGCGAGGAGTGAAGGTGTGGGCCGAGTTGAGGGGGATGCCGAGCGGGAGTGGGGGCCCCAGCGTTTTGGCGTCCTGGGCCTTCGAATGTTGCCATGTCTCGGAGGGCCCTGCCCATTCTCCTGCCCTGAATAACCAGCGGCACCCCTAGCAGCTCCGTTGGCGGTGGGGCTGCAGGGTGTGTTTGGAGCTGGGGCTCGGGGGTCCCCAATCTCTGTCGTTGTGGTGCCAGGCCCCTTGGGAGGGGCCCCTCGAACGCCGACCTAGATTTAGGGTTATTTCCCAAGGCACCGGCAGGCCCGATCCGCCAGTGTGTGGCAACGGTGGGGTGGGCTGAGGTGAGGGCGCTGGTGAGCGGGAGCGTGGGCCCAAGCGTTTTGGCGTGGGGGGCCTTCAAAAGTTGCCAGGGGACTGGAGGGCCCTGCCCGTTCTCCCGCCCTGAATAACCGGCGGCGCCCCTGGTGCCGCGGGTTGTGGTGGGGTGGCTGGGTGAGTCCGGTGCTGGGGCTCGGAGGCCCCCAATCCCAGGCCTTGCAGCTCCAGGCTCCTTGGGAGGGGCCCACTGGGGGCCAACCTAGGTTTAGGGTTAGCCCCCATGAAGCTGGCAGGCCTCATCCACTGGCTGTGCTGTGAGCAGAGCAGCGCGCTGAGGTGAGGGCGCTGGCATACGGAGGCGTGGGCCCAGCCTTTTGGCGTGCGGGGCCTTCGAAAGTCGCTGGGGGCTCGGAAAGCCCTGCCCGTTCTCCCGACCTGAAAGACCGGTGGTGCCCCTAGTGGCCCGGGTTGCGGTGGGGCAGCACGGTAAGTCCGGAGCTGGGGCATGGGGGTCCCCAATACTCTGCGTTGGGGCGCCAGGCCCCTTGGGAAGGGCCCTCGGGGTCCAAACCAGCGTTAGTATTAGCCCCCAGGAGGCCGGCAGGCCGATCCGCTAGCTGTGTAGAGAGCAGTGGGGCAGGCCAAGGTGAGGGCACTGTAGAGCGGGAGCATGGGCCCAAGCGTTTTGGCGTGGGGGCATTCAAAAGTTGCCAGGGGTTCAGAGCGCACTTCCGGTTCTACTGCACTGAAAGCCCGACGGTGCACCTAGCGGCTCGGGTTGCAGAGGGGCGGCAGAGTGAGTCTGGTGCTGGGGCTCGGGGTCCCCAATCCCCGGTGTTGCAGCGCCAGGCCCCTTGGGAGGGGCCCCTCGGGTGCGACCTAGTGTTAGGGTTAGCCCCCAGGAGGCCCACAGGCCTGATCCGCCAGCTCTGCGGCGAGCGGAGTGGTTGGCCGAGGTGAGGGCGCTCGCGATCGGGAGCGTGGGCCCAAGCGTTTTGGCACGGAGGGCCTTCGAAGGTCGCTGGTGGCTCTGAGGTCCCCGCACGTTCTCCCGCCCTGAATGAGGACAGCGCTCCTAGCGGGCCGGGTCCTGGCGAGGTGGCAGGGTGTCTTGCACTGGTGCTCAGGGGTCGTCAAGCCCCGGCTTAGCGGTGCCAGGCCCATTGGGAGGGGCCCCTCTTGGGCCGACGTATGGTTTGGGTTAGCTCCCAGGAGGCCTTCAGGCCCAATCAGCCAGCTGTGCGGTGAGCGGAGGGGCGGGCCGAGGTGAGGCTGCTGGCGAGCGGGAGCACGGGCCCAAGGATTTTGGCGCTGGGAGCCTTCAAAGGTCTCTGGGTGCTCTGAGGGCCCTGCCCGTTCTCCTGCCCTGAATGACCAGCGGCGCCCCTATCGGCCAGGGTGGAGGCGGGGCAACACATTGAGTCTGGCGCAGGGGCTCAGGGGTCCCCAATCCCCACGTGCCGCACCAAGCCCCTTGGGAGGGGCCCTCGTGGGCCGAACTATGGTTAGGGTTAACCCCCAGGAGGCCAGCAGGCCCGATCCGCCGGCTGTGCTGCGAGGGGAGGCGTGGGCCGAGGTGAGGGCGCTGGCGAGAAGGAGCATGGGCCTAAGCGTTTTGGGATGGGGGGCCTTCGAATGTCACAGGGGGCTTGGAGGGCCCTACACATTCTCCCGCCCTAAATGACCGGTGGCGCCCCTAGCGGCCCGGCCGCCGGCAGAGCGGTAAGGTTAGTCTGGTGCTGGGGTTTGGGGCTCCCCAATCCCCGCATTGCGATGCCAGGCCCCTTGGGAAGGGCCCCTCGGTGGTCGACCTAGGGTTAGGGTTAGCCCCCAGGAGCCACGCAGGCCCGATACACCACCTGTGCATCGAGAGGACAGTTGGGCCGAAGTGAGGGTGCTGGTGAACATGAGCCTGGGTCCAAGCGTTTTGGTTCGGTGCGCCTTCGAAGGTCGGCGGGGGTTCGGAGGGCCCTGCCAGTTCTCCCACCCTGAATGAATGGCGGCGCCCCTAGCGGCCCGTGTGGGGTGGGGCGGCAGCGTGCATCCGGCGCCGGGGATTGGGTACCCCCAATCCCCGGCGTTGCGGTGCCAGGCCCCTTAGGAAGGGACCCTCAGGGGCCGTCCTAGGGTTCTAGTTAACGCCCAAGAGGCCGGCAGGCCCGAGTCACCGGCTGTGCAAGGAGCGGAGGTGCGGGCCGAGTTGAGGGTGCTGGTGAACATGAGCCTGGGCCCAAGCGTTTTGATTCGGGGCACCTTCTAATGTAAGTGGGGGCTTGGAGGGCCCTACCCGTTCTCCCGCCCTGAATGACCGGCTACACTCCTAGCGGCCTGTGTGGCGGCAGGGCGGCAGGGTGAGTCTGGCGCTGGGGCTCAGGGGTCCACAATTCCCGGTTTTGCGGTGCCAGGGCCCTTGGGAGGGGCCCTTGGGGGTCGATCTAGGGTTACGGTTAGCCCCCAGCAAGCCGGTGGACCCGATCAGCGGCTGTGCAGCACGCGGAGGGTTGGGCCAAGGTGAGGGCGCTGGCGAGACTGAGCATGATCCCAAGTGTTTTAGTGCGGGGGGTCTTCGAAGGTCGGTGTGGGTCAGAAGGACCTGCCCGTTCTCCCGCTCTGAATGACCGGCGGGGCCCCTAGAGGCTCCGGGGCCTGAAAGGCAGCAGGTTGAGACCGGCACTTGGGTTGGGGTCCCCATTCCCGGCATTGTGGCGCCAGGCCACTTGGGAAGGGCCCCTCCGTGGCCGACCTACAGTTAGGGTTAGCCCTCAGGAGGCCAGCAGGCCCGATACACCGCCTGTGCATAGAGAGGACAGTTGGGCCTAAGTGAGGGTGCTGGTGAACATGAGCCTGGGCCCAAGCGTTTTGGTTCTGGGCGCCTTCGAAGGTCGGCGGGGTTTCGGAGGGCCCTGCCAGTTCTCCCACCACGAATGAATGGCGGCGCCCCTAGCGGCCCGTGTGGGGCGGGGCGGCAGCGTGCGTCCGGCGCTGGGGCTTGCTGGTCGCCAATCTCCGGAGTTGCACTGCAAGGCTCCTTAGGAAGGGACCCTCAGGGGCCGTCCTAGGGTTAGGGTTAGCGCCCAGGAGGCTGGCAGGCCCGAGTCGCCGGCTGTGCGAGGAGTGGAGGTGTGGACCGAGTTGAGGGGGATGCGGAGAGGGAGCGTGGGCCTCAGCATTTTGGCGTCCTGGGCCTTTGAATGTTGCCATGTCTCGGAGGGCCCTGCCCATTCTCCTGCCCTGAATAACCAGCGGCGCCCTTAGCGGCTCCATTGCGGTGGGGTTGCAGGGTGAGTCCTGAGCTGCGGCTCGGGGATCCCCAATCCCCAGCATTGTGGGGCCAGGCCCTTTGGGAGGGGCTCCTCCTGGGCCGACCTAGGGTTAGAGTTAGCACCCAGGAGGCCAGCAGGCCCAATCCTCTGGCTGGTTGGCAAGAGGTGGGTGGGCCGAGGTAAAGGCCCTGGGGAGCGGGAGCGTGGGCCCCTGCATTTTGGCGCGGGAGGCTTCAAATGTCGCCAGTTTCTCCAGGGCCCTGTCCCTTCTCCCGCCCTGAATGAGTGGTGGCGCCCCTAGTGGCCTGGGTGGCGGCGTTGTGGCAGCGTGAGTCTGGTTCTGGGTCTTGGAGTCCCTGATCCCCGGCGCATAGGCACAAGAATCCTTGGGAGGGACCCTGGAGGGCCGACCTACAGTTAGGGTTAGCCCCCACAAGGCCTGCAGGGTGGATCCACCCTCTGTGCAGGGAGCAGAGGGGCGGGCCGAGGTGAGGGCGCTGGGGAGCGGGAGCGTGGGCACCAGGGTTTTGGCACGGGGAGCCTTTGAAGGTCGCCAGTGGCTTGGAGGACCCTGTCCGTTCTTGCGCCCTGAATGACCGGCGGCGCCCCTAGTGGCCTGAGTGGCAGCAGGGAGGCAGGGTGAGTCTGGCGATGGGGCCTGTGGTCCTAGTCCCAGGCTTGGTGGCCACAGGCCCCTTGGGAGGGGCCCCTCTGGGGCCTGACTAGCTTTAGGGTTACCCCCAGGAGTCCAGCAGCCTGATCCGCTGGCTGTGCGTCGAGCGGAGGGGCGGGCCGAAGTGAATGCGCTGGCGAGCCGGAGCGTGGGCCCAAGTGTTTTGGCGTGGGGGGCCTTCAAAGGTCACCAGGGGCTCAGAGGGCCCTGCCTGTTCTCTCGACCTGTGATGACGTTGCCCCTAGCATGCCGGGTCACGGCGGGGTGGCAGGGTGAGTCTGGAGCTAGGGCTCGTGGGTCCCCAATCCCCAGTGTGGCGGCGCCAGGCACTTGGGAGTGGTCCCTCGGGGGCCTACCTAGGGTTAGGGTTAGCCCAAAGGAGGCCGGCAGGCCCGTTCTGCCGGCTGTGCGGTGAGAGGAGTGGTGGTCCAAGGTGAGGGCACTGGCGAGCGGGAGCGTGGGCCCAAGGGTTTTGGCGCGGGACTCCTTCAAAAGTCGCCGGGGGCTCAGAGATCCATGCCCCTTCTCCCGCCCTGAATGACTGGCGGCGCCCCTAGCAGCCCGGGTGGCGGCGGGGAGGCTGGGTGAGTCTGGCGCTCATGCTCGTGGGTCCCCAATATCTGGCCTTGCAGAGCCAGTACCCTTGGGAAGGGCCCCTCGGGGGCCGACCTAGGTTTAGGGTTAGCCCCCAGGAGCCCGGCAGGCCCGATCCGCCAACTGTGTTGCGAGCGGAGTGGAGGGCTGAGGTGAGCGCGCTGGCGAGCAGGAGCGTGGGCCCAAGCGTTTTGGCGCAGGGGCCTTCGAAGGTCACCGGGGGCTCAGAGGGCCCTGCCCCTTCCTCTGCCCTGAAGGACCGGCGGCGCCCCTAGCAGCCCGGGTGGCGGCGGGGGTGGCAGTGAAAGTCTGGCGCTGGGGCTCGATTGTCCCCAATCCCCAGAGTGATGGCGCCAGTCCCCTTGGGAGGGGCTCCTCGGGGGCTGAATTAGGGTTAGGGTTAGCCCCCAGGAGGCTGGCAGGCCCGATCCGATCCACTGGCTGTGTGGTGAGCGGAGGGTGGGGCCCAGGTGAGGGCAATGGTGAACAGGAGCGGGGGCCCAAGCGTTTTGGCGCACGTTGCCTTTGAAGGTCTCAGGGGGCACGGAGGGCCCTGCAAGTTCTCCCACTCTGAATGAGGACGGCGACCCTAGCAAGCCAGGTCTTCGCAGGGCACCAGGGTGAGTCCGGCACTGGGGCTCGGGGGTTCCCAATCCCCGGCGTGGTGGTGCCAGACCCCTTGGGAGGGGCCCCTCGACAGCCAACCTAGGGTTAGGGTTAGACCCCAGGAGGCCGCCAGGCCCTATCCGCTGGTTGTGCAGCTTGCGGAGGGGCTGGCCAAGGTGAGGGCATTGGTGAGCAGAAGCGTGGGCCAAAGCATTTTGGCGCGGGGGGCCTTCGAATGTCACCGGGGGCTTGGAGGGCCCTGCCCGTTCTCCAACCTAGATGACCGGTGGCGCCCCTAGCGGCCTGGGTGTCGGTGGGGTGGCAGGGTGTGTCCGGCGGTTTGGCTCGGGGGTCCCCAATCACCAGCGTGGCAGTGCCAGGCCCCTTGGAAGGGGCCTCTGGTGAGCTGACCTAGGGAAGGTTTAGCCCCCAGGAGGCCAGCAGACCCGATCTGCCGGCTGTGCGGCGAGCGAGGGGTGGGCTGAGGTGAGCACGCTGGCGACCGGGAGCGTGGGCCCAAGCATTTTGGCACAGGGGGCCTTCGAATGTCACCGGGGGCTCGGAAGGCCCTGCCCGTTCTCCCTCCTTGAAAGACCGGTGGCTCCCCTAGCGGCCAGTGTGGTGGTGGGCCAGCAGGGTGAGTCTGGAGCTGGGGCTCGGGGGTCCCCAATCCCCGGCGTGGCAGCGCCGGGCACTTGGGAGTGGTCCCTTGGGTGCCGACCTAGCGTTAGGGTTAGCTCAATGGAGGCCAGCAAGCCCCATCCACCGGCTGTGCGGATTATGGAGTGGCAGGCCAAGGTGAGGGCTCTGGCTAGCGGGAGCATGGGCCCAAGTGTTTTTGCACGGGGGGCCTTCCAAGGTCGCCGGGGGCTCAGAGGTCCCCGCCTGTTCTCCCGCCCTGAATGAGTGTCGGCGCCCCTAGCAGCCCGGGTGGCTGCAGGGCGGCAGGGTGAGTTCGGCGCTGGTGCTTGGGGGTCCCCAAGCAGGGGCATGGCGGTTCCACGCCCCTTGGGAGGGGCACCTCGGGGGCTGACATAGGGTTTGTGTTAGCCCCCAGGAGGCCGGCAGGCCCGATCTGCCAGCTGTGCGGCGTGCAGAGGGGCAGGCTGAGGTAAAGGTGCTGGAGAGCAGGAGCGTGGGCCCAGGCGTTTTGGCGTGGGGGCCTTCGAAGATCGAGGGTGGCTCGGAAGGCTCTGCACGTTCTCCAGCCGGGAATGACCGGCGGCGCCCCTAGTGGGCCGGGTGACGGCGGGGCTGCAGGGTGTGTTCAGAGTTGGGGCTCGGGGGTCCCCAATCTCTGTCGTTGTGGTGCCAGGCCCCTTGGGAGGGGCCCCTCGGGCGCCGACCTAGAGTTAGGGTTATCCCCCAGGGCACTGGCAGGCCCGATCCGCCAGCTGTGCGGCGACGGTGGTGCGGGCTGAGGTGAGGGCGCTGGTGAGTGGGAGCATGGGCCCAAGCGTTTTGGCGTGGGGGGCCTTCAAAAGTTGCCGGGGGCTCGGAGGGCCCTGCCCATTCTACCGCCCTGAGTAACCAGCTGCGCCCCTGGTGCCCTGGGTTGTGGTGGGGTGGCCGGGTGAGTCCGGTGCTGGGACTCGGGGGTCCCCAATCCCAGGCCTTGCAGCTCCAGGCTCCTTGGGAGGGGCCCATCAGGGGCCAACCTAGGTTTAGGGTTAGCCCCCAGGAAGCTGGCAGGCCTCATCCGCTGGCTGTGCTGTGAGCAGAGCGGCGCGCCGAGGTGAGGGCGCTGGCGTACGGGGGCGTGGGCCCAGCCTTTTGGCACGGGGGGCCTTCGAAAGTCCCTGGGGGCTCGGAAGGCCTTGCCCGTTCTCCCGACCTGAATGACCGGCGATGCCCCTAGTGGCCCGGGTTGTGGTGGGGCGGCATGGTAAGTCCGGCGCTGGGGCGCGGGGGTCCCCAATACTCGGCGTTGGGGCGCCAGGCCCCTTGGGAAGGGCCCTCGGGGTCCGAACCAGCGTTAGTGTTAGTCCCCAAGAGGACGGCAGACCTGATCCGCCAGCTGTGTAGCGAGCAGTGGGGCAGGCCGAGGTGAGGGCACTGTAGAGCGGGAGCGTGGGCCCAAGCGTTTTGGCGTGGGGGCATTCGAAAGTCACCGTGGGTTCAGAGTGCACTTCGGGTTCTACTGCGCTGAAAGCCCGATGGCGCACCTAGCGGCTCGGGTTGCAGAGGGGCGGCAGGGTGAGTCCAGTGCTGGGGCTCGGGAATCCCCAATCCCTGGCGTTTCGGCACCAGACCCCTTGGGAGGTGCCCCTCGGGCCTGACTTAGGGTTTGGGTTAGCCTCCAGGAGGCCAGCAGGCCGGATCTGCCAGCTGTGCAGCGAGTGGATGGTCGGGCAGAGGTGAGGTTGCTGGCGAGCGGGAGCATGGGCCCAAGCGTTTTTGCGTGGGGGGGGGGTTCAAAGGTCGCCGGGGACTCGGAGGGCCCTGCCCGATCTCCCGCCCTGAATGAGGACGTTGCCCCTAGCGGGCCGGGTCACAGTGAGGCGGTACGGTGAGTCCGGCACTGGGGCTCGGGAGTCCCCAATCCCTGGCATGGCGGTGCCAGGCCCCTTGGGAGGGGCCCCTTGGGTGCCGACCTAGGCTTAGAGTTATCCCCCCGGAGGCCAGCAGCCCCGATCTGCCCGCTGTACGGCGAGTGATGTGGCGGGCTGGAGTGAGGGTTCTGGCGAGCGGGAGCGTGGGCCCGAGTGTTTTCGCACGGGGGCCTTCGAAGGTCGCCGTTGGCTCGGAGGGCCCTGCCTGTTCTCCCACCCTTAATGACCGGCGGGGACCCTGGTGGCCCGGGTGGCAGCGGGGCGGGAGGGTGAGTCTGGCAATGGGGCTCGGGGGACACGAAACCCCAGCGTTGTGGTGGAGGCACCTTGGGAGAGGCCCCTCGGGGGCTGACTTAGGTTTAGGGTTAGCCCCCAGGAGGCCGGCAGGCCCGATCCGCTGGCTGTGCGTCGAGTGGAGGGGCGGGCCGAGGTGAGGGCGTTGGCGAGCGGGAGCATGGGCCCAAGTATTTTGGCAAGGGTGGCCTTCGAAGGTCGCCAGGGGCTCGGAGGGCCCTGCCCGTTCTCCCGCCCTGAATGACTGGCAGCACCCCTAACGGCCCGGGTGGAGGCGGGGCGGTAGGGTGGCTCCAGAGCTGGGGATCTGGGGTCCCCAATCCCCGGCGTGGCGGCGCCAGGCCCATTGGGAGGGGCCCCTCGGGGGCTGATGTAGGGTTTGGGTTAGCCCCCAGGAAGCTGGCAGGCCCGATCCGCCACATGTGCGGTGTGCGGAGGGGCTGGCCTAGGTGAGGGCGCTGGCGAGCTGGACCGTGGGCCCAAGCGTTTTGGCGCGGGGTCTTCGAATGTCGCCCGGGGCTCTGAGGGCCCTGCCCGTTCTCCCACCTGAATGAGGACAGCGCCCCAAGTGTGCCAGGTCACGGCGCGGTGGCAGGGTGAGACTGCCGCGGGGGCTCGGGGGTCCCTGAGCCCCGGCATGGCAGAGCCAGGCCCCTTGGGAGGGGCCCCTCGGGCACCGACGTAGGGTTTGTGTTAGCTCCAGGAGGCCGGCAGGACCTATCCGTAGGCTGTACTGCGAGCCGAAGGACAGGTCGACGTGAATGCACTGGCGAGTGGGAGTGTGGGCCCAAGCGTTTTGGCGAGAGGGTTTCAACGATTGCCGGGGGCTCGGAGAGCCCTGCCCGTTCTAACGCCCTGAATGAACGGCGGCGCCCCTAGCGGCCCGGGTGGCGGCGGGGCGGCAGGGTGAGTCAGGCGAGGGGGCTTGGGGGACCCCAATCCCAGGCATGGTGGTGCCAGGCACCTTGGGAGGGGCCCCTTGGGGGCCAACCTAGGTTTAGGGTTAGCCCCCAGGAGGCCGGCAGGCCCTTTCCGCCAGCTGTGTGACGAGCGGAGGATGGGCCGAGGTGAGGGCACTGGCGAACAGGAGCTTGGGCCCAATAGTTTTGGCGCGGGGGGCCTTCGAAGGTTGCCAGGGGCTCGTAGGGCCCTGCCCGATCTCCCGCCTTGAATGAGGAAGGTGCCCCTAGCGGGCCGGGTCGCAGCGGGGCGGCAGGGTGAGTTCGGCCCTGGTGCTCGGGGGTCCCCAATCCCTGGCGTGGCAGCGCCAGGCCCCTTGGGAGGGGCCCCTCGTGAGCCGACCTGGGGTTAGGGTTAGCCCAAAGGAGGCCGGCAGGCCCCATCCACCGGCTGAGCGGATTACGGAGTGGTGGGCCAAGGTGAGGGCTCTGGCGAGTGGGAGCATGGTCCCAGGTGTTTTGGCACAGGGGCCTTCGAAGTTCGAGGGTGGCTCGGAAGGCTCTGCATGTTCTCCAGCCCCGAATGACCGGTGGCGCCCCTAGCGGCCCGGGTGGCGGCGGAGTGGCAGGGTGCATCTGGTGTTGTGGCTCGGGGGTCCCCAATCCCCGGCGTGGCAGTGCCAGACCCCTTGGGACGGTCCCCTCTGAGACCGACCTAGGGTTAGGGTTAGCCCCCAGGAGAATGGCAGGCCCGATCCACCAGCTGTGCAGAGAGCGGAGGGACGGTCCGAAGTGAGGGCGCTGGTGAGTGGTAGCGTTGGCCCAAGCGTTTTGGTGCAGGAGGCCTTGGACATTCGCCGGGGGCTCGGAGGGCCCTGCCCATTTTCACGCCCCATGAGGACATTGCTCCTAGCAGGCTGGGTCGTGGAGGGGCGGCAGGGTGAGCCCGCAACAAGTGCTCGCGGGTCCCCAAACCCCGGCATGGCAGCGCCAGGCGCTTGGGAGTGGTCTCTCGGGGGCCGACCTAGGGTAGGGTTAGCCTAAAGGATGCCAGCAGGCCCGATCTGCCGTATGTGCGGTGAGCGGAGGGGCTAGCCGAGGTGACGGCGGTGGCGAACAGGAGCGTGGGCCCAAGCGTTTTGGCGCAGATGGCCTTTGAAGGTCGCTGGGGGCTCGGAGGGCCCTGCCCATTCTCCCGCCCTGAATGACCGGCACCGCCCCAAGCAGCCCGGGTGGCGGAGGGGCGGTAGGTTGAGTTGGGCCCTGGGGCTCGGGGGTCCCCAATCCCCGACATTGAGGCACCAAGCCCCGTGGGAGGGGCCCCTCGGGTCCGACCTAGGGTTAGGGTTAGCCCCCAGGAGGCTGGCAGGCACAATCCGCCAGCTGTGTGGCAAGCGGAGGGGCGGGCCGAGGGGCAGGCGCTGGAGAGCGGGAGCATAGTCCTAAGCGTTTTGGCGCGGGGGGCCTTCGAAGTTCGCCAGGGGCTCGGAGGGCCCTACCCGTTCTCCCGCTCTGAATGACCTGTGGCACCCCTAGCGGCCCGGATGACGGCGGGGGCAGCAGCGTGAGTTTGGCTCTGGGGCTCGGTGTCCCCAATCCCTGTATTGTGGCACCAGGCCCCTTGGGAGGGGCCCATCGGGGGCCGACCAAGGGTTAGGGTTAGCACCCAGGAGGCAGGCAGGCCCGATCCACCAGCTGTGTGACGAGTGGAGGGGCGGGCCGAGGTGAGGGCGCTGGCGAGCGGGAGCGTGGACCCAAGCATTTTGGTGCAGGGGTCCTTCGAAGGTCGCAGGTGGCTCGGAAGGGCTTGCCCGTTCTGCCACCCTGAATGACCGGCGGCACCCCTAGCAGCCCGGTGGCATCGCGGCGGCCGTGTGAGTCCGGCGCTGGGGCTTGGGGGTCCCAATCCCTGGCGTTGGGCAGCCAGGCCCCTTGGGAGATTCCCTCGGGGGCCGACCTAGGGTTAGGGTTATCCCCCAAGAGCCTGTTAGGCCCA
Source organism: Ursus americanus (assembly GCF_024610735.1). Classification (NCBI taxonomy): domain Eukaryota; kingdom Metazoa; phylum Chordata; class Mammalia; order Carnivora; family Ursidae; genus Ursus; species Ursus americanus. Next base: position 791,794 of record NW_028273633.1, read on the forward strand.
ATCTGCCAGCTGTGCAGCGAGCGGAGGGGTGGGCTTAGGTGAGGGCATTGGTGAGCGGGAGCGTGGACCCAAGCATTTTGGCGCAGGTTGCCTTCGAAGATCGCCAGGGGATCGGAGGGCCCTGCCCGTTCTCGCTCCCTGAATGACCGGCGGCGCCCCTAGCGGCCCGGGTGGCGGCGGGGTGACACGGTGAGTCCGGTGGTGGGGCTCGGGGGTCCCCAATCCCAGGCATTGTGGTGCCAGGCCCGTTCGGACAGGCCCCTCAGGGGCCCACCTAGGGCATATGGGTAGTCCCCAGGAGGAGGGCAGGCTTCATCTGCCAGCTCTCCGGCAAGCGGAGGGTCAGGCCGAGGTGAGGGCGCTGAGGGGCGGGAGCGTGGGCTCAAGCGTTTTGGATGGGGAGGCCTTCGAATGTCGCCGTGGGCTCGGAGGGCCCTGTCCGTTCTCCCACTCTGAATGACCAGTGGCACCCCTAGCGGACTGGGTGTCAGTGGGGCGGCAGGGTGTGTCCGGCGCTGGGGCTCGGGGGTCCCCACTCCCCGGCATTGCGGCACCAGGCCCTTTGGGAGGGGCAGCTCCGGGCCCGTCCTAGGGTAAGGGTGAGCCCCCAGGAGGCCGGCCGTTCCGATCCAGCAGCTGTGAGGTGAGCGGAGGGGCGGGCCGAGGTAAGGGTGCTGGCGAGCGGGAGCATGGGCCAAAGGGTTTTGGCGTGGGGTGCATTCGAAAGTCGCTGGGGACTTGGAGGGCCCTGCCCGTTCTCCCACCCTGAATGACCGGCGGAGCCCCTAGCGGCTTGGGTGGCAGTTGAGCCGCAGGGTGAGTCCGGCGCTGGGGCTCGGGGTCCGAATCCCTGATGTTGTGGGCCAGGCCCCTTGGGAAGGGCCCCTCAGGGGCCGACCTAGTGTTAGGGTTAGTCCCAAATATGCTGGCAGGCCTGATCCCCCGGCTGCATGGCGATCGGAGGGGCGGGCCGAGGTGAAGCGTTGGCGAGCAGGAGCGTGGGCCCAAGCTTTTTGGCGCGGGGAGACTTTGAAGTTCGCCAGGGGCTTGGAGGGACCTACCCATTCTCCCGCCCTGAATGACCGGCGGCGCCCCTAGCGGGCCGGGTGGCGGCGGGGCGGCATGGTGTGTTCTGAGCTCGGGTTCGGGGGTTCGCAATCCCTGCGTTGCGAGGCCAGGCCCCTTGGGAGGGGCTCCTTGGGGGCCAACCTAGGGTTAGGGTTAGCCCCCTGGAGGCCAGCAGCCCAGATCCTCCATCTGTGCAGCGAGTGGAGGGGCAGGCCGAGCTGAGGGCACAGGCAAGCGTGATCGTGGGCCCAAGCGTTTTGGCGCGGGGTGCCTTCGAAGGCCATCCGGGGCTTAGAAGGCCCTGCCTGTTCTCACACCCTGAATGATCAGTGGTGCCGCTAGTGGCCTGGGTGTTGGCGGGGCGGCAAGGTGAGTCTGGCGCTGCGGCTCAGGGGTCAGCAATCAGACACATTGTGGCGCCAGGCCCCATCGTACGAGCCCCTCCGGGGCCAACCTAGGGTTAGGGTTAGCCCCCAGGAGGCTGGCAGGCCCGATCTGCCGGCTGTGGGGCGAGGGGAGGGGCGGGCCGAAGTGAGGGCACCGGCGAATGGGACCGTGGGCCCAAGCATTTTGGCACGGGGCTCCTTCGAATGTCGTCGTGGGCTAGGAGAGCCCCGCTTGTTCTCCCGCTCTGAATGACCGGCGGTGCCCCTAGCGGTCCAGGTGGCAGCGGGACAGCAAGGTGAGTCCTGGCTGGGGCTCGGGGGTCCCAATCTCCGGCTTTGCCATGCCAGACCCCTTGGGAGGGGCCCCTCGGGAGCCGACCTAGGGTTAGTGTCAGCCCCCAGGAGGCCATCAGGCCCGATCCGCCAGTTGTGCGGCGAGCGGAGGGGCGCGGAGGTGAAGGCGCTGGCGAGCCGGAGCGTGGGCCCAAGCGTTTTGGCTTGGTGGGCCTTCGAAGGACGACAGGGACTCCGAGGGCCCTGTCCCTTCTCCCGCACTGAATATCCTGCGGCGCCCCTAGCAGCCGGGTGGCGGCGGGGCGGCAGGATGAGTCCGGCGCTGGGGCTCGGGGGTTCGCAATCCCCGGTGTTGCGCTGCCAGGCTCCTTGGAATGGACCACTCGGGGGCCGACCTAGGGTTAGGGTTAGCCCCCAGGAAGCCGGCAGGCCCGATCTGCCAGCTGTGCGGCGAGCAGAGGGGCGGGCCGAAGTGAGGGCACTGACTAGCGGGAGCGTGGGCCCAAGTGTTTTGGCGCGGGGGGCCTTCGAAGGTCTCCGGTGGCTCGGAGGGCCCTTCACATTCCTCCGCCCTGAATGACCGGCAGCGCCCCTACTGGCCCGGGTGGCGGTGGGGTGGCAGGTTGAGTCCAACACTGGGGCTCTGGGGTCCCCAAAACCCGGTGTTGTGGTGCCAGGCCCCTTGGGAGGTGCCCCTCGGGGGCCGACCTAGGCTTAGGGTTAACCCCCAGGAGGCCGGTAGGCCCGATCCGCTGGCTGTGTGGCGAACGGAGGGACGGGCCGATGTGAGGGCGCTGGAGAGAGTGAGCCCGGGCCCAAGCGTTTTGGTGCGGGGGACCTTCGAAAGTCGCCAGGGGCTCGGAGGGCCCTGCCCGTTCTCCCGCCCTGAGTGACCAGTGGAGCCCATAGTGGCCCGGGTGGCGGCGGTCCGGCAGGGTGAGTCTGACACTGGGGCTCAGGGGTCCCCAATCCCCGGCGTTGCGGCTCTAGGCCCCTTGGGAGGGGCTCCTCGGGGGCTGACCTAGGATTAGGATTAGCCCCCAGGAGGCCGGCAGGCCCGATCTGCCAGTTGTGTGGCGAGTGGAGGGACGGGCCGAGGTGAGGGCGCTGGCGAGCGGGAGTGTGGGCTGAAGCATTTTGGCGGAGGTACCTTTGAAGGTCGTCTGGGGCTTGGAGGGCCCTGCCCGTTCTTACGCCCTGAATGACCGGCGGCGCCGCTAGCGGCCCGGGTGTCCGTGGGGCAGCACAGTGAGTCTGGCGCTGCAGCTCGGGGTTCAGCAATCAGAGACGTGGCGCCAGGCCCCATCGGATGAGCCCCTCGAGGGCCGACCTAGGTTTAGGGTTAGCCCCCAGGGGGCCAGAGGCCCGATCCGCCGGCTGTGCAGCGAGCGGAGGGGCAGGCCGAGGTGTGGGCGCTGGAGAGCGGGAGCATGTGCCCAAGCGTTTTGGCATGGGGGGCCTTCAAAGGTGGCCGGGGGCTCGAAAGGCCCTTCCCATTCTTCCGCCCTGAATGACTGGCGGCGCCCCTAGCGGCCCGGGTAGTGGCAGGGCGGCAGGTTGAATCTAACGCTGGGGCTCTGTGGTCCCAAATCCCCAGCTTTGCGGTGCCAGGCCCCTTGGGAGGGGCCCCTCGGGGGCCGCCCTAGTGATAGTGTTAGCCCACAGGAGGCCGGCAGGCCTGATCAGCCGGCTGTCAGGCGAGCGGAGGGGCAGGCTGAGATGAGGGCGCTGGTGAGAAGGAGTGTGGGCCCAAGCGTTTTGGCATGGGGGGCTTCAAAGGTCGCAGAAGGCTCGGAGGGCCCTGCCCATTCTCCTGCCCTGAATGACGCACGGCGCCCCTAGCAAACTGGGTGGCCGGGTGGTGGCAAGTTGAGTCCGGTGCAGGGGCTCGGGGGCACCCCATCCCTGGCGTTGCGGTACCCGGCCTCTTCGGCGCCGCCCTAGGGTTAGGGTTAGCGCACAGGAGGCTGGCAGGCTTGCTCCAACAGCTGTGGGGCCAGTGGAGGGGCAGGCCGAGGTGAGGGCGCTGGCGAGCGGGAGCGTGGGCCAGAGCATTTTGGCTTTGGCTCGGGGTGCCTTCGAAGGTCACAGGTGACTCGGAGGGTCCTGCCCGTTCTGTTGCCCTGAAGGACTGGCGAAGCCCCTAGTGCCCCACGTGGTGGTGGGGCGGCAGGGTGCGTCCGACACTGGGACTTGGGAGTCCCCAATCCCTGGCATGCGGCGCCAGGCCACTTGGGAGGGGCCATTTGAGGGCGACCAAGGGATAGGGTTAGCCCCCAGGAAGCCAGCAGGCCTGATCCGCCAGCTCTGCAGCGAGCTTAGGGGTGGGCCGAGGTTAGGGTGCTGGAGAGCAGGAGAGTGGGAGCCAGAGTTTTTGCATGGGGGGCCTTTGAAGGTCGCAGGCAGATCAGAGGGCCCTGCCCGTTCTCCCTTCCTGAATGACTGGCAACGACCCTAGCGCCCTGGGAGCTTGGGGGTGGCAGAGTGAGTCCAGCACTGGGGCTCGGGATTCCCAAATCCCCGGCATTGAGGTGCCAGGCTCCTTGGGAGGGGCACCTCAGGGACCGACCTAGGGTAAGTGTTAGCCCCCAGGAGTGCAGCAGGCCCGTTCCCCCAGCTCTGCGGCAGGCGTAGGGGCAAGCCGAGGTGAGGGCACTGGCGAGAGGGAGTGTGGACCCAAGCATTTTGGCGCTGGGGGACTTCAAAAGTCGCTGGGGGCTTGGAGGGCCCTGCCCGTTCTCTCTCCCTGAAAGACTGGCGGCCCCCCTAGCAACCCGGGTTGCTGTGGGGTGGCAGGGTGACTCCGGCGCTGGGCTCGGGGATCCCCAATCCCTGGCGTTGTGGTGCCAGGCCCCTTGGGAGAGGCCCCTCGGGGGCCGACCTAGGGTTAGGGTTCGTCCCCAGGAGGCCGGCAAGCCCGCGCTAAGTGGTTCTGGCAATGTAACAAAAATGCCATACACTTATCTGTAAGAAATAACAGTGTACAGGAACGCTCTTAGCCCTAACATCATCCTTTCTGAATATGGAAGCCAGCCCCAAGGTGGTCGTGGAAGTCTGACGAAAGGGCTAAGCACTTTTCTCTGAGTCACCACACTATACAGGGAATGACCAATGTACATCATCTTTCACAAGTAGGAAGCATTAATGAAAAGGTTCTGGAATTTCGAGGACTCTGACCCATCCTTATTGGTAATAAACCACCGTGTACAGGAAAACACCTTCAACTCTCATCACCTCCTCAATCCTGATTCCGATTCAACTTTGGGTGTGTAGGACTAGGGAAATGTCCACATCTTATTGCTAAGAAAGAACGATGTCAGGGTAATGCCCTTCAAGTCACATCAGCCTTCCTGAAGACGGAAGCAGGAATCAAGGTGGTTATGTTACCATGAGGTAAGGAAGATGAGCATATAAGTGAGAAACAACAGTGGGCAGGACCTCTCTTCCAACGAACAGTATCTTTGCTTAATGTTGAATCCCTATGGTAAGTGGTTGTAGGCATTTGTGAGGTCAAAATCTTAAGTGTTTTGTAAAACCTCTTGGCCATTCACAGATGATACTATGGTAGTTGGGGACTCCTAGGCAGTGATTTGTCCACTGTCGAAAATATGAAAAGATAAAAGAGACAGATGAGGTCTCCGCAGGCATTGTCCTTTATCCTCATCCTCCGTGAGGATGGCCATCTCTGGACAGCTCAGTGGCAGGGTCTCATTCACAGTGGGGGCATCTGTTCCTCACAGACATCAGGCAGGGAAATGGATTTGGTTCTCTGTGCCAGCCCAGCCACAGCTGAGTGTCACAGCACCCTCTCATGGGCTCATAAGGGTTTCACTGTCACCAGGCAGGTCACTGTATTTGATAAACCACTGTAAGAGTTTGCAATTGCCTTCATCTGCAACCTCCTAGAAGCAAATGCAGGTCTCTGGTACCATGTGAAGTCATGTGAAGGCATTGTGAGAAAGTGTCCTTTTGCTTAAGAAAAACATGGAGCTGGGGCTCCTGGCTTGCTCAGCCAGTTAAGCATGTGCCTTTGGCTCAGGTTATGATCCCAGGGTTCTGGGATCGAGCCGAGGCTCCCTGCTCAGCAGGAAAGGAGGTAGGGAAATAGCTTAGAACCCACAGAGAATGTGAATAAAGGGGAGTGAAATGGAACTTGGTCTGTGTTTTGCTTTAGGGATTGGAAGTTAGTTTTTTCTCAATTGTGATTGTTCTTGAAACAGAGAAGCTGTATTGGTTTTTTTTTACCTTTAATTTTTTTCTAATAATTTTTTATTATGATATGTTAGTCACTATACAGTATTTCCTTAGATTTTGATGTAGTGTTCCGTGATTCATTATTTGCATATAACACCCAGTGCTCCATGCAATATGTACCTTCCTTAATACCCATCACTGGCCCATCCCAATCCCCCACCCCTCTCCCCTCTGAAGCCCTCAGTTTGTTTCCCAGAGTCCATAGTCGCTCGTGGTTCATTCCCCCTTCTGTTTAGGGTCCATTGTCTAAAGGGACAGACAGTGGAAGTTCACCAAATATAAGATCAAAATTTCATTGTTCATTATAGATGCCGCCAAGTAGTTCCCAGACATTTCATTCTACTGTAGTAATTCATTATACCTGTGAAGGTGCACGTGGAAGACAATTGATGCATGTATAGTGGTAATAAAACACGCCCCTCAGTAGTAGAATAAGAGAGGATACATATGTGTAAAATTATTCGACTACAGCTTCCATGCTTTCCCTTTGGTTCCTTATTATCTATGAAATTGGACAATTTTTGTTCTCTAGGCTTAAAACTCATTGTCAAGTATTCAGAGTTTTTCAATGCTGATCTTCTCCTGTAAAAGTTACCAAAAATCTAAAATATGTATGATCTTTAAAAAATGCTATATTGAAAATTACAGCAGGGAAGTTTCATTTTGTGAATATTGTGTCAATGGATCTCTATTTTGACAACAGTGTTCATTAGAAATGATGACATTTCATGTGAGTATAAATATCAATGTGAAAAAGAAAAGGTAGGAAGAACCTTGAATGTTTAAGTAATTGGTGAAATGACAGGTGTGTGTGTGTGTGTGTGTGTGTGTGTGTGTGTGTGTGTGTGTGTGTAATTGATTTTCAGTGAATGGTTCAGCTCCTTGTAGGGCCTCCGAGAGAGCCCAGGTGAACCTTTCAATGAGTTGGTATCTGTTTTCAGAACATGGGAATCTCTTAGTCCAATAGTCAATCAGGCAAGCTTTGAGGTCTTGAAGTCCTCAGCGATGGTGTTGCAGACCCTTGTGAGCAAACCCTAGGGTATGGTCAGAGCCCTCATTAGCTGGTACCAAGGTGTGACGATTTCAGACAGCATTTCCCAAAGAAGTACCTCTTGATTCTCTGTCCTTGTCAGTTCCCTACACTTCCTTACACTAGTTATGTGATCAGTGTGTTTCAGGATAATCCCCACATGTGATTTTTGCTATTTCCTACTAGTCCTATCTGTTTCTCATCTTCTTCTTTTATGGTAGGTGTTGGGAAGCAACCTGTGTGGTGGAGGAAGGGGTGTGGTAGTTGTCTGCCTTCAGAGGACCGAATGATGCCTAGAAATTGTACTGTAGTTTGAGGTCAATTGTCCATCCTCTGAGTGTCAGGAATTCCATCACTTTACTTTGATGCTAGTCTGTTCTTCAAGCTGTCCTCAGAAATAAGGACGTCATCCATCTAGGGAATACTAGTTTGTGTGTATGTTTTCATTTTAGGAAAGGCCTTGCTCTTCCTTAAAATAATACTGTAGAGCACCCTTTCCTGTTGTTATTGGCCATCAGTCAATCTTTTGTGAAGTATTCCTTTATAAATAGACTTTCTATGGTTGATGAGCAGGAATTCTTTATTGACAAGTCTTTGTCAGTGTGTGTATTGCAAATCTTTACTTCCCAGCCTGCGGTTCACTATTTCATTTTCTTATGGTCATAAGTTAAGGAGAAATGTCACATTTTTATGAAGTCCCACTGAATTCTTTTAAATGGTTAAAGCACCCTATGTCCTACCCCAAGATTGACAGGTTCTACATTTTCTTTCAGAAACTGTCCAATGGGAAGCTAAAATCCATCTCAAATTTATAAATTGCATTTTTAATTCTAATAGGGTATTTATAGACTGTTTTGGATTTTCTATGTACACAATTGTATTATCTGTGAATAGTCACATTTATCCCCTCAATTCTTATACTTTTTGTTTCTCTTGCCTTCTAACACTGGTAGATTCTCTGATGCAACGTTGAATAGAGCAGCATTGTTTGAAGATTTTAATATACCTTTCTCAATATCTGAAAGAAAAAGCAGACAAAACATTGGTAACAAATGTGACCTAATTGACATATAGGGAACATTCCATAATAAGTGCAGAATACATTATTTTCAAGTGGTCATAGACTCTTTACCCAAATAGATGATAGGTGGGGCCAAGAATCAAGTCTACAAATGTTAAACCCTGAAATTAACTAGATTCTATTCTTAGACCACAGGCGAATTGAGCCACAGTCATAGCGAAAAGAAAATCAAGAAGTCCTTCAATGTTTAAAATTAAATGGAACTTTGCTACATATCCTAAAGGTCAGAGAGGGAATCTCAATGGAAATTCTGAACCTTTTCTACATGAGGGCTCACACACAATGGCACTTTCTTTGTGAAGAGCATTATAATAACCTAGACAGGAGTTGAGCCTTAAGTCAGAGTTCTTCCTGCCCCAGCCACACCTGGCAGCCTTGGCCTGTGGTGCCCCTCAGCTCTCCTTTCTGGTGGCCCTGAGCTAAGGGGGTCAACATGGCCATATGGAAATGGGAAGCTCCCCACTCATAGTGATGATGGTGCCCCCTCCCCAGCTGCCCATTCAGGTGGCTCTGAGCTAAGGGGGTCAACATGGCCGTATGGAAATTAGAAGCTTCCCACTCTTAGTGATGACGTTGCTATCGTATCATCCTCACCAGTCCAACAACATGATTTCTGAGTGAACTATGACACAAGAGTGACTTCTTGGCCTTCCTTCAGGTTTGAAAATCATCTGGTGAGTCATCTATTCGAAATATGGATTCAACATGTGTTCTTTCTTCTGAAAAGAAATAGACCCAATAGCAATTATGGCTTCCTGAGCACCTGTTCTTGAGACACATCATACTGGCTCTTTGTAGCATTCTGCCTCTTAAACTTCTCAACTAGGGTGTAGATATTTGTAGGCACATTTTCAGGTGGTTAGACAGGGACTCGGATGATATGAGTCACAGAGGATTTTAGTGTCAGAAACATAAGTGGGATTCCCAAATTGACTCCAAATCCCTTGTTGTTCCATACAGGGTACTATCTTCCTCTTAACTCTGGTCTTCTCGATCTGGAAACCTATCAAGTATCAGGATTTTCTTGTCATGTGGACAACTGGAACGAATTCATCGGGCCTTTTCACCTCTGCCCATGGTGATCATTAAGATCATTATCTCAGTGGAGGACCTCTGGGTAAGATACTCAAAGATCCTTAGGAATACAGACAGTATAATATTTTTCTGGTATTAAAGTTCCTGAAACCAACTATCTTTTTTAGTCCATTCTGGCTCTGGTATGTTCAGAGGGTGCTGTAAAACAGGTCTGAAATAGTGTTTAAAAACACTCAGCTCAGCCTCTTCTACAAAGTGAGCCAATGCTTATAAACATGGATAAAATATTGCCTTACCTATGATGACTTCCCAGCCATCGTAGTGTGTATATGGTATGACTGTGACTTATATTAGTCAACATTTGCAGAGAAAGAACTTACTGCATCCAGGGGGCACTTCATGTTGAAATTAGTTTGTGACAACGAGCTACTGTGTTTTATTCTGCAGTCCAAGGGAATGGTGCCAGACATCTCTAAGGTGTCTAGCAGTTCTACAATTCTAATTTTAAGTGGTCTGTGTGCTTCAGAGATTTGGGCAGGAGAAGGGCAGGAGTCCAGAGACTGTGAACACTTCTGTTACCTGTGCTGACCATGGAGCAGGCAGCCTTTCGTGGGTATCATTTTGATTTCTTGGTACTCTTGTGAAAGGTGCTTTTGTCTCAAATTCCTCCATTTAGGAGTAATTATAATGATGAAAGTAATTTTTATCTTATATCATCTGTGGGCCCTGATCCTGGGCTTCCAGGGAAGCTATCCTTTAACATTTTACCCGGCTCAAAATGACTGGGCAAAAACCTAAAAGCATGGGCCCTATTTCTGCCCCAAGCACATGTTGTACATCTGCTTCGAGGAGAAAACAATAACCAAAAATGCCAACATAAAGATAAGAAAAAATAAAGAGCATCTTTGGCTCCCATAAGATTAAGGTCATACTGACATGTACATACTGAAAACATAAGAAAGAATCTGTCACTTTCTGGATCTAAGAAGATCCTCACTGTAGTGTGTAACTCTGTATGTAAAACAAAACAGAAAAAAATATATAAGCCTGCCCCAAATGTTCCTTCCCCGGAGAACTCCCTTCTTGGTGAAGATTGTGTCTCCCAGATAGTTGTCCTGACTTGGGTTTGAATAAAGGTTTCTTCCTTTCTCTCTAAAATGTTTTTAAAAGTTCATTCATGCAGTGTCGACAATAACAGTGTTTTCTATTTAAGTGAGAAATAAATGTTCCACTCTAGTTGCATTGGGAATAGATGAATTTAGGGTTTCTTTAGAAGAGTAAGTCTGCTATCCAGAAAAGGCAAGGTCATTGGTCTATTGAGAATGAAGATAATTACTGGTAAACAACAAGTATGTGTTGCCTCTTTGCCCAGAAACCAAAGCAGGTGTGCAGGCTTTAGGTCAGAGGTGCCTTCTTCTCCCCAGCTGACAGCACTTCTTTGCTCTGGCTCCAAGACACCCGAGGTTTGAACGTCAGCATCGGAGTCAGCGAGGCAGCTTGTCACAGGACGCAGTGTTCAGAGAAAGCACAGGAATGTTTGGCAAAATGTCCTAACTATGTCAGGGCTGGAGGTAAAACCTCTCATTATCCCAAAACCTCCTGGGCTTTTCTCTTTTCTCTAGTTGAGCCACAAAGTAAAATTGAAGTAGCTGTCAGCATTCTGCGTTTGGTGCAAGAATTACTTAGTTTCCCTGCTGGTAGAACTTTGCAGGGGATCACAATTTCTCTGTCCATTTATTGCTTACACATGTATTTTGACCATCTGTTTCCTAGGAACCCTCTTTTATTAGAAAGGGAAGGTGAGATTCACTCTGTGCCTGTTTGTAACATCTAATTTGTTCCTTCATCTAACAGTGTTTATTCAATTGGGTCTAAGATATGGTTGAGTGGCCAGCATCTAGATTTAGGTGGTTTTTTTTCATCTGATACAGACTTGGATGATGTCATTTGACAAAGGTGATGTTTCATCATTGATTAGTTTATTCATCAGAAGAGATAAAATTAGGGTGGAGGGAAAATTGAAAATTATCCAAAGCAGCCTGCTCCTGTTTAAAAGTTGAGGTTGACTTTCTAGTTTTACTAAATGTATTATCTCGATATTTTGAGGTGCCATATTCTCTCTGTAGTTTCTTTGGTGGTGGAGTCAGAAGGAGAGTCTGGGAATTCTTTTGGATAGTGGCATGCTGGTGGCTTCAAGGGGCTTGGCGTCAGGAGCCTTGGGGTGAAGTCTGCAACTGCTTGCCTGACCCTGGGTGCATCTCCCAGAGGTTTTGTTTCCTCTTATGAAATTGCTGGCAGATAATGTTCTGCTTAAAGGGGAACCCTCCCATCCTGTTGGTGGCAATGCAAAGTGGTGCAGCCAGTCTGGGAAACAGTGTGGGGGTTCCTCAAAAAGTTAAACATTGAACAATCCCATGATCCAGCAATTGCTGTCCTAGGTATTTACCCAAAGGATACAGAAATGCAGATTCAAAGGGGGAACATGCACCATGATGTTTACAGCAGCAATGTCGATAGTAGCCAATCTATGGAGAGAATCCCAAAGTCCATGCACTGATGAATGGATAAAGCAGATGTGGGATACATATTATATATATATACATATATAATGGAATATATATACATATACATATACATATTATATATTATATATATATATATATATATATATATATATATATATATATATATATATATATATATATATATATATATATATATATATAATGGAATATGACCCAGCTTCAAAAAGAATGAAATCTTACCATTTGCAAGGATGTGGATGGATCTAGAGTATATTAAGCTAAGCAAAATCAGTGAGGAAAGACAAATATCCTATCTCTCACACTTGTGGAATTTCAGAAAGAAAACAGATGAACAGAGTGGAGGGGTGATGAGAGAGGCAAACAAGGAAATAGACTCAACCTTGGAGAACAAACTGAGTGTTGCTGCAGGACAGGAGCATGGGGGAAAGAGTTAAATGGGTGAGGGATATTAAGGAAGGCACTTGTGATGAGCACCGGGTACTGTATGCAGATGAGGATTCACTAAATCCTACCCCTGAAGCGAATATTCCATGGCATGTGAACTAACTGGAATTTAAGTAAAAGAAGAAAGGAAAAAGTGTTCTGCTTCATGAAGAGTGAGATAAAATTGTAGTGATTTGGGCTGTACTATTCTGTAGATGAGAGTTGTAAAACACCCTGTTGTAGGATACACTAGTTTCTTATCACATAAGGAGTCCTCAGAAAGCTGCAATGAAAGATTCAGATCTCAGAGCATGTTCATGTTCCACTGATATGTTACAATTTGCACAGGTAGGAAAGAAGGTGGAGAGAAAGGCAACAGAAGGGGAAAGTAGGTGTGAACCTTTCATTAGTTAGTGTTATAGCTTTCTCATGAAAGCCTTGCGCCAGTGTGATTTTGGAAGAAACGGTGGAATCCGGGAGCTTTGCAGGAGATAGGGGAGTTCCAGGTCTGGGTAAACTGACAGGGGTCCCAGAGGAGTGTTGAATGCATTCTGCAGCAGGGTGTGGACAGGGTGGGCTCCAGGGGTGGCTGTGGTCTCCTGGGTGAGAGTTGTGACAGGTGAGGGCTGTGTGCAAGTTCCTGGCTGAGGACAAGTGAGGCACAGGCAGAGAGCTGGCAGAGAACCTTATTCTGGGCCACCAGCCTCACCCAACACACACAGCCTCATCTTCTGTCCCTGTCACTCCAATTCTGACTTCTCCGAAGGTGAGTGAGAATACATCAAGAGCATTCTTAACAGAAGGGAAAGCATGTGCAAAAGCTCTGGGGCAGGAGAATTCCAGTTATTTCCAGGAGCAGCAAGAAGGACCTGTGGCCACAGGAGACAGCTTAGGACATGAGCTTAGAGAGGTGAAAGAGGGTGACAGAAAGCTATTCCAGGGCTATAACCCCATGAGAAGCTGTTTCACTGGGCCATACTGGCTACAGTGTTGAGAACAGATTACAGAGGGTTGAAGATGGCAAAGCAGGTCAATGATGAAGCTTTTCCAGGAACTCAGGCACCGTGGAACGGACAGGTGGCTTTGGATGGAGTGGTTAGACCTCTTCTGGGTCCATTTTGAAGATGGAGCTCACAGGATTTGCTGATGGGTTAGCTATTAGGAGCAGGAGAACAGAGGAATTGGGGTAACTCTCAGGTGTTGTGGGTTGTCCTGATCTAGGGGAAGGAGAGGGTTTCTCAGGGGGTAGGAGGTAGTCGGTGTTCAGCATGCTGAGGAAGGTGCCTTTCCCAGTGGATCTGCTGAGGTTTGTGTCTGGGAGGACCTTTCACATCTCTTCCCTCAGCAATGCTCAAGTACAAGTATCCCCCACTTTTTAAACGTTCACAGTAAGACACTGGGCTTTCTTGAAAGAACTACGTTATTACCCAGCTTCAGTAAAAGGAAGAGACCTGAAGAGGATTTCAATCTTATGAAAAAAGGTGAACAGTGAGAATTGCGTTCAGCATCTGTTCTGGGGAGAAGCACGACCGAGGCGGCGTGCACCCCAACCAGCTCCTTCCTCTGTCAACCACTCTCCGCTTCCAGCCACTAGCACTTTGAATTGTGCTTGTGAGCCTCTGCTGTGCTTCATCTTCATTTATGCTGGGCCTCCGTTAGAAACTTGTGTGCTGAGGCCTAAGAAAAGCCAAAGAGAAGGAATTTTGGAGTCTGAGCACACTGTCTAATTGTTCGTGTAAATTAATGGTCATTCCTTCTTGACACCATTTCTGCTGTGCAAGGTTTCTCAGAAGCCCTGTACTTTCAAAGAGCAGGGAAACCTATACCCCATGCTGCGGGGTTACTTTTAGTCTCCATGCCTGACAGACCATTTCATGACTAGGATTTTCTCACTCAAACATTGAGACTTTGACCACCTTCACCCATTTCTACCACCCCATCCCCGAATCTGGCACCTACCAACCTGCTCTCAGTATCTATGCGTTCAGTATTTGTTTATTCCACATTGAATGTACATGAGAGCATCTGGTATTGGTCTTTCTGTGTCTGAGTTACTTGGCATAAGGCCCCCAAGGTCTGTGTTTCCATGTCTGGTTCTTGTGAATAATGCTGCAGTGAACGTGGGAGTGCATCTGTCTTTTTGAGGCAGCATTTTTGTGTTCTTAAATCAATACTCAGTAGAGCCATTACTGGGTCATGGGGTAGTTGTATTTATTTTTTCAGGAACCTCCATACCATTTGTCACAGTGGCTGCACCAATTTCCATTCCCACCAACAGTGCACAGTGTTTCCTCGTCTGCACACCCTTGACCCCACCTGGTGTCTGTCTCTGGGACAATTGCTATTCCAACAGTTGTGAGAGGATAGCCGATTGTGGGTTTGACTGATGTTTCCCTGACGATGATTAGTGATGTCGAACAACTTTTTCTGTAAGTTGGCACCTGTGTGCCATCTTTGGAAAGTATCTATTCACATATTCCTCCCATTTTTTATATAGTTTTTTTTATTATTTGTATGAGTGTTGTGTGTATTTTGGATATTAGCCTCTTCTCACACATATGATTCGCAGATATGTTTTTCTTATTGGGTCAGAGGCCTGTTAAGTTTTTGATGGTTTCTTTTGCCGTGTGGAAGATTTCAGTTTGAAGTTGTTGCACTTGTTTATTTTTGCTTTTGTTGCCTTTGCATTTGGTGTCCGATCTGAAGACTCTTTGCCAAAACTAATGTCAATAGACTTAGTACCTGTGTCTTCTTGGAGGTTTATGGATTCAGGTCTTATGTTCAAATCATTCATCCATTAAAAATTTTGTGTGTGGTGTAAGAAAGTGACCCAGTTATATTCTTCTGCATTTAGTGTCCCCTTTGCCTGTTACCGCTCACTGAAGAGACAGTCCTTCCCTCATGGCATATCTTCTGCTGCTGTGTCGTAAGTTAGGATCATCTACGTGTGGGTAAGTTTCTGAGCTTTCTGTACTGTTCCACTGACCTGGTGTCTTTGTTTATGCCAGTACCATCCTGTTTTGATGACATCAGCTTTATAATCCAGCTTGAAATCCAGGAGTGTGTTGACTGCACCTCTTTCTCCAGGTTGCTTTGCGGATTTGGTGTCTTTTGTGATTCCATACAAGTTTGAGGACTGTTTTCTATTTCCTCGAATAATGACACAGGAATTCAGATAGGGATTTCATCACATCTGTCGATTGCTTTGGGTACGATGGACATGTTCACATAATTAACTCTTCCAGTTAAGGAGCATGGCGTATGCTACCATTTGTTTGTGTTCCCTTCCAAATCTTTGACTCATACATTCTGCCCCCCTGGACACACATATTTTTCATTTCTTTTCTGCCATGTGTTGAGTGTACTATGTCTTTCTCATTCTTGGTTACTTTTATTCCTAGATTTTTTTTGATGCAATTTTAAATGGCGTTGCTTTTTTAATTTCTCTTTGCGAAAGTGTGTCATCAGTATACAGAAATGCAAGAAGTTGGGTCATCTGGGTGGCTCCATAAGTGAAGCGTCTACCTTCAGCTCAGGTCATGATCCCAGAGTTCTGGGATCGAGCCCCGTGTTGGGCTCCCTGATTAGCGAGGGTCTGCTTTTCCCTCTTTCTGACACTCCCACTGCTCGTGCTTTTTCTCTTCCTGTCAAATACATAAATAATATTTGAAAAATAATGACAACAGGTCTCTGCATATTGACTTTATATCCTGGAGCTTGTTTGAATTTTTTTATTCTAACAGTTTTTTTTTTTTTTGTGGAATCTTTCGTGATTTTATGTCATTTGCAAATTGTGCCAGTTTTCCTGTATGGATTTCATATCTTCTCTTTTTTTAAAAATTGTTATTCACCCTACAGTACTTCATTTGTTTTCGATGTAGTGTTCCATGATTCATTGTTTGCATATAACACCTAGTGCTCATTATGACAAGTGCCCTCCTTTTTTTTTAAAGAATTTATTTATTTATTCAACGGAGATAGAGACAGCCAGCGAGAGAGGGAACACTAGCAGGGGGAGTGGGAGAGGAATAAGCAGGCTCACAGCGGAGGAGCCTGTTGTGGGGCTCGATCCCATAATGCCAGGATCACGCCCTGAGCCGAAGGCAGATGCTTAACCACTGTGCCACCCAGGTGCCCCCTGTCTTGTTAATTTTAACCATTCTAACTGGTGTAAGGTGGTATTTCATTGTCGTTTTGATTTGTATTTGCCTGATGGCAAGTGATGTGGAGCATTTTTTCATGTGTCTGTCGGCCATTTGTATGTCTTCTCTGGAGAAGTATCTCTTTGTGTCTTCTGCCCATTTTTTGGGTGTCGAGTTTGAGGAGTTCTTTATAGATCTTGGATACCAGCCCTTTATCTGTAATATCATTTGCAGATATCTTCTTCAATTCCATAGGTTGCCTTTTGTTTTGTTGATTGTTTGCTTTGCCGAGCAGAAGCTTTTTATCCTGATGAAGTGCCAATAGTTCATTTTTGCTTTTATTTCCTTTGCCTTTAGAGACGTGGCTTGCAAGAATTGCTGTGTCCAAAGTTGAAGAGTTCTTTTGATTTTGATATGAGACAGGAATCCATTATCTTTCTTTCCTGATTGTATTTGAGTCCAGTGTCTTTCTTGGTGAGTCTAGCTAAGTTTGTCAGTTTGTTTATCTTTCCAAAAAAGGCAGCTCTCATTTTCATTGTTTTTTTTTTTTTTGTCTTTTTAGTCTTTGTTGGATTTATTAATGCCTTCCTTTTTGTTATTTCCTTATTTCTACTAATTTGGGGCTTTGTTGGTTGTTTTTTTTTTTCCAATTCTTTACCACATAAATCAGGTTGTTTATTGGAGAGCATTCTCATGGATTGATGAACACTTGAATTTCTATGAATGTCCTCCATAAAGCCACTTTTGCTGCATCCCATAAGTTTTTGTAGGTTGTCTTTTTCATCAGCGTCAAGGTACTTCTAAAATTTTTTTGATTTCTTCTTTGACTGTTGGTTGTTCAGTAGCATGTTGTTAAATCTCCACATATTTTTTAAGATTCTTTAAGTATCTGACAGAGAGTGAGACAGCGAGAGAGGGAACGCAAGCAGCGGGGTGGGAGAGGGTGAAGCGGGCTTCCCACTGAGCAAGGAGCCTGATTCAGGGCTAGATCCCAGGATCCTGGGATCACGACCTGAGCTGAAAGCAGATCCTTAACGACTGAGCCACCCAGGCCCCAAAAATCTCCACCTATTTTTGACAGTCCCATTTTTTTCTTGAGACTGATTTCTAGTTTCATATCATTGTGGTTGGATAAGATTTGAAGCAGAAGGTGAAGAGAGCATTCAGATGAAAGGTTTGTTTCCTGGAGGGTTTTCTGTGGGCAGACCATGAGTTCAGTGGGCAGGAGGAAGGTTTTATGAGATGGGGGGTGGGGATAACCCTTGTTAGAATTACTGACTACTACCATGCAGGCTGTGTGCTACCGTTCACATCATAGTCCTGATGGACTTGTACTTCATTAGAAATATTTTCTAGGAGGTGTAGGCATAGCCTTCACTTAAAGAAAGGTGCCATGTGGGTTCAGCAACCAGGATGTATGGTACTGTGGGGGATCAGAAACAGGCTTTCTGTGGGAAGTGACAGAAATAAGATATGGTGAGCTCCATGACCATAGGTGAGGTCCCGAGTGACCCACTGGGTGTTGGGTTCTGTGGATCTGTCTCATCAGGTGCTGTGGAATTCAGGGACACCCTCCTGTCTGTGGATTTGTGTGGATACAGGTAGACATCAGTGTCTGGCCAGGCACGAAGGTCGCACTGGACCACCACCAGAGATACAGCGTGCGGTGGAGCCACTGCTTGGTTTCCCCGAAAGCTGACCAGGGTCTGTGACTGTGATTCCTAGCAGCTGCAAGGGGAGAGGAGGCCGGGGGTGGTGCACACTTCCTAGAGTTGTGGTCAGGACTAGTCTGGAGCCCACTGAAGTCAGCCACACAAGGCACAGAAGGCACCAAGTCAGTGTAGCTGTGGGCACTGCTCCCTTGGTACTTTCGGGCCAGCTCCATGCTGCCACCTCCTGCTTTTCATCATCATCTTCAAGGTCATGTGACTCTGCTCTTGCCCCATGGCCTCCGGGGTATTGTCCGTCCTCCATCTGGCCCTCGTCCCTGGTGCCCTGTGCAGTCCGATGCCAGGGTAGCCTTCTTGAGACAAATATCTGGCCCTGATGGAACACTTCCATGGATCTCCTGTGATGCGAGGATGATGCCCTGCCCTGGAAGGGGCCTGCAGGTCCCCAATCAGGACAGCCATGTCTCCCTTTTCAGCATGGCCTGCCCTCCCCTCAGTCTTCTTCAGGGAAGCTCTCCCCACTTCCTGAGCTGACAGCTCTGAACTTAAAAATGAATGTTATTTTACATATCTCTATGCCTTAGTTCATCCATGGCATGTCTTTCAACCCCGTTAGTGGGTTTTTTTCTTTTTTAGCAGTTCTGAAGGGCTGTCTGATCAAGGAGGGGATGACGTGGGTGGGGTAGCTTTCCCTCTCATCTCCCTCAGCATGTCTCTGAGCCCTGGGGCCAGCTATCCCAGTGAGGATTGAGGAACCCGAGCCAACCCATCCTGAGCACAGGCTGTGTCAGCTCATAGACTGATGCGTGTTGGTGGGCAGCTGGCATGGGCCAGGGGCAGGCAGTGTCTCCTTCCTCCCAGAGGTAGCTCAGAGAGGCCTTCAACCCCTGCATCTCCAGATCCCTTGACCTATGCCTCCTGTGTTCAGCTGGTGACCTTGGAGTTTCGCATCGATTCTACCTCCCGTACCCTCTCCCGTATCAGTTCCTGCATCAGGGGAGGGGTCGGACCCTTGTCTCTTTTTGGTCTTCTTCCTGTCCCGCACCAAGCCCACCCACCTTTGCATCTTCCATGTATGTGCTTGGAAGCAAGCCCATCCACAGGGAACCTATTAGCCAAATGGATCCTGGCAATGAACATTGAAGTAGAGATCCAGGATCCATAATAAACCTGCTCTGAAACCTGTCCCAAAGTCTGTGACTCTCTCACACTGAAACAGAAACAATAGCAGCTTTCTGGACTGTGAAGTGTCATGTGTCTCTACTTACAATCTTGAATGCATAGGTGCTGAGCCTGGACTGAAAAGGACCATGTCTTCCGTGGGCTGGAATCCACGGCAAAAACTCAGTGAAATCTGATTTTGAGGCATGGAGTGAATAATTATTGTAGAGTGAATCCTCCCAAGTAGGGCTTATGCACATTGCACAGGAAAAGCTTTTTCAAAGAGCTTCCTGAAAGAAAAATCTTTTTTTAAAATTTATATTAATTCCAGTAAAACTAACATACAGTGTTACATTCGTTTCAGGTGTACAATAGAGTGATTCAGTAATTCTATATATTACTCAGTGGTCATCAAGAAAAGCGTCCTCTTAATCCCCTTCATCTATTTCACTCATCCCTCTATCCACCTCCTCTCTGGTAACCATCCGTTTGTTCTCTATTGTTAAGAGTTTGTATTTTGGTGTGTCTCCTTTTTCTCTTTTAGTTATTTATTTTTGTTTGTTTTTTAAATTCCCCATTAGAGTGACATCGTATGGGATTTGTCTTTCTCTGACTGACTGATTTTAGTTAGGATAATATTCTCTAGCTCCATCCATGTGTCTGCAAAAGGCAAGGTTTCATTCTTTTTCAGGCTGAGTAATACTCCATTGTGTGTGTGTGTGTGTGTGTGTGTGTGTGTGTGTGTGTGTGTGAATACACACATCTATCATCTCATTTGTCAATTTTTCTACAGACACTTGGGTTGCTTCCATATTGTGATATTGTGAATAATGGTGCAAGAAACATAGGGGTGCACATATCCTTTTAAGTTACTGTTTTCCTATTCTTTGGGTAAATACGAGTAGTGTGATTGTTGGATCGTAGGGTAGTTCTATATTTAATTTTTTGAGGAACCTTCATACTGTTTTCCACGGTGGCCACCACAGTTTGCATTCCCACCCACAGTTCGCGAGGATTCCCCTTTATCCACATCCTCCCAACACCTGCTCTTTGTTGTGCTTTTGATGTTAGCCATTCTGACAGGTTTGAGGTATTACCTCACTGTCCTTTGGGTTTACATTTTCCTGATGATGGGTGATGGTGAACATCTTTTCACGGGACTGTTGGCCATTTGTATTTCTTCTTTGGAGAAATGTCTGTCCATGTCTTCTGCCTATTTTTTAACTGGATTATTTGTTTTTGGGGGGTTGAGTAGAATCACTTGTATATGTTTTGGACACTATCCCTTTATTGCATATGATCTTTGCAAATATCTTCTCCCTTTGAGTAGGTTGTCTTATTATTATTACGTTTTCATTGTTCTTCTGCCGTGTGGAAACTTTTTATTTTGCTGTATTCCCAATAGTTTATTTTTGTTTTCATTTCCTTTGCCTCAGGAGACAGTCTAGAAAAACGTTGGTATGGTCCATATCAAGAAGTTACTGTCTTCCCTCCTGTAGGATTTTTATGGATTCAGGTCTCATATTGAGGTCTTGAAACTGTTTTGTGTTTGTCTTTATTGTGTAAGAAAGCAGTCTAATTTCATTCTTTTGTGCGTAGCTGTCTAGTTTTCCCAAT
Source organism: Ursus americanus (assembly GCF_024610735.1). Lineage (NCBI taxonomy): Eukaryota > Metazoa > Chordata > Mammalia > Carnivora > Ursidae > Ursus > Ursus americanus. Next base: position 812,501 of record NW_028273633.1, read on the forward strand.
ACCATTTGTTGTAGAGACTGTCCTTTTCCCTTTTGATATCGTTGCTTGCTTTGTGGAAGATTCATCGACCACATAATTGTGGGTTTCTGTCTGAACATGTATCCTGTTCCTTTGGTGGCTGTGTCTATTTTTGTGCCGTACTGTCTTGTTAGGATGACTGCAGCTTTGTAGTATAACCTGAAATCTGAAATTGTCAGTCCTCCAGCTTTGTTTTTCTTTTCCACATTGCACTGGCTGTTCGGAATCTTTAGTGGTTCCATACAAATGTGTAGGATTGTTTATTCGAGGTCTTTTGTTCTTTAATTTAAATTCAATTAGCCAACTTACAGTACATCATTCGTTTCAGATGTAGTCTTCAATAAATTTTCAGTCATGTGTAACACCCAGTGCTCATTGTATCGTGTGACCTCCTTAATGCTACTCACCCAGTTACCCCCCCCCAACTTCTCCTCCAACAATCATCAGTTTCTTGCGATAGTTAAGCGTCCATTATGGGTTTTCTCCCTCTCTGATGACTTCCCATTCTATTTTCCCTTCCTTCCCCTATGGTCTTCTTCCTTGTTTCTGATATTCTACATAGGAGTGAAAGCATATGATCATTGTCTTTCTTTCATTGACTTATTCCACTCAGCATAATACCCTCCAGCTCCACCCAGGTCGGTGTGATGGTAAGTATTCATCCTTTCTGATGGCTGAGTAATATTCCATTATATATATGATCTACATATTCTTTATCCATTCATCTATCCATGGTCATCTGCACTCCTTCCACAGTTTGTCTATTATGGATATTGCTGCTATGAACACTGGTGTGCATGTGTCCCGTCTTCACTACCTCTGTCTCTGGGGGTAAATACCCAGTAGTGCAATTGCTGGGACATCGGTAGCTTTATTTATAACTTCTTGAGGATACTCCGTACCATTTTCAAGAGTGGCTGTACCGGACTGCATTCGTACAGGGGTGTAAGAGGGTTCCCATTTCTCCACATCCTCTCCAACATGTATAGTTTCATGTCTTCTTATTTTTATATATTTGGCCTCGTGTAATATGGCATTTATAGGGGTTTAGATTTGCATTTCCCTGAAGCCAAGTGATATGAAGCATTTATGCATGTATCTTTTGGTCACCAGTACGTCGTCATAAGTGAAGTGACTTCCCATTTTAATCCATCTCAAGACCTAAAGCTGGGTAAGTCTCTGAAGCTGGATGATGCCATCGGTTGGAAGTGTGGAGAATTTCAAAAGATCTCCATGGAGAGCAAGTTTAAAGGTCAGTGTGAAGCTACTAATTGGATCCGGGGAGATCTCTGAAAGTGGGGGTTGCCTGGGATGGGCTGAGGGGGGCCCTCCGATTTTCCTATGAATTCTTGCTGCAGCCCCAAATGGACAGTTTCCTGCTGTGGGGCAGGCTGAGTCCTCTGTCGTGCAGAGGTGAGCCCAATGCCTGGTGCCTTGGAGGCAGGCAAATGGGGAGGGACACTCAGCAGAGGACCCAGGGTTAGGTTAGGCCTCAAGAGACAGCAGGTCCGAACTGCCCAGTGCTCAGAGAACTCCCAGGCCGAGTGAGATGAGGGCGCAAGGGTGGGTGAGTGTGAGCCTTGGGGTTTCATCCGGAAGCGCCCACAAAGGTCAGGGTTCACCAGAAGGGGCTCTCAGGGTGTGCCCCAATTCTCTTGCCCTGAATGCTCTCTTGTTCCCCAAAATGGTGCAGTTTACTGTGGGCAGCAGGCTGAGTCCTACGGTGGGGCTTGGGTTTCCCCAATCCCCCGGAGTGTGGTGCCAGGAATCTAGGGAGGGAGCTCTCTGTGGCCAACCTAGGGTAAGGGTTAGGGTCCAGGAGCCCGGCAGGGACAATCTTTAGGCTGTGGGGCGAGCTCTGTGGATGGCTGAGAGGAGGCCATGGGGGAGGGTGAGAATGGGCCTCAGGGTTGGGGAACGGGAGGCTGCCAATGATGGGGATGGGCTCCAGGGGCCTCCCCAAGTTCTCATGCCCTGTAGGCTCCGTAGAACCCCAAGGGGCATGGTTTCCTGTCGGGTGGCAAGCTGAGTCCTGCGGTGGGGCACAGATATCCCAATTCCCCGGGTCTGCGATATAAGGCTCCTGGGGAGACCCCCAAACCCGCAGCCGGCTTAGGGCTAGCGTAAGGCCCCAGGAGCCCCGCAGGCTGGATCTGCTGGCTGTATGGCGAGCTACACGGGCTGAGGTGAGGGTGTGGGGAGGGTGAGCGTGGGCCTCAGGGTTGGGGTGCGGGTGGCCGTTGAAGTTCGCTGGTGGCTCAGGAGGGCCCTCCTGGTTCTCCCGCCCTGAATGCTCTATGGCCTCCCAAGGCACACGGTTTCCTGCGGGGTGGCAGACTGAGTCCTGCTGTGGGGCTCAGGTGTCCCGAATCCCCGCAGCTGTGGCTCCAGGCTCCTGGGGAGGGGCCCCTCCACAGATGAACTAGGGTTAGGGTTGGGGCCCAGGAACCCCGCAGGCCATATCTGCCCACTATGTGGCGAGCTCCGCCGCGGGCTGAGGTGAGGGTGGAGGGTGGGGTGAGCATGGGCTTCAAGGTTGGGTTTAGGGATCGCCGAAGTTCACCGGGGTTCTGGGGGCCCTCCTGGTTCTCCCACCCTGAATGCTCTACAGCCTCCCAAGGGGCACGGTTTCCTGCAGGCTGGCAGGCTTTGTCCTGCAGTGGAGGTCAGGTGTCCCCAGTCCCTGGGGCTTTGGCACCGGGCCCCAGGGGAGGGGCCCTACCCAGCCGACCTAGGGTCAGGTCTAGGCCCCAGGAACCCGGCAGGCCTGATCTGCCGGCTCTGCCACGAGCTCAGTGGCAAGCTGAAGGGAAGGCATGGGGCGGGATGAGCGTGGGCCTCAGGGTTGGGGTGTAGGGGGTCGCCGAGGATTGCTGGGGGCTCAGGGGGGCCCTACCAGTTCTCCTGCAGGGGATGCTCTGCGGCGCCGCAAGGGGCATGGTTTCCTGAGGGGTGGCAGGCTGAGTCCCGTGGTGGGGCTCAGATGTACCCAATCCCCGGGGTTAGGGTACGGTTTAGGGTATGGGTTAAGGTTAGGGTATGGGTTACGGTTAGGGTATGGGTTAGGGATAGGGTAAGGAGAGGGTACGGGTTAGGGTTGGGTTTAGGGGTTACAGGTTGGAGGTTATGGGTTAGGGTACAGATTAGGGTTTAGGGTACGGGTTAGGGTTTAGGGTTTAGGGTTAGGGTTGGAGTACGGGTTAGGTTTAGGGAACGGGTTAGGGTTAGGGTACGGGTTAGGGTACGCATTAGGGTACGGTTTAGGGTACGGGTTAGGGTACAGTTTAGGGTAAGTATTGGCCTACCGATTTGGGTATGGTTTAGGGTACGGGTTAGGGTTAGGGTACCGGTTAGGGTTAGGGTACAGTTTAGGGTTATGGTACAGGTTAGGTTACGGTTTAGGTTTAGGCTTAGGGTACGGGTTAGGGAACGGGTTAGGGATAGGGATAGGGTACGATTTAGGGTTAGGTTATGGGTTAGGGTACGGGTTAGGGTACAGGTTAGGGTTAGGTATGGGTTAGGGTCCGGGTTAGGGATAGGGCACGAGTTAGGGTATGGGTTAAGGTTAAGGTAAAGGTACTGGTTAGGGTTAGGGTACGGGTTACGGTTTAGGGTTTAGGGTTACAGTTAGAGTACGGGTTAGGGTTAGGGTACGGGTAGGGTTTGGGTACGGGTTATGGTACGAGTTATGGTATGGGTTAAGGTCAGGGTTTAGGGTTAAGGTTAGGGTACGGGTTAGGGTACTTGTTAGGGTTACGGTTAGGTTTAGGGTATGGTTTAAATTACGGGTTAGGGTACAGTTTACGGTTAAGGTTAGGGTATGGGTTAGGGTACGGGTTAGAGTACGTGTTAGGGTTACGGTTAGGGTTAGGGTACAGGTTAGGGTTAGGTTTAGGGTACGCGTTAGAGTTAGGGTTAGAGTACGGGTTAGGGTACAGGTTAGGGTTAGGTTTAGGGTTAGGTTATGGGTTAGAGGTAGGGTTAGCTGAAGGGGTAGGGTTAGGGGTAGGGTTAGGGGTATGGTAGGTGTCTGGGTAGGGTTAGGGTTTAGGGTTAGGGTTTGGGGTTTGGGGTTAGTGGTTAAGGTTAGGGTTTCATGTTTAGGGTTTCTGGATTAGGGTTAGGGGTTAGGGTTTAGGGTTTAGTGTTAATGTCAGGGTTTAGGGTTTAAGGATTAGGGTTTAGGGTTAGGTTTAGGGTAGGGTTAGGTTTAGGGTAAGGGTTAGGGGTTAGCGTTAGGTTTAGGATTAGCAGTTAAGGTTTGGGTTTAAGGTTAGGCATTAGGGTTTAGGGTTAGGGTTAGACCCCAGTAGGCCAGCAGGACCTATGCCCCGGCTGTGCGGCAAGTGGAGGAGTGGGCCAAGGTGAGGGCGATGGCGAGCGGGAGTATGGTATCCAGCGTTTTGTCGCCGGGGGCCTTTGAAAGTCGCTAGAGGCTTGGAGGGCCCTGCCCGTTATCCCGCCCTTAATGACCAGCGGTGCCCCTAGCGGCCCGGGTGGTGGCAGTGTGGCAATGTGAGTCTGGCACTACGGTTTGGGGGTCCCCAATGCCGTGTGTTGCAGCGCCAGGCCCCTTGGGAGGGGCACCTCTGGGGCCCTCCTAGGGTTAGTGTTAGCTCCCAGGAGTCCAGCAGGCATGATCCGCCAGCTGTGTGGTAGCATAGGACCGGGCCAAGGTGAAGGCGCCGGCAAGCTGGAGCGTGGGCCCAAGCATTTTGGCGCGGGGGGCCTTGGAAGGTCGCCGGGGGATTCAAGGGCCCTGCCGGTCCTCCCGCCCTGAATGGCCAGAGGCGCCCTTAGCCGCCCAGGTGGTGGCGGCATGGCATGGTGAGTACGGCGCTGGGGCTCGGGGGTCCCCAATCCCCGGTGTGGCAGCACCAGGCCCCTTGGGAGGGGCCCCTCGGGTGCGACCTAGTGTTAGGGTTAGCCCCCAGGGGGCCGACAGGCCCAATCCCATGGCTGTGTGGAGAGCGGATGGGCGCGCTGAGGTGAGGGGGCTGGCAAGTGGGAGCGTGGGCCCAAACGTTTTGGTGCGGGGGGCCTTCGAATGTCGCCGGGGTCTCGGAGGGCCCTGTCCATTCTCCTGCCCTGAAGACCGGCGACGCCTCTAGCGTCGCGCATGGCGGCGGGGCGTCCGGGTGATTCCGGCGCTGGGACTCGGGGTTCCCAAATCCCCGGTGTTGCGGCTCCAGGTCCCTTGGGCGGGTACCTCGGGGGCCGATCTATGGTTAGGGTTAGACCCCAGGAGGCCGGCAGGCCAGATCTGGCAGCTATGCGGCGAGTGGAGGGGCGGGCGGAGGTGAGGCCGCTGGCGAGCGGGAGTATGGGCCCAGGCGTTTTGGCGCGGAGGTCCTTCGGATGTCACCAGGGGCTTGGAGTGCCCTGCCCGTTCTCCCGCCCTGAATGACTGTCAGCTCTCCTAGCGGCCCCGGTGGTGGCAGGTCGGCATGTTGAGTCCAGCCTTGGGGCTCGGGGGTCCCTAATCCCTGGGGTTGCTGCGCCAGGCCCCTTGGGAGGGGCCCCTTGGGTGCCGCCCTAGGGTTAGGGTTAACCCCCAGGACACCAGCAGGCCCTATCTGCTGGCTGTCCAGCGAGCAGAGGGGTGGACCGAGGTGAGCGCCCTGGTGAGTGGGAGCGTGGGCCCAAGCGTTTTGGCACGGGGTCCTTCAAAGGTCGCCGGGGGCTTGGAGGGCCCTGCCAGTTCTGCCCCCCTGAATGACCGGGGGCACCCCTAGCAGCCCGGGTGGTGGCATGGGGGCAGGGTGAGACCGCAGTCGGGGCTCGGCTTCCCCAATCCCCGGCGTTGCGGCGCCAGTCCCCTTGGGAGGGGTCCCTCTGGGGCCCAACTTGGGTTAGGGTTAGCCCCCAGGAGGGCGGCAGGCCCGATCCGCCAGCTCTGTGCCAATTGAAGTGGCATGCTGAGTTGAGGGTGCTGGCGACCAGGAGCGTCGGCCCAAGCATTTTGGCGCGGATGGCCTTCGTAGTCGCCATAGGCTCGGAGGGCGCTGCTCATTCTCCTGCTGTGAATGACCGGCAGCGCCCGTAGCGGCCCGGTTGGTGACGGGGCGGCAAGGTGAGTCCGGCACTGGGGAGGGGTCCCCAATCCCCGGTGTGGTGGCGCCGGGCACTTGGGAGTGGTCCCTCGGGGGCCGATCTAGGGTAGGGTTAGCCCAAAGGAGGCTGGCAGGCCCAATTCGCCAGCTGTGCTGCAAGCGGAGTGGTGGGCCAAGGTGAGGGCGCTGGCCATCGGGAGCGTGGGCACAAGCGTTTTGTTACGGGGGGGCTTCGAAAGTCGCTGGTGGCTCGGAGGCCCCTGCCTGTTCTCCCGCCCTGAATGAGGATGGCGCTAATAGCGGGCAGGGTCACGGCGAGGAGGCAGGGTGAGTCTTGCGCTGGTGCTCGGGGGTCCCCAAGCCCCGGTGTGGCGGTGCCAGGCCCCTTGGGAGGGGCCCCTCAAGGGGCGACGTATGGTTTGGGTTAGCTCCCAGGAGGCCGTCAGGCCCGATCAGCCAGGTGTGCGTCGAGCGGAGGGGCGGGCCGAGGTGAGGCTGCTGGCGAGTGGGAGCATGGGCCCAAGCGTTTTGGCGCGGGGAGCCTTCGAAGGTCTCCGGGTGCTCTGAGGGCCTTGTCCGTTCTCCCGCCCTGAATGACCGGCAGTGCCCCTATAGGCCAGGGTGGAGGAGGGGCGGCACGTTGAGTCTTGCACAGGGGCTCGGTGGTCCCCAATCCCCACTTTGCAGCGCCAAGCCCCTTTGGAGGGGCCCTCGTGGGCCAACATATGGTTAGGTTTAACCCCCAGGAGGCCAGCAGGCCCGATCCGCCAGCTGTGCCGCGAGCAGAGGCACGGGCAGAGGTGAGGGCGCTGGCGAGAAGGAGCATGGGCCTAAGCGTTTTGGGGCGGGGGGCCTTTGAATGTTGCAGGGGGCTCAGAGGGCCCTGCCCGTTCTCCCGCCCTGAATGACCGGCGGCGCCCCTATCGGCCCAGGTGGAGGCGGGGCGGCAGGGTGAGTCTGGCGCTGGGGCTCGGGGGTCCAAAATCACGGGCGTTCTGGCACGAGGCCTGTTGGGAGAGGCTCCTCTGCGGCCAACTAGGGTTAGTGTTAGCCCCCAGGAGGCCTGCAGGTCTGATCCGCTGGCTGTGAGGTGAATGGAGGGGTGAGCCGAGATGAGGTCGCTGGCGAGCGAGAGCGTGCACCCAAGCGTATTGGCTTGGGGGGCCTTCGAGGTCGCCAGGGGCTCGGAGGGCCCTGCCCGTCCTTCCATCCTGAAAGACCGACGGCGCCCATAGCGGCCCAGGTGGCGATGGGGAGGCGTGGTGAGTCCGACGCTGGGTTTCATGGGTTCTCAATCCCCGGCGTTGCGGTGCAAGGCCACTTAAGAGGGGCCCCTCAGGGGTCGACCTAGGTTTAGGGTTAGCACCCAGGATGCCAGAAGGCCCGATCCGCCTGCTGTGCGGCGAGTGGAAGGGTGGCCCGAGGTGAGGGCGCTTCGAGCGGGAGCGTGGGCCCAAGCATTTTGGCATGGGGGGCCTTCGAAGGTCGCCGAAGACTCAGAGTGCCCTGCCCGTTCTCCCGCCCTGAATGACCGGTGGCGCCCCAAGCAGCCTGGGTGGTGGTGGGGCGCAGGGTGAGTCCGGCACTGGGGCTCGGGGTCCCCAACCCGGCGTTGCGGTCCCAGGCCCCTTGGGAGGGTCCCCTCGTGGGCCGACCTAGGGTTAGTGTTTGTCCCCAGGAGGCTGGCAGCCCCGATCCGCCGACTGTGTGGAGAGCGGAAGCGCTGGCCGAGGTGAGGCCGCTAGTGAGCGGGAGCGTGGGCCCTAGCGTTCTGGCGCGTGCGGCGTTCGAAATTTCCTGGGGGCTCTGAGGGCCCTGCCGGTTCTCTCGCCCTGCATGATCCTCGGTTATCCTAGGGGCCTGGGTGGAAGAGGGGGGGCAGGGTGAGTCCGGTGCTTGGGCTTGGGGGTCCCAAATCCCCAGCGTCGTGGCACCAGCACCTTGGGAGGGGCCCCTCCGGGGCCGACCTAGGGTTAGTGTAAGTCCCCAGGAAGCCGGCAGGCCCGACCCGCCGGCTGTGTGGCGTCCAGAGGGGCAGGCCGAGGTGAGGGCGCTGGCGAGCGGGAGTGTGGGCCCAGGCATTTTGGCACGGGTGCCTTCGAAGGTCACCAGTGGCTCGGAGGGCCCTGCCCGTTCTCTTGCCCTGAATGACCGGCGGCGACCCTAGCAGCTCGGGTGGCCTGGGGGCGGCAAGTTGAGTCCAGCGCTGGGGCTCGTGGGTACCCAATCCCCGGCGTTGCGGTGCCAGGCCTCTTGGGAACCGACCTAGGGTTAGTGTTAGCCCCCAGGAGGCTCTCAGGCCGGATCCGCCGGCTGTGTGGAGAGCGGAAGTGCTGGCCGAGTGGAGGCCGCTGGTGAGCCGGAGCGTGGACCCAAGTGTTCTGGCGCAGGCAGCCTTCGAAGGTCGCCAGGGGCTCGGAGGGCCCTGCCCGTTCTCCCGCCCTGAATGTCCGGCAGCACGCCTAGCGGCCCGGGTTGTGGCAGGGCAGCAGGGTAGAGTCTGGCGCTGGGGCTCGGGGGTCCCCAATCCCAGGCGTTGCGGCGATAAGCACCTTGGGATGGCCCCCTCGGTGGCCGACCTAGGGTTAGAGTTTGCCCCCAGGAGGCCAGCAGTCCTGATCCGCCCACTCCGCAAGGAGCAGAGGGGTGGTCCGAGATGAGGGTGCTGGCGAGCAGGTGCTTGAGTCAAGCGTTTTGGTGCCGGGGGCCTTCAGAGGTCGCCGGGGGCTCAGAGGGCCCTGCACGTTCTTCCGCCCTGAATGACTGGTGGCTACCCTAGCAGCCCGGGTAGAGGACGGACAGTAGGGTGAGTCAGGCGCTGGGGTTCAGGGTCCCCAATCCTCGGCGTTGGGGCACCAGGCCCCTTCGGAAGGGCTCTAGGGGACCGACCAAGCATTACTGTTAGCCCCCAGAAGGCCGGCAGACCTGATCTGCCGGCTGTGTGGCGAGCAGAGGGGCAGGCTGAGGTGAGGGCGCTGTCGAGCGGAAGCATGGGCACAAGCGTTTTGGCGTGGGGGGGAATTCGAAAGTAGTCGGGGGCTCAGAGCGTCCTTCCCCTTTCTACCACACTGAATGCCCGACGGCACACCTAGCGGCCCGGGTTGCAGAGGGGCAGCAGTGTGAGTCCGGCGCTAGGGCTCGGGGGTCCCCAATCCCCGTTGTTGCAGCGCCAGGCCCCTTGGGAGGGGCCCCTTGGGTGCGACCTAGTGTTAGGGTTAGCACCCAGGAGGCCGGCAGGCCCGAATCGCCAGCTGTACGGCGAGCGGAGTGTCGGGCGGAGGTGAGGCCACTGGCAAGCAGGAGCCCGGGCCCAGGAGTTTTCGCGGGGGGGTCCTTCGAAGGTTGCCGAGTGCTCGAAGTGCCGTACACGTTCTTCCGCCCTGAATGACAGGCGGCTACCCTAGCGGCCCAGTTAGAGGAGGGGTGGTAGGGTGAGTCTGGCACTGGGGCTTGGGGTCCCCAGTCCTCGGCGTTGGGGTGCCAGTCCCCTTCGGAAGGGCTCTAGGGGGCCGACCAAGCATTACTGTTAGCCCACAGGAGGCCGGCAGACCCAATCCACCGGCTGTGCGGTGAGCGGAGGGGCGGACCGAGGTGAGGGCACTGGGGAACGGAAGTGTTGGGTGAAGTGTTTTGCCTGGGGGGGCTTTCGAAGGTCGCTGGGGACTTGGAGGGCTCTGCCTGTTCTCCCGCCCTAAATGACCATAGGGGCCCCTAGCGGCCCCGGTGGCAGTGGAGCAGCAAAGTGAGTCCGGCGCTGCTGCTCGGGGCTCACCAATCCCCAGCGTTGCACCCCCAGGCCTCTTGGGAGGGCCCCCTCAGGTGCCGACCTAGGGTTAGGGTTACCCCCAGGAGGCCGGGAAGCCCGGTCTGCCGGCTGTGTGGCGAGCGGAGGGGCAGGTTGAGATGAGGGCGTTGGCGAGTGGGAATGTGGGACCAAAGTTTTAGAGGGAGGGTCCTAGAAGGTCGCCAGGGGCTCAGAGGGTCCTGCCCGTTCTCCCTCCCTGAATGACCGACGGTGCCCCTCGCAGTACTGGTGGCAGCGGGGCAGCAGGGTGAGTCTGGCACTGGGTCTCGGGGGTCCCCAATGCCCGGCGTTGTGTCGCCAGGACCTTGGGAAGGGCCATTTGGGGGTCGACCTTGGGTTAAGTTAGCCCCCAGGAGGCCCACAGGCCTGATCCGCCAGCTATGCGGCGAGCGGAGGGGTGGTCCGATGTATGGGCACAGGCGAGCAGGAGCTTGGGCCCAATCGTTTTGGCACGGGGGTCTTCGAAGGTCACCAGGGCCTTGGAGGGCCCTGCCTGTTTTCCCGCCCTGAATGACTGATGGTGCTCCTAGCAACCGGGGTGGCGGCGGGGTGCCACAGTTAGTCCCGCGCTGGGGCTCGGGGTCAGCAATCCCAGCCGTTGTGGCGCCAGGCCCCATCAGAGGGGCCCCTCGGGGGCTGACCTAGGGTTAGGTTTAGCCACCAGAAGGCCGGCGGGCCTGATCCACTGGCTATCCGGTGAGCGGAGGGGCAGGACAAAGTGAGGGCGCTGGCATGCGGGAGCCTGGGTTCAAGCGTTTTGGCGCGGGGTATCTTTGAAGTTCGCCGGGGGCTCAAAGGGCCCTGCCCGTTTTCCAGCCTTGAATATCCAGCGGCAACCCTAGCGGCCCGGGTGGCGGCGGGGCAGCAGGGTGAGTCCGGCGCTGGGGCACGGGGTTCCCCAATCCCCGGCGTTATGGCGCCAGGCCCCTTGGGAGGGGCCCTTTGAGGACAGAACTAGGGTTAGGGTTAGCCCCCGGTAGGCCAGCAGGCCCTATCCGCCAGCTGTGCGTTGAGGGGAGGGGTGGGCCGAGGTGAGGGCTCTGGAGAGCGGGAGCGAGGGCCCAAGTGTTTTGGCGTGGGGGGACTTCGATGGTTGCCGGGGGCTCGGAGGGCCTTGCCCATTCTGTCGCCGTGAATGACCGGCGGCGCCCCTACCAGCCCGGGTGGCAGCGGGGCAGTAGGGTGAGTCTGGCGCTGGGGATCGGGGGTTCCCGATCCCCAGCATTGCTGCGCCAGGCCCCTTGGGAAGGGCCCCTAGTGGGCCAAGCTAGGAATAGGGATAGTCCCCAGGAGGCCGGCAGGCCCGATCCGCTGGCTGTGAGTCTAGCGGAGGGACGGGCCAAGGTGAGGGCGCTGGCGCGTGGGAGCATGGGCCCAAGCGTTTTGGCGCGGGGGGCCTTCGAAAGTTGCCTGGGGCTCAGAGGGCCCTGCCCCTTCTCCCGCCCTGAATGACCAATGGCACCCCTAGCGGACCGTGTGGCAACGGGGCAGCAGGGTGACTCTGGCGCTGGGGCTTGGGGGTCCACAATCCCTGGCGTTGTGGCGCCAGGTGCCTTGGGAGGGGCCCCTCGTGGGCTGACCTATGGTTAGGGTTAGCCCCCAGGAAGCCAGCAGGCCCGATCGGCCAGCTTTGTGGTGAGCGGAGGGGCAGGCCGAGGTGAGGGCGCTGACAAGTGGGAGTGTGGGCACAAGCGTTTTGTTGAGGGGGGCCTTCGAAGGTCGCCCGTGGCTCGGAGGGCCCTTCCTGTTCTCACACCCTGAATGACCAATGGTGCCGCTAGCGGCCCGTGTGGCGGGGGGGGCGGCATGGTGAGTCCGGCTCTGTGGCTCAGGGGTCAGCAATCCCAGGCGTTGTCGTGCCAGGCCCCATTGGACTGGCCCCTCGGGGGACGACCTAGGGTTAGGGTTAGCCCCCAGGAGGCCGGCAGGTCCCATCCGCCAGCTGTGCGGCGAGTGGAGGGGTGGGCAGAGTGAGGGCGCTGGCGAGCGGGAGCATGGGCCGAAGCATTTTGTCGCGGGGGGCCTTCAAAGGTCTCCAGGGGCTCAGAGGGCCCTATCTGTTCTCCCGCCCTGAATGACAATTGGCTCCCCTAGTGGCCCGGGTGTGGCGGGGCAGCAGGGTGAGTCCGGCGCTGGGGCTCAGGAGTCCTCAATCCCTGGCGTTGCTGCGCCATGCCCCTTGGGATGGGCCCCTAGGGGGCCTACCTAGGGTTAGGGTTATCCACCAGGAGTCTGGGAGGCCCAATCCGCCAGCTGTGCGGCGAGCGGAGTGGCGGACTGAGGTAAGGGCACAGGTGAGCGGGAGCGTGGGCCCAAAGCGTTTTGGTGCGGGGGGCCTTCAAAAGTCGCCGGTGGCTCGGAGGGCCCTGCCGGTTCTCCCTCCCTGAATGACTGGCGGTGCCCCTAGCGGCCCAGGGGGCGGTAGGGCGGGAGGGTGAGTCCGGCGCTGGGGCTCGGGAGTCCCCTATCCCCGGTATTGTGGCAATAGGAACCTGGGATGGGCCCTTCGGGGGCCCACCAAAGGTTAGGGTAACACCCAGGAGGCTGGCAGTCCCGATCCACAAGCTGTGCAGCGAGCAGAGGGGCGGACCGAGATAAGGGCACAGGGAGCGGGAGCATGGGCCCAAGCGTTTTGGCGCGGGGGGGCCTTCGAAGGTCGCCAGGGGCTCGGAGGGATCTGCCCGTACTCCCTCCCTGAATGACCGACGGTGCTCCTAGCGGCCCAGGTGGCGGCAGGGCAACACAGTGAGTCCAGCGCTGGGGTTCGGGGGTCCCCAATACCCGGGGTTGCGGCGCCAGGCCCCTTGGGATGGGCCCCTCGAGGGCCGACCTAGGGTTAGGCTTAGGCCCCAGGAGGTCGGCAGTCCCTATCATCCGGGTGTGCAGCGAAGGGTGGGCCGAGGTGAGGGCGCTAGCAAGTGGGAGCGTGTGTCCAAACGTTTTGGCGCGGGGGGCCTTCAAAGGTCGCCGGAGGCTCGGAGGGCCCTGCCCGTTCTCCCGCCCTGAGTGACCGGCGGCACCCCTAGTGGCCCGGGTAGCAGCGGGGTGACACGGTGAGTCTGGCACTGGGGCTCGGGGGTCCCCAATGCCCTGTGTTGCGGAGCCAGGCCCCTTGGGATATGCCCCTCGGGGGCCGACCTATGGTTAGGGTTAGCCCCTAGGAGTCCAGCAGGCCCGATCCGCCCGCTGTTTGGAGAGCGGAGGGGCGGGCCGAGGTGAGGGCGCTGGCGAGCGGCAGCATTGGTCCAAGCGTTTTGGCATGGGGTCCTTCGAAAGTCGCTGGGGGCTCGGAGGGCCCCGCCCGTACTCCCACCCTGAATGACCAGCAGCGCCACTAGCGGCCCGCGTGGCGGCAGGGTGGCATGGTTAGTCCAGCGCTGGGGCTCGGGTGTCAGCAATCCCAGGCGTTGTGGCGCCAGGCCCCATCGGACGGGCCCCTCGCGGGCCGACCTAGGGTTAGGGTTAGCCCACAGGAGGCCTGCAGGCCTCATCAGCCGGTTGTGCGGTGAGCGGAGGGGAGGGCCAAGGTGATGGTGCTGGCGATGGGGAAGTTGGGCCCAAGCGTTTTAGCGAGGGAGGTATTCGAAGGTTGCCTGGGGCTCAGAGGGCCCTGCCCCTTCTCCCTCCTTGAATGACCGGTGGTGCCCCTACCATCCCAGTTGGCGGTGGGGCAGCAGGGAGAGTCTGGCGCTGGGGCTCGGGTGTCCCCAATCCCCGGTGTTGTGGCGCAAGGCTCCTTGGGCGGGGCCCCTCGTGGGCCGACCAAGTGTTAGGGTTAGCCCCCAGGATGCCGACAGGCCTGATCTGCAGCCTGTGCGGCAAGTGGAGGAGTGGGCTAAGATGTGGGTGCTGGGGAGCAGGAGCGTGGGCCCAAGCATTTTCGCAAGTGCGGCCTTCAAATGTCGCCAGGGGCTTGAAGGTCCCTGCCTGTTCTCCCGCACTGAATGACTGGTGGCGCCCCTAGCGGCTCCGGTGGTGTCGGGTCGGCAGGGTGAGTCCAGCGCTGGAGCTCGGGGGTCCCCAAAATCCTGCGTTGCTGCGCCAGGCCCCTTGGGAAGGCCCGCTCGGGGGTCGACCTAGGGTTAGGGTTACCCCCAGGAGGCCAGTAGGCCCGATCTGCCAGCTGTGCGACGAGCGGAGGGGCAGGCTGAGATGAGAGCACTGGCCAGCGGGGAATGTGGGCCCAAGCATTTTGGCACGAGGCGCCTTCAAAGGTCACCAGGGGCTTGGAGGGCCCTGCCCATTCTCCTGCTCTGAATGACCGACGGCGTCCCTTGTGGCCCGGTTGGCAGCGGGGCGGCAGGGAGGGTGTGGCACTGGGGCTCGGGGTTCCCCAATCCCCGGCTTTGCGGCGCCAGGGCCTTTGGGAGGGTCCCCTTGGGGACGGACCTAGGGTTAGGTTTAGCCCCCGGGAGGCCGGCAGGCCCGATCTGCCGGCTGTGTGGCGAGCGGAGGGGCGGGCCGAGATGAGGGTGCTGGCGAGCGGGAACATGGGCCCAAGCGTTTTGGCGCGAGTAGCCTTCGAAGGTCGCCAGGGGCTAAGGGGGCCTTGCCCGTTCTCCCTCCCTGAATGACCAGCAGCGCCTCTACCAGCCCGGTTGGTGGCGGGGAAGCAAGGTGAGTCCGGTGCTGGGGCTCAGGGGTCCACAATCCCCGGCATTGCAGCAGCAGGTGCCTTGGGAGGGGCCCCTCGTGGGCCAATCTAGGGTTAGGGTTAGCCCCCAGGAGGCCGTCAGGCCAGATCAGCCAGCTTTGCGGTGAGTGGAGGGGCGGGCCGAGGTGAGGGCGCTGACAAGCGGTAGCGTGGGCACAAGCGTTTTGATGCGGGGTGCCTTCGAAGGTCGCCCGTGGCTCGGAGGGCCCTGCCTGTTCTCACGCCCTGAATGACCGGCGGTGCAGCTAGGGGCCTGGGTGGCAGTGGGGCGGCACAGTGAGTCTGGCGCTGGGGCTCAGTTGTCCCCAATCCCTTGTGTTGCGGCTCCAGGCCCCTTGGGATGGGCCCCTAGGGGGCCTACATGGGGTTAGGGTTAGCCCCCAGGAGGCTGGGAGGCCCAATCCGCTGGCTGTGCGGTGAGCGGAGGGGCAGGCCGAGGTAAGGGCGATGGCGAGTGGGAGCGTGGTCCCAAGCGCTTTGGCCTGGGGGGCCTTCGAAAGTCGCTGGGGGCTTGGAGGGCCCTGCCGTTCTCCCGCCCTGAATGACCGGTGGTGCCCCTTGTGGCCCAGGTGGCAGTGGGGGGCATGGTGAGTCTGGTGCTGGGGCTCAGGAGTCCCCAATACTCGTCATTGCGGTGCCAGGCCCCTTGGGAGGGGCCACTAGGGGGTAGGCCTAGGGTTCGGGTTAGCCCCCAGAAGGCCCGCAGGCCCGATCCGCCAGCTGTGCGGCGAGTGGAGGGGAGGGCCGAGGTAAGGGCGCTGGCGAGTGGGAGCGTAGGCCGAAGCGTTTTGTCGTGGGGAGCCTTCAAAAGTCTCCGGGGGCTCAGAGGGCCCTACCCGTTCTCCCGCACTGAATGACCGGCGGCTCCCCTAGCGGCCTGGGTGGTGGCGGAGCTGCAGGGTGAGTCCCGCGCTGGGGCTCGGGAGTCCTCAATCCCTGGCGGTGCGGCGCCATGCCCCTTGGGATGGGCCCCTAGGGGGCCTACCTAGGGTTAGGGTTATCCACCAGGAGTCTGGGAGGCCCGATCCGCCAGCTGTGCGGCGAGCAGAGTGGCGGACTGAGGTAAGGGCACAGGTGAGCGGGAGCGTGGGCCCAAAGCGTTTTAGTGCGGGGGCCTTCAAAAGTCGCCGGTGGCTCGGAGGGCCCTGCCCGTTCTCCCTCCCTGAATGACTGGCGGTGCCCCTAGCGGCCCAGGGAGCGGTAGGGCGGGAGGGTGAGTCCGGCGCTGGGGCTCGGGAGTCCCCTATCCCCGGTATTGTGGCAATAGGAACCTGGGATGGGCCCCTCGGGGGCCCACCAAAGTTAGGGTAACACCCAGGAGGCTGGCAGTCCCGATCCACAAGCTGTGCAGCGAGCGGAGGGGCGGACCGAGGTAAGGGCACAGGGAGCGGGAGCATGGGCCCAAGCGTTTTGGCGTGGGGGGGCCTTCGAAGGTCGCCAGGGGCTCGGAGGGATCTGCCCGTACTCCCTCCCTGAATGACCGACAGTGCTCCTAGCGGCCCGGGTGGCGGCAGGGCAACACAGTGAGTCCAGCGCTGGGGTTCAGGGGTCCCCAATACCCGGGGTTGCGGCGCCAGGCCCCTTGGGACGGGCCCCTGGAGGGCCGACCTAGGGTTAGGCTTAGGCCCCAGGAGGTCGGCAGTCCCTATCAGCCGGGTGTGCAGCGAAGGGGTGGGCCGAGGTGAGGGCGCTGGCGAGTGGGAGCGTGGGCCAAAGCGTTTTGTCGTGGGGAGCCTTCAAAGGTCTCTGGGGGCTCAGAGGGCCCTACCGGTTCTC
The DNA here is from genome assembly GCF_024610735.1 of Ursus americanus. Classification (NCBI taxonomy): domain Eukaryota; kingdom Metazoa; phylum Chordata; class Mammalia; order Carnivora; family Ursidae; genus Ursus; species Ursus americanus. The sequence continues at coordinate 828,807 of NW_028273633.1, forward strand.
CCGCACTGAATGACCGGCGGCTCCCCTAGCGGCCCGGGTGGTGGCTGAGCTGCAGGGTGAGTCCGGCGCTGGGGCTCAGTAGTCCCAAATCCCGGCGTTGCTGCGCCAGGCCCCTTGGGATGGGCCCCTGGGGGGCCTACCTAGGGTTAGGGTTAGCCCCCAGGAGGCTGGGAGGCCTGATCCGTGGGCTGTAGGGTGAGAGGAGGGTCAGGCCGAGGTAAGGGCGATGGCGAATGGGAGCGTGTTCCCAAGCGCTTTGAGGCAGGGGGCCTTCGAAAGTCGCTGGGGGCTCGGAGGGCCCTGCTGTTCTCCCGCCCTGAATGACTGGTGGTGCCCCTTGTGGCCCGGGTGGTGGTGGGAGGCATGGTGAGTCCGGCGCTGGGGCTCAGAAGTCCCCAATCCTCCTCATTGCGGCGCCAGGCCCCTTGGGAGGGGCCACTAGGGAGTCGACCTAGGGTTCGGGTTAGCCCCCAGAAGGCCCACAGGCCCGATCCGCCATCTGTGTGGCGAGCTGAGGGGATGGCCGAGGTAAGGGCGCTGGCGAGCAGGAGCGTGGGCCCTAGCATTTTGGTGCGGGGGGCCTTCGAAGGTCGCTGGAGTCTTGGAGGGCCCTGCCCCTTCTCCCTCCCTGAATGACCGGCGGTGCCCCTAGCGGTCCAGGTGGCGGTAGGGCAGGAGGGTGAGTCGGGCGCTGGGGCTCAGGATTCCCAAATTCCCGGTGTTGGGGCAATAGGAACCTGGGATGGGCCCCTCGGGGGCCCACCAAAGGTTAGGGTAACACCCAGGAGGATGGCAGTCCCAATCCACTGGCTGTGCTGCGAGCGGAGGGGCGGACCGAGGTGAGGGCATAGGCGAGCGGGAGCATGGGCCCAAGCGTTTTGGCACGGGGGGCCTTCGAATGTCACCAGGGGCTTGGAGGGATCTGCCTGTGCTCCCTCCATGAATGACCGACAGTGCTCCTAGCGGCCCAGGTGGCGGCGGGGCAACATGATGAGTCCGGCACTGGGACTCGGGGGTCCCCAATCCCAGGCATTGCGGTGCCAAGCCCCTATGGAGGGGCCCCTCAGGGGCAAACCTAGGGTTATGGATAGCCTCCAGGAGGAGGGCAGGCCTCATCCACCAGCTCTGCACCGTGCGGGGGGTGGGCCGAGGTGAGGGCACTGGCAAGCAGGAGCGTGGGAGCCAGAGTTTTTGCGCAGGGGGCCTTCGAAGGTTGCAGGGGGATAGGAGGGCCCTGCCCGTTCTCACTTCCTGAATGACTGGCAACGCCCCTAGCGCCCTGGGTGCTTGTGGGGTGGCAGAGTGAGTCCAGCACTGGGGCTCGGGGTTCCCAAATCCCCGGCATTGCGGTGCCAGGCTCCTTGGGAGGGGCCTCTCGGGGGCCGACCTAGGGTAAGTGTTAGCCCCCAGGAGTCCAGCAGGCCCGTTCCCCCAGCTCTACAGCAGGCGGAGGGGCAGGCCGAGGTGAAGGTGCTGGCGAGAGGGAGTGTGGGCCCAAGCGTTTTGGCGCGGGGGGCCTTTGAATGTCGCCGGGGCTTGGAGGGCCCTGCCCATTCTCTCGCCCTGAATGACTGGCGGCGCCCTTAGCAGCCCGGGTTGCTGTGGGGCGGCAGGGAGACTCAGGCGCTGGCCTCGGCGGTCCCCAATCCCCGGCGTTGTGGTGCCAGGCCCCTTGGGAGGGGCCCCTTGGGGGCTGACTAGGGTTAGGGTTTGTCCCCAGGAGGACGGCAAGCCCAGCGCTAAGTGGTTCTGGCAATGTAACAAAAATGCCATACACTTATCTGTAAGAAATAACAGTGTACAGGAACCCTCTTAGCCCTAACATCATCCTTTCTGAATATGGAAGCCAGCCCCAAGGTGGTCGTGGAAGTCTGACGAAAGGGCTAAGCACTTTTCTCTGAGTCTCCACTATACAGGGAAAGACCAAAGTACATCATCTTTCACGAGTAGGAAGCATTAATGAAAAGGTTCTGGAATTTCGAGGACTCTGACCCATCCTTATTGGTAATAAACCACCCTGTACAGGAAAACACCTTCAACTCTCATCAGCCTCCTCAATCCTGATTCCGATTCAACTTTGGGTGTGTAGGACTAGGGAAATGTCCACATCTTATTGCTAAGAAAGAACGATGTCAGGGTAATGCCCTTCAAGTCACCTCAGCCTTCCTGAAGACGGAAGCAGGAATCAAGGTGGTTATGTTACCATGAGGTAAGGAAGATGAGCATATAAGTGAGAAACAACAGTGGGCAGGACCTCTCTTCCAACGAACAGTATCTTTGCTTAATGTTGAATCCCTATGGTAAGTGGTTGTGGCCATTTGTGAGGTGAAAATCTTAAGTGTTTTGTAAAACCTCTTGGTCATTCACAGATGAGACTAAGGTAGTTGGGGACTCCTAGGCAGTGATTTGTCCACTGTCAAAAATATAAAAAGATAAGAGACAGATGAGGTCTACTCAGGCATTGCCCTTTATCCTCATCCTCCGTGAGGATGGTCATCTCTGGACAGCTCAGTGACAGGGTCTCATTCACAGTGGGGGCATCTGTTCCTCACAGACATCAGGCAGGGAAATGGATTTGGTTCTCTGTGCCAGCCCAGCCACAGCTGAGTGTCACAGCACCCTCTCGTGGGCTCATAAGGGTTTCACTGTCACCAGGCAGGTCACTGTATTTGATAAACCACTGTGAGAGTTTGCAATTGCCTTCATCTGCAACCTCCTAGAAGCAAATGCAGGTCTCTGGTACCATGTGAAGTCATGTGAAGGCATTGTGAGAAAGTGTCCTTTTGCTTAAGAAAAACATGGAGCTGGGGCTCCTGGCTGGCTCAGCCAGTTAAGCATGTGCCTTTGGCTCAGGTTATGATCCCAGGGTTCTGGGATCGAGCCCGGGCTCCCTGCTGAGCAGGAAAGGAGTTAGGGAAATAGCTTAGAACCCACAGAGAATGTGAATAAAGGGGAGTGAAATGGAACTTGGTCTGTGTTTTGCTTTAGGGATTTAAGTTAGTTTTTTCTCAATTGTGATTGTTCTTGAAACAGAAAAGCTGTATTGTTTTTTTTTTACCTTTAATTTTTTTTCTAATAATAATTTGTTATTATGATATGTTAGTCACTATACAGTATTTCCTTAGTTTTTGATGTAGTGTTCCGTGATTCATTATTTGCATATAACACCCAGTGCTCCATGCAATATGTACCTTCCTTAATACCCATCACTGGCCCATCCCAATCCCCCACCCCTCTCCCCTCTGAAGCCCTCAGTTTGTTTCCCAGAGTCCATAGTCGCTCGTGGTTCATTCCCCCTTCTGTTTAGGGTCCATTGTCTAAAGGGACAGACAGTGGAAGTTCACCAAATATAAGCTAGAAATTTCATTGTTCATTATAGATGCCGCCAAGTAGTTCCCAGACATTTCATTCTACTGTAGTAATTCATTATACCTGTGAAGGTGCACGTGGAAGACAATTGATGCATTCATAGTGGTAATAAAACACGCCCCTCAGTAGTAGAATAAGAGAGGATGCATATGTGTAAAATTATTCGACTACAGCTTCCATGCTTTCCCTTTGGTTCCTTATTATCTATGAAATTGGACAATTTTTGTTCTCTAGGCTTCAAACTCATTGTCAAGTATTCAGAGTTTTTCAATGCTGATCTTCTCCTGTATAAGTTACCAAAAACCTAAAATATGTATGAACTTTAAAAAGCGCCATATTGAAAATGACAGCAGGGAAGTTCCACTTTGTAAATATTGTGTCAATGGATCTCTATTTTGACATCAGTGTTCATTAGAAATGATGACATTTCATGTGAGTATAAATATCAATGTGAAAAAGAAAAGGTAGGAAGAACCTTGAATGTTTAAGTAATTGGTGAAATGACAGGTGTTTGTGTGTGTGTGTGTGTGTGTGTGTGTGTGTGTGTGTGTGTAATTGATTTTAAGTGAATGGTTCAGCTCCTTGTAGGGCTTCCGAGAGAGCCCAGGTGAACCTTTCAATGAGTTGGTATCTGTTTTCAGAACATGGGAATCTCTTAGTCCAATAGTCAATCAGGCAAGCTTTGAGGTCTTGAAGAGTTTCAGTCCTCAGCGATGGTGTTGCAGAACCTTGTGAGCAAACCCTAGGGTATGGTCAGAGCCCTCATTAGCTGGTACCAACGTGTGACGATTTCAGACAACATTTCCCAAAGAAGTACCTCTTGAGTCTCTGTCCTTGTCAGTTCCCTACACTTCCTTACACTAGTTATGTGATCAGTGTGTTTCAGGATAATCCCCACATGTGATTTTTGCTATTTCCTACTAGTCCTATCTGTTTCTCATCTTCTTCTTTTATGGTAGGTGTTGGGAAGCAACCTGTGTGGTGGAGGAAGGGGTGTGCTAGTTGTCTGCCTTCAGAGGACCAAATGATGCCTAGAAATTGTACTGTAGTTTGAGGTTAATTGTCCATCCTCTGAGTGTCAGGAATTCCATCACTTTACTTTGATGCTAGTCTGCTCTTCAAGCTGTCCTCAGAAATAAGGACGTCATCCATCTAGGGAATACTGGCTTGTATGTATGTTTTCATTTTAGGAAAGGCTTTGCTGTTCCTGAAAATAATACTGTAGAGCACCCTTTCCTGTTCTTATTGGCCATCAGTCAATCTTTTGTGAATTATTCGTTTATAAATAGACTCTATGGTTGATGAGCAGGAATTCTTTATTGACAAGTCTTTGTCAGTGTGTGTATTGCAAATCTTTACCTCCCAGCCTGCGGTTCACTTTTTCATTTTCTTATGGTCATAAGATAAGGAGAAATGTCACATTTTTATGAAGTCCCACTGAATTCTTTTAAATGGTTAGTGCACCCTATGTCATACCCCAAGATTGACAGGTTCTACGTTTTCTTCAGAAACTGTCCAATGGGAAGCTACAATCCAATTTCTCTGCCCATTTATTGCTTACAAATGTATTTTGACCATCTGTTTCCCAGGAAACCTCTTTTATTATTATTATTATTATTATTATTATTATTATTATTATTATTTTAAATTGCATTTTTAATTCTAATATGATATTTAAACACTGTTTTTGATTTACTATGTACACAATCGTATTATCTGTGAATAGTCACAATTATCCCCTCAATTCTTATCCTTTTTGTTTCTCTTGCCTTAAAACACTGGTAGATTCTCCGATGTCACAATAAATAGAGCATCATTGTTTGAAGATTTTAATATACCTTTCTCAATATCTGAAAGAAAAAGCAGACAAAACATTGGTAACAAATGTGACCTAATTGACATATAGGGAACATTCCATAATAAGTGCAGAATACATTATTTTCAAGTGGTCATAGACTCTTTACCCAAATAGATGATAGGTGGGGCCAAGAATCAAGTCTACAAATGTTAAACCCTGAAATTAACTAGATTATATTCTTAGACCACAGGGGAATTGAGCCACAGTCATAGCGAAATGAAAATCAAGAAGTCCTTCAATGTTTAAAATTAAATGGAACTTTGCTACATATCCTAAAGGTCAGAGAGGGAATCTCAATGGAAATTCTGAACCTTTTCTACATGAGGGCTCACACACAATGGCACTTTCTTTGTGAAGAGCATTATAATAACCTAGACAGGAGTTGAGCCTTAAGTCAGAGTTCTGCCTACCCCAGCCACACCTGGCAGGCTTGGCCTGTGGTCCCCCTCAGCTGTCCTTTCTGGTGGTCCTGAGCTAAGGGGGTCAACATGGCCATATGGAAATGGGAAGCTGCCCACTCATAATGATGACGGTGCCCACTACCCAGCTGCCCTCTCTGGTGGCTTTGAGCTAAGGGGGTCAACATGGCCGTATGGTAATTAGAAGCTCCCCACTCTTAGTGATGACGTTGCTATCGTATCATCCTCACCAGTCCAACAACATGATTTCTGAGTGAAATATGACACAAGAGTGACTTCTTGGCATTCCTTCAGGTTTGAAAATCATCTGGTGAGTCATCTATTCAAAATATGGATTCAACATGTGTACTTTATTCTGGAAAAGCAATAGACCCAATAGCAATTATGGCTTCCTGAGATCTTGTTCTTGAGAGACATCATACTGGCTCTTTGTAGCATTCTGCCTCTTAAACTTCCCAACTAGGGTGTAGATATTTTTAGGCACATTTTCAGACGGTTAGAAAGGGACTCGGATGATATGAGTCACAGAGGATTTTAGTGTCAGAAACCTAAGTGGGATCCCCAAACTGACTCCAAATCGCTTGTTGTTCCATACAGGGTACTATTTCCCTCTTATCTCTGGTCTTCTCAATCTGGAAACCTATCAAGTATCAGGATTTTCTTGTCATGTGGACAACTGGAACGAATTCAGCGGGCCTTTTCACATCTGCCCATGGTGATCATTAAGATCATTATCTCAGTGGAGGACCTCTGGGTAAGATACTCAAAGATCCTTAGGAATAGAGACAGTATAATATTTTTCTGGTATTAAAGTTACTGAAACCAACTATCTTTTTTAGTCCATTCAGGCTCTGGTATGTTCAGATGGTGCTGTAAAACAGGTCTGAAATAGTATTTAAAAACACTCAGCTCAGCCTCTTCTACAAAGTGAGCCAATGCTTATAAATATGGCTAAAATATTCCCTTACCTACGATTACTTCCCAGCCATCATAGTGTTTATATGGTATGACTGTCACTTACATTAGTCAACATTTGCAGAGAAAGAACTTAGTGCATCCAGGGGGCACTTCATGTTGAAATTAGTTTGTGACAACGAGCTACTGTGTTTTCTTCTGCAGTCCAAGGGAATGGTGCCAGACATCTCTAAGGTGTCTAGCAGTTCTACAATTCTGATTTTAAGTGGTCTGTGTGCTTCAGAGATTTGGGCAGGAGAAGGGCAGGAGTCCAGAGACTGTGAACACTTCTGTTACCTGTGCTGACCATGGAGCAGGTAGCCTTCTGTGGGATTCATTTTGAATTCTTGGTACTCTTGTGAAAGGTGCTTTTGTCTCAAATTCCTCCATTTAGGAGTAATTATAATGATGAAAGTAATTTTTATCTTATATCATCTGTGGACCCTGATCCTGGGCTCCCAGGGAAGCTATCCTTTAACATTTTACCCGGCTCAAATTGATTGGGCAAAACCTGAAAGCATGGGCCCTATTTCTGCCCCAAGCACATGTTGTACATCTGCTTCGAGAAGAAAACAATAACCAAAAATGCCAACATAAAGATAAGAAAAAATAAAGAACCTCTTTGGCTCCCATAAGATTAAAGTCATACTGACATGTATGTACTGAAAACATAAGAAAGAGTCTGTCACTTTCTAGAATCTAAGAATATCCTCATTGTGGTGTGTAACTCTGTACTTAAAAGAAAACAGAAAAAAATATATAAGCCTGCCCCAAATGTTCCTTCCCCGGAGCACTCCCTTATTGGTGAAGATTGTGTCTCCCAGGAAGCTGTCCTGACTTGGGTTTGAATAAAGGTCTCTTCCTTTCTCTCTAAAATGTTTTTAAAAGTTCATTCACGCAATGTCGATAATAACAGTGTTTTCTATTTAAGTGAGAAATAAATGTTCCACTCTAGTTTTACTGGGAATAGACGAATTTAGGGTTTCTTTAGAAGAGTAAGTCTGCCTTCCAGAAAAGGCAAGGTCATTGGTCTATTGAGAATGAAGATAATTACTGCTAAACAACAAGTATGTGTTACCCCTTCGCCCAGAAACCGAAGCAGGTGTGCAGGCTTTAGGTCAGAGGTGACTTCTTGTCCCCAGCTGACAACACTTCTCTGGTCTGGCTCCAAGACCCCCGAGGTTTTGAACGTCAGCATCGGAGTCAGCGAGGCAGCTTGTCACAGGACGCCAGTGTTCAGAGAAAGCACAGGTATGTTTGGCAAAATGTCCTATCTATGTCAGGGCTGGAGGTAAAACCTCTCATTATCCCAAAACCTCCTGGGCTTTTCTCTTTTCTCTAGTTGAGCCACAAAGTAAAATTGAAGTAGCTGTCAGCATTCTGGGTTTGGTACAAGAATTACTTAGTTTCCCTGCAGGTAGAACTTTGCAGGGGATCACAATTTCTCTGTCCATTTATTGCTTACAAATGTATTTTGACCATCTGTTTCCTAGGAACCATCTTTTATTAGAAAGGGTAGGTGAGATTCACTCTGTGCCTGTTTGTAACATCTAATTTGTTCCTTCATCTAACAGTGTTTATTCAATTGGGCCTAAGATATGGTTGAGTGGCAAGCATCTAGAGTTAGGTGGCTTTTTTTCATCTGATACAGACTTGGATGATGTCATTTGACAAAGGTGATGTTTCATCATTGCTTAGTTTATTCATCAGAAGAGTTAAAATTAGGGTGGAGGGAAAATTCAAAATTATCCAAAGCGGCCTGTTCCTGTTTAAAAGTTGAGCTTGACTTTCTAGTTTTACTAAATGTATTATCTCGATATTTTGAGGTGCCATATTCTCTCTGTAGTTTCTTTGGTGGTGGAGTCAGAAGGAGAGTCTGGGAATTCTTTTGGATAGTGGCATGCTGGTGGCTTCAAGGGGCTTGGCGTCAGGAGCCTTGGGGTGAAGTCTGCAACTGCTTGCCTGACCCTGGGTGCATCTCACAGAGGTTTTGCTTCATCTTATGAAATTGCCAGCAGATAATGTTCTGCTTAAAGGGGAACCCTCCCATCCTGTTGGTGGCAATGCAAAGTGGTGCAGCCAGTCTAGGAAACAGTGTGGGGGTTCCTGAAAAAGTTAAACATTGAACAACCCCATGATCCAGCAATTGCTCTCCTAGGTATTTACCCAAAGGATACAAAAATGCAGATTCAAAGGGGGTACATGCACCATGATGTTTATAGCAGCAATGTCCACAGTAGCCAAACTATGGAGAGAATCCCAAAGTCTATGCACTGATGAATGGATAAAGCAGAAGTGGGATACATATATATAATGGAATATGACCCAGCTTCAAAAAGAATGAAATCTTACCCTTTGCAAGTATGTGGATGGACCTAGAGTGTATTAAGCTAAGCAAAATATTTGAGGAAAGAGAAATATCCTATGCTCTCACGCTTGTGGAATTTCAGAAAGAAAACAGATGAACAGAGTGGAGGGGTGATGAGAGAGGCAAACAAGGAAATAGACTCAACCTTGGAGAACAAACTGAGTGTTGCTGCAGGACAGGGGCGTGGGGGGAAGAGTTAAATGGGTGAGGTGTATTAGGGAGGACACTTGTGATGAGCACCGGGTACTGTATGCAGGTGAGGAATCACTAAATCCTACCCCTGAAGCGAATATTCCATGGCATGTGAACGAACTGGAATTTAAGTAAAAGAAGAAAGGAAAAAGTGTTCTGCTTCATGAAGAGTGAGGTAAAATTGTAGTGATTTGGGCTGTACTATTTTATAGATGAGAGTTGTAAAACACCCTGTTGTAGGATACACTAGTTTCTTATCACATAAGGAGTCCTCAGAAAGCTGCAATGAAAGATTCAGGTCTCAGAGCATGTTCATGTTCCAATGATATTTTACAGTTTGCACAGGTAGGAAAGAAGGTGGAGAGAGAGGCAACAGAAGGGGAAAGCAGGTGTGAACCTTTCATTTGTTAGCATTATAGCTTTCTCATGAAAGCTTTATGTCAGTGTGATTTTGGAAGCAGAGGGGGAATCCGGGAGCTTTGCAGGAGACAGGGGGGAGTTCCAGGTCTGGGTAAAGCTGACAGGGGTCCCAGAGGAGAGCTGAATGCATTCTGCAGCAGGGTGTGTTCAGGGTGGGCTCCAGGGGTGGCTGTGGGTCTCCTGGGTGAGAGTTGTGACAGGTGAGGGCTGTGTGCAAGTTCCTGGCTGAGGACAAGTGAGGCACTGGCTGAGAGCTGGCAGAGAACCTTCTTCTGGGCCGCCATCCTCACCCAACACACAGCCTCATCTTCTGTTCCTGTCACTCCAATTCAGACTTCTCCGAAGTTGAGTGAGAACACATCAAGAGCATTCTTAACAGAAGGGAAAGCATGTGCAAAGGCTCTGGGGCAGGAGAATTTCAGGTATGTCCAGGAGCAGCAAGAAGGACCTGTAGCCACAGGAGACAGCTTAGGACATGACCTCAGAGAGGTGTCAGAAAGCCATTCCAGGGCTATAACCCCATGAGACCCTGTTTCACTGGGCCATCCTGGCTACAGTGTTGAGAACAGATGACAGAGGGTTGAAGATGGCAAGGGAGGTCAATGACGAATCTTTTCCAGGATCTCAGGCACTGTGGACCAGACAGGTGCCCTTGGATGGAGTGGTTAGACATATTCTGGGTCCATTTTGAAGATGGAGCTCGCAGGATTTGCTGATGGGTTAGCTATTAGGAGCTGGAGAACGGAGGAATTGGGGTAAATCCCATCTGTTGTGGCTTTTCCTGATCGAGGGGAAGGAGAGGTTTTCTCAGGGGGTAGGAGGTAGTCCGTGTTCCGCATGCTGAGGAAAGTGCCTTTCCCGGTGGCTCTGCTGAGGTTTGTGTCTGGGAGTACCTTTCACATCTCCTCCCTCAGCAATGCTCAAGTACAAGTATCCCCCAATTTTTAAACGTTCACAGTAAGACACTGGGCTTTCTTGAAAGAACTATGTTATTACCCAGCTTCAGTAAGAGGAAGAGACCTGAAGAGGATTTCCCTCTTATGAAAAAAGGTGAACAGTGAGAATAGCGTTCAGCATCTGTTTTGGGGAGAAGCACGACAGAGGCGGCGTGCACCCCAACCAGGTCCTTCCGCTGGGATCCGCTCTCCGCATCCAGCCACCAGCATTTTGAATGGTGTCTGTGAGCCTCTGCTTCTGCTTTATCTTCATTTATGCTGGGCCTCCGTTAGAAACTTGTGTCCTGAGGCCTAAGAAAAGCCAAAGAGAGGAATTTTGGAGTCTGAGCACACTGTCTAATTATTCCGTGTAAATTAATGGTCATTCCTTCTTGACACCATTTCTGCTGTGCAAGGTTTCTCAGAAGCCCTGTACTTTCAAAGAGCAGGGAAACCTATACCCCATGCTGCAGGGTTAGTTTTAGTCTCCATGCTGGACAGAACATTTCATGACTGTCGGATTTTCTCACTCAAACATTGAGACTTTGACCACCTTCACCCGTTTCTAGCACCCCATCTCCGAATCTGGCACCTACCAATCTGCTCTCAGTATCTATGCGTTCAGTATTTGTTTATTCCTCGTGGAATGTACATGAGAGCATCTGGTATTGGTCTTTCTGTGTCTGAGTTACTTGGCATAAGGACCCCAAGGTCTGTGTTTCCATGTCTGGTTCTTGTGAATAATGCTGCAGTGAACGTGGGAGTGCATCTGTCTTTTTGAGGCAGTATTTTTGTGTTCTCCAAATCAATACTCTGTAGAGCCATTACTGGGTCATGTTGTAGTTGCTTTTATTTTTTCAGGAACCTCCATACCGTTTGTCACAATGGCTGCACCAATTTCCATTCCCACCAACAGTGCACAGTGTCTCCTTGTCTGCACACCCTTGACCCCACCTGGTGTCTGTCTCTGGGAAAATTGCTGTTCCAACAATTGTGAGGGGATAGCCGATTGTGGGTTTGATGATGTTTCCCTGTCGATATTAAGTGATGTCGAATAACTTTCTCTGTCTGTTGGCACCTGTGTGCCATCTTTGGAAAGTATCTATTCACATATTCTCCCATTTTTAATACAGATTTTTTTTTTGTTTTGATTTGTACGAGTGTTGTGTGTATTTTGGATATTAGCCTCTTCTCACACATATGATTCGCAGATATTTTTTCTTATTGGGTCAGTGGCCTTTTAAGTTTTTGCTGGTTTCTTTTGCCAAGTGGAAGATTTCAGTTTGAAGTTGTTCCACTTGTTTATTTTTGCTTTTGTTTCTTTGCGTTTGGTGTCGATTCTGAAGACTCTTTGCCAAAACCTATGTCGAGAGACTTAGTACCTGTGTCTTCTTGGAGGTTTATGGATTCAGGTCTTATGTTCAAATCATTCATCCATTAAAAATTTCGGTGGTGTAAGAAATTGACCCAGTTATATTCTTCTGCCTTTAGTGTCCAGTTTGCCTGTTACCGCTCACTGTAGACACAGTCCTTCCCTCATGGCATATCTTCTGCTGCTGTGTCATAAGTTAGGATCATCTACGTGTGGGTAAGTTTCTGAGCTTTCTGTTCTGTTCCACTGACCTTGGGTCTGTGTTTATGCCAGTACCATCCTGTTTTGATGACAACATCTTTGTAATCTAGCTTGAAATCCAGGAGTGTGTTGACTGCACCTTTCTTTCTTCAGGTTGCTTTGCGTTTTTGGGGCCTTTTGTGATTCCATACAAGTTTGAGGACTGTTATCTATTTCCTTGAATAATGCCACTGGAATTCAGATAGGGATTTCATCACATCTGTCGATTGCTTTGGGTACGATGGACATGTTCACATAATTAACTCTTCCAGTTAAGGAGCATGGCGTATGCTACCATTTGTTTGTGTTGCCTTCCAAATCTTTGAACCACACATTCTGCCCCCCTCGACACACATGTTTTTCATTTCTTTTCTGCCATGTGTTGAGTGTACTATGTCTTTCGCATTTTTGGTTACTTTTATTCCTAGATTTTTTTTGATGCAATTGTAAATGGCATTGCTTTTTTAATTTCTCTTTGCGAAAGTGTGTCATCAGTATACAGAAATGCAAGAAGTTGGGTCATCTGGGTGGCCCCATAGGTGACGTGTCTGCCTTCAGCTCAGGTCATGATCCCAGAGTTCTGGGATTGAGCCCCGTGTAGGGCTCCCCGCTTATCGAGGGTCTGCTTCTCCCTCTTTCTGACACTACCCCTGCATGTGCTTTTTCTCTTCCTCTCAAATAAATAAATAAAATCTGAAAAAAAGTAAAGACAACAGGTCTCTGTATATTGACTTTATATCCTGCCGCTTTCTTGAATTTGTTTAAATTAACAATTTTTTTTTTTTGTGGAATCTTTCGGGATTTCATGTCATTTACAAATAGTGACAGTTTTCCTGTATGGATTTCATATCTTTCTCCTTTTTTAAAATGATGTTAGTCACCCTACAGTACTTCATTTGTTTTTGATGAAGTGTTCCATGATTCATTGCTTGCATATAACCCCTAGTGCTCATTATGACACGTGCCCTCCTTAATACCCATCACCAGGATTACCCATTCCCCTACCCTCCCTTTCTGCAACCTTCAGTTTGTTTCCCAGTGTCAATAGTCTCTCATGGTTCATCTCCCCCTCTCATTCCCCCCCCTTCACTTTTCCCTTCCTTCTTCTAATGTTACATGCTATTCCTTCCATTCCACATCGGAGTCAAACCTTATGATAATTGTCTTTCTCTGCTTGACTTAATTTCACTTAGCATAATCCCCTCCTGGTCCATCCACCTTGGTGCAAATGGTGGGTATTCATCCTTTCTGATGACTGAGTAATATTCCATTGTATAGATGAACCACATCTTCTTCGTCCATTCATTTGCTGAAGGACATCTTGGCTCCTTCCACAGTTTGGCTATTATGGACATTGTTGCTATGAACATTGGGATACAGGTGTCCCTTCTTTTCATTACTCTGTGTCTATAGGGTAAATACCCAGTAGTGCAATTGGTGGGTCATAGGATAGCTCTGTGTTTAATGTCTTGAGGAACCCCCATATTGTTCAAAAGTGCCTATACCAGCTTGAATTCTCACGAGTAGTGTAAGAGGGCTCCCCTTTCTCCATATCCTCTCTTTTTGTAATTTCCTGTCTTGTTAATTTGTTTTTCAAGATTTTATTTATTTATTCCACAGGGATAGAGATGGCCAGCGAGAGAGGGAACACAAGCAGGGGGAGTGGGAGAGGAAGAAGCAGGCTCATAGCGGAGGAGCCTGATGTGGGGCTCGATCCCGTAATGCCAGGATCACGCCCTTAGCCGAAGACAGACGCTTAACCTCTGTACTACCCAGGTGCCCCCTGTGTTGTTAATTTTAACCATTCTAACTGGTATAAGGTGGTATCTCATTGTCGTTTTGATTTGTATTTGCCTGATGGCAAGTGATGTGGAGCATTTTTTCATGTGTCTGTTGGCCATTTGTATGTCTTCTTTGGAGAAGTATCCCTTTGTGTCTTCTGCCCATTTTTTGGGTGTCGAGTTTGAGGAGTTCTTTATAGATCTTGGATACTAGCCCTTTATCTGTAATATCATTTGCAGATATCTTCTTCGATTCCATAGGTTGACTTTTTGTTTTGTTGATCATTTGCTTTGCCCTGCAGAAGCTTTTTATCTTGGTGAAGTGCCAATAGTTCCTTTTATGCTTTTATTTCCTTTGCTTTAGAGACGTGGCTTGCAAGAAGTTGTTGTGTCCAAGTTTGAAGAGTTCTTTTGATTTTGATATGAGACAGGAATCCATTATCTTTCTTTCCTGATTGTATTCGAGTCCTCTGTCTTTCTTGGTGAGTCTAGCTAAGTTTGTCAGTTTTGTTTATCTTTCCAAAAAAGGCAGCTTTCATTTTCATTGTTTTTTTTTGTCTTTTTAGTCTCCGTTGGATTTATTTATGCATTCCTTTTTGTTATTTCCTTATTTCTACTAATTTGGGGCTTTGTTTGTTGTTTTATTTTCTACTTCTTTACCACATAAATCAAGTTGTTTATTGGAGACCATTCTCATGGATTGATGAAGACTTGAGTTTCTATGAATGTCCCCCATAAAGCTACTTTTGCTGCATCCCTTATGTTTTTGTAAGTTGTCTTTTTCATCAGTGTCAAGGTACTTCTAAAATCTTTTTTGATTTCTTCTTTGACTGTTGGTTGTTCAGTAGCTTGTTGTTAAATCTCCACATATTTTTTTAAGATTATTTAGGTATCTGACAGAGAGTGAGACAGTGAAAGAGGGAATGGAAGCAGGGGGGTGGGAGAGGGAGAAGCGGGCTTCCCGCTGAGCAAGGAGCCTGATTCCAGGCTAAATCCCAGGATCCTGGGATCAGGACCTGAGCTGAAGGCAGATCCTTAACAACTGATCCACCCAGGCCCCCCAATCTCCACCTATTTTTGACTGTCCCATTTTTTTCTTGAGACTGATTTCTAGTGTCATATCATTGTGGTTGGACAAGATTTGAAGCAGAAGGTGAAGAGAGCATTCAGATAAAGGTTTGTTTCCTGAAGGGTTTTCTGAGGGCAGAGCATGAGTTCCGTGGGATGGAGGAAGGTTTTGTGAGATGGGGGGTGGGGTTAACCCTTGTTAGAATTACTGACTACTACCATGCAGGCTGTGTGCTACTGTTCACACCGTAGTCCTGATGGACTTGTACTTCATTAGAAATATTTTCTAGGAGGTGTAGGCATAGCCTTCTCTTAAAGAAAGGTGCCATGTGGGTTCATGGCATGACCCCAGGTCACCAACCAGGATGTATGGTATTGTGGGTGATCAGAAACAGGCTTTCTGTGGGAAGTGACAGAAATAAGGTATGGTGAGCTCCATGACCATAGGTGAGGTCCCGAGTGACCCACTGGGTGTTGGGTTCTGTGGATCTGTCTCATCAGGTGCTGTGGAATTCAGGGACACCCTCCTGTCTGTGGATTTTTGTGGAAACAGGTAGACATCAGTGTCTGGCCAGGCATGAGGGTCGCACTGGCCCACCACCAGAGGTGCAGCGTGCGGGGGAGCCACTGCTTGGTTTCCACGAAAGCTGCCCAGCGTCTGTGACTGTGATTCCTAGCAGCCGCAAGGGGAGAGGAGGCCGGGGGTGGTGCACACTTCCTAGACTTGTGGTCAGGTCTAGTCTGGAGCCCACTGAAGTCAGCCACACCTGGCCAGGAGGCACCCAGTCAGTGTAGCTTTGGGCACTGCTCCCATGGTACTTCGTGCCAGCTCCATGCTGCCACCTCTTGCTTTTCATCATCATCTTCAAGGTCATGTGACTCTGCTCTTGCCCCATGGCCTCCGGGGTATTGTCCGTCCTCCATCTGGCCCTCGTCCCTGGTGCCCTGTGCAGTCTGATGCCAGGGTAGCCTTCTCGAGACAAACATCTGGCCCTGATGGAACACTTCCATGGATCTCGTGTGATGCGAGGATGATGCCCTGCCCTGGAAGGGGGCTGCAGGTCCCCAATTAGGAGAGCCATGTCTCCCTTTTCAGCATGGCCTGCCCTCCCCTCAGTCTTCTTCAGGGAAGCTCTCCCCACTTTCTGAGCGGACAGCTCTGAACTTAAAAATGAATATTATTTTACATATCTCTATGCCTTAGTTCATCCATGGCATGTCTTTCAGCCCCGTTAGTGGGGTTTTTTTTTTAGCAGTTCTGAAGGGCTGTCTGCTCATGGAGGGGATGACCTGGGTGGGACAGCTTTCCCTCTCATCTCCCTCAGCATGTCTCTGAGCCCTGAGGCCAGCTGTCCAACTGAGGATTGAGGGACCCGAGCCAGCCCATCCTGAACCCAGGCTGTGTCAGTTGTGTAGACTGATGTGTGTTGGAGCGGTGGGCAGCCGGCATGGGCCAGGGGCAGGCAGTGTCTCCTTCTCATTCCTTCCCTCCCTTCCTCCCAGAGGTAGCTCAGAGCAGCCTTCAACCCCTGCATCTCCAGATCCCTTGACTTATGCCTTCTGTGTTCAGCTGGTGACCTTGGAGTTTCGCATGGATTCTACCTCCCGTACCCTCTCCTGTAGCAGTTCCTGGATCAGGGGAGGGGTTGGACCCTTGTCTGTTTTGATCTTCTTCATGTCCCGCACCAAGCCCACCCACCATTGCATCTTCCATGTATGTGCTTGGAAGCAAGCCCATCCACAGGCAACCTATTAGCCAAATGGATCCAGGCAATGAACATTGAAGTAGAGATCCAGGATCCATAATAAACCTGCTCTGAAACCTGTCCCAAAGTCTGTGACTCTCTCACACTGAAACAGAAACAATAATAGCTTTCTGGACTGTGAAGTGACATGTCTCTCTAATTCCAATCTTGAATGCATAGGTGCTGAACCTGGACAGAAAAGGACCATGGCTCCCTTGGGCTGGGATCCATAGTAAGAACTCAGTGAAATCTGAATTCGAGGCATAGAGTAAATAATTATTGTAGAGCGAATCCTCCCAAGTAGGGCTTATGCACAGTGCACAGGAAAAGCTTTTTTAAAGAGGTTCCTGAAAGAAAAATCTTTTTTAAAAATTTATTTTAATTCCAGTAGAGCTAACATACAGTGTTACATTCGTTTCAGGTGTACAATAGAGTGATTCAGTAATTCTATATATTACTCAGTGGTCATCAAGAAAAGTGTCCTCTTAATCCGCTTCATCTATTTCACTCATCCCTCTATCCACCTCCTCTCTGGTTACCATCCATTTGTTCTCTATTGTTAAGAGTTTGTATTTTCCCATGCCCATACTCAGGCAACCCTGTTTGGGTAGAGTTTCCGTGTCCCCTGCAAGGGTGAATGGGGGTGGGCATGCTCTGGGCCAGTATTTCCAGGCTTTTGTTCCCTGGCGGCTTTCTCTGGTGATCTGCTGTGCCTTTTCTGAGAGTCAGAGCAGCAGAGGCTGAATTGTCACAGAACAGAGGGAATGCGGCCCGTTCTCCACCCTTGTTCTGGCCACTTTAACTCCATTACTGTTGGTGCTGCTCAACCCTGTAGCATCCTGGGATGTGCACCCCACACCTGGTGTCCCTGGCCTCAATTCCGGGGCTAGTGCATCTCTGTCCTTTGTGTTTCTAATGCTGCCAGCCACCAGAAGACCTGATCTCTCTCTGGAAGCTCCTGGTCTCAGTCTGGATCCCCTGAGCACACCGGGATTCCAGAGTACCATGAGAAGCCTGGTGGCTCTGGCACCTGGTTCAGGGTCTCAGTCTGCTGTTTCGCAGGTGCCTACCGCAAGTCCGCCAGATCCCCTGTGCAGGTGGCCTGCCAGCCGCCAGCCGCCCCGTGGGCTCCCGGGTCTCCTGGTCTCAGTCTATGCCTGGTGAGCACACCGGGATTCTGGTGTTCCAGGAGAAGCCTGGTGGCGCACGCTCTGGGCTCACCGGTCTCAGTCCACTCTCTCCCGTGTGCCATCCATGAGTCCGCCCGCTCCCTGGTGCAGGTGGTTGCTGCTTCCGGGCGCCAGAACATGGCGGCTCCCCCCCTTCCATTTATCTTCTGATATCTGTGCCCGGTTTCAAGGCTCCCCGCTTCATACCTCAATACTCAGCGCTGGAGATGTTCATTTGTAGAGATCCAGATGTATCTTCCTGCCTCTCAGGCTGATTCCGTGGTTGTTTAGGCTGGTCCGGTACCTATCCAGCTCAACTCAGGGGACCTGCTGAAAAAGGGGTCTCCTACTCCTCCGCCATCTTAACTCCTCTCTTGTACCTGAAATAGTATTTAAAAACACTCAGCTCAGCCTCTTCTACAAAGTGAGCCAATGCTTATAAACATGGCTAAAATATTCCCTTACCTACGATGACTTCCCAGCCATCCTAGTGTTTATATGGTATGACTGTGACTTGCATTAGTCAACATTTGCAGAGAAAGAACTTAGTGCATCCAGGGGGCACTTCATGTTGAAATTAGTTTGTGACAACGAGCTACTGTGTTTTATTCTGCAGTCCAAGGGAATGGTGCCAGACATCTCTAACGTGTCTAGGAGTTCTACAATTCCGATTTTAAGTGGTCTGTGTGCTTTAGAGATTTGGGCAAGAGAAGGGCAGGAGTCCAGAGACTGTGAACACTTCTGTTACCTGTGCTGACCATGGAGCAGGTAGCCTTCTGTGGGCATCATTTTGATTTCTTGGTACTCTTGTGAAGGTGCTTTTGTCTCAAATTCCTCCATTTAGGAGTAATTATAATGATGAAAGTAATTTTTATCTTATATCATCTGTGGGCCCTGATCCTGGGCTCCCAGGGAAGCTATCCTTTAACATTTTACCCGGCTCAAAATGACTGGGCAAAACCTGAAAGCATGGGCCCTCTTTCTGCCCCAAGCACATGTTGTACATCTGCTTCGAGAAGAAAACAATAACCAAAAATGCCAACATAAAGATAAGAAAAAATAAAGAACCTCTTTGGCTCCCATAAGATTAAAGTCATACTGACATGTACATACTGAAAATGCATAAAAACATTGCATTTCCTAAAGCCCAAGCCTTGGAGGGTCTGAGAGACTTGCCCAAAACCAGGCACACCCCAGCAGGGAGGGCTGGTGCAGAAAGGGAAGGGGCAGGACTCTGAGGGTGGTCTGCAGCTAGAGGGGTCCCTGGAAGGGGCCAGGTGTGTGGGGGGACCCCGGCCCACGACCCCACCCATGCCTGTGCTGGGTGTTGGGTCGAGCAGGCGCTTCTTGGGCCCCCTGCACTTTCAGGGTTCCAGGGGCTTGAGGGCGGGTTGCCCAGCATCCAAGGGGCTCAGGCACCACCCTCACCAACCATTCACCGCTTGGGGGTGGAGCTATGTCTCTGTGGGCAGTCCCAGACTTGCAGTGGGTTGCAGACTTGGGGCAAAGAAGGGGCACTGAGAGAGAGAGAGAGTTGCCCTGTGGAGATCCCTGCTGGTGAGTGAGCAGCGTGCACTGGGGTGGGGGTCCGGGGGTAGGGTGCGCCCCAGGTGGGAGGCAGGGTTCTGGAAGGGCATGTGGAGAGGGTTCCTTGTGGGGACTCAGGTGAGTTTTCTTTTTCCCTTTAAAGTCTCTTCTGCCCCATGTCCTCAACTGACTTTATTCCCCATACCCGTGAACTCCAGGACACCCACTCACCTGAGCTTTTGTGGGATGGGTTGCAGAATTTCAAGGTTTCCCCTGTTCCCCTGGAAGAGTGCGGGTAAGGACTTCACACAATCCCCACCTTCAGTTCTCTGACACAGTGCAGGTTATGCATCTTGAGCAGTACCCTGAGTTCAGCAGGGTGTGCCCTGGTCCCCAGGCACAGGTGTGGCAGTAGCATGCCCCAGAGCCGTCCCCCAACTTCAGCATTATGCCCCGTGTGCCCCCGGGTTAGTGGTAATTGGCTATTAGAATCATGCAGGAAAATCCTCCAGGTGGGGGCCTGGAGGCGGGCATAAACCAGACCCCACTCTAGTTGCATTGGGAATAGACGAATTGAGGGTTTCTTTAGAAGAGTAAGTCTGCTTTCCAGAAAAGACAAGGTCATTGGTCTATTGAGAATGAAGATAATTACTGCTAAACAACAAGTATGTGTTGCCCCTTCGCCCAGAAACCGAAGCAGGTGTGCAGGCTTTAGGTCAGAGGCGCCTTCTTCTCCCCAGCTGACGGCACTTCTCTGCTCTGGCTCCAAGACACACGAGGTTTTGAACGTCAGCATCGGAGTCAGCGAGGCAGCTTGTCACAGGACACCAGTGCTCAGAGAAAGCACAGGTATGTTTGGCAAAATGTCCTATCTATGTCAGGGCTGGAGGTAAAACCTCTCATTATCCCAAAACCTCCTGGGCTTTTCTCTTTTCTCTAGTTGAGCCACAAAGTAAAATTGAAGTAGCTGTCAGCATTCTGGGTTTGGTACAAGAATTACTTAGTTTCCCTGCAGGTAGAACTTTGCAGGGGATCACAATTTCTCTGTCCATTTATTGCTTACAAATGTATTTTGCCCATCTGTTTCCTAGCAACCCTCTTTTATTAGAAAGGGAAGGTGAGATTCACTCTGTGCCTGTTTGTAACATCTAATTTGTTCCTTCATCTAACAGTGTTTATTCAATTGGGCCTAAGATATGGTTGAGTGACCAGCATCTAGAGTTAGGTGGCTTATTTTCATCTGATACAGACTTGGATGATGTCATTTGACAAAGGTGATGTTTCATCATGGATTAGTTTATTCATCAGAAGAGTTAAAATTAGGGTGGAGGGAAAATTCAAAATTATCCAAAGCGGCCTGTTCCTGTTTAAAAGTTGAGCTTGACTTTCTAGTTTTACTAAATGTATTATCTCGATATTTTGAGGTGCCATATTCTCTCTGTAGTTTCTTTGGTGGTGGAGTCAGAAGGAGAGTCTGGGAATTCTTTTGGATAGTGGCATGCTGGTGGCTTCAAGGGGCTTGGCGTCAGGAGCCTTGGGGTGAAGTCTGCAACTGCTTGCCTGACCCTGGGTGCATCTCCCAGAGGTTTTGTTTCCTCTTATGAAATTGCCAGCAGATAATGTTCTGCTTAAAGGGGAACCCTCCCATCCTGTTGGTGGCAATGCAAAGTGGTGCAGCCAGTCTGGGAAACAGTGTGGGGGTTCCTCAAAAAGTTAAACATTGAACAACCCCATGATCCAGCAATTGCTCTCCTAGGTATTTACCCAAAGGATACAAAAATGCAGATTCAAAGGGGGTACATGCACCATGATGTTTATAGCAGCAATGTCCACAGTAGCCAAACTATGGAGAGAATCCCAAAGTCCATGCACTGATGAATGGATAAAGCAGAAGTGGGATACATATATATAATGGAATATGACCCAGCTTCAAAAAGAATGAAATCTTACCATTTGCATGGATGCGGATGGACCTAGAGTGTATTGAGCTAAGCAAAATCATTGAGGAAAGAGAAATATCCTATGCTCTCATGCTTGTGGAATTTCAGAAAGAAAACAGATGAACAGAGTGGAGGGGTGATGAGAGAGGCAAACAAGGAAATAGACTCAAACTTGGAGAACAAACTGAGTGTTGCTGCAGGACAGGGGCATGGGGGGAAGAGTTAAATGGGTGAGGGATATTAAGGAGGGCACTTGTGATGAGCACCGGGTACTGTATGCAGGTGAGGAATCACTAAATCCTACCCCTGAAGCGAATATTCCATGGCATGTGAACTAACTGGAATTTAAGTAAAAGAAGAAAGGAAAAAGTGTTCTGCTTCATGAAGAGTGAGGTAAAATTGTAGTGATTTGGGCTGTACTATTCTATAGATGAGAGATGTGAAACACCCTGTTGTAGGATACACTAGTTTCTTATCACATAAGGAGTCCTCAGAAAGCTGCAATGAAAGATTCAGGTCTCAGAGCATGTTCATGTTCCACTGATATGTTACAGTTTGCACAGGTAGGAAAGAAGGTGGAGAGAGAGGCAACAGAATGGGAAAGCAGGTGCGAAACTTTCAATACTTAGCATTATAGCTTTCTCATGAAAGCCTTGCGATTTTGGAAGCAGAGGGGGAATCCGGGAGCTTTGCAGGAGACAGGGGAGTTCCAGGACTGGGTAAAGCTGGCAGGGGTCCCAGAGGAGAGCTGAATGCATTCTGCAGCAGGGTGTGGGAAGGGGTGGCTGTGGGTCTCCTGGGTGAGAGTTGTGACAGGTGAGGGCTGTGTGCAAGTTCCTGGCTGAGGGCAAGGGAGGCACAGGCGGCGAGCTGGCAGAGAACCTTCTTCTGGGCCACCAGCCTCACCCAACACACAGCCTCATCTTCTGTTCCTGTCACTCCAATTCAGACTTCTCCGAAGGTGAGTGAGAACACATTAAGAGCATTCTTAACAGAAGGGAAAGCATGTGCAAAGGCTCTGGGGCAGGAGAATTTCAGGTATGTCCAGGAGCAGCAAGAAGGCCCTGTGGCCACAGGAGACACCTTAGGACATGACCTCAGAGAGGTGACAGAAAAAACCATTCCAGGGCTATAACCCCATGAGACCCTGTTTCACTGGGCCATCCTGGCTACAGTGTTGAGAACAGATGACAGAGGGTTGAAGATGGCAAGGCAGGTCAATGACAAAGCTTTTACAGGAACTCAGGCACTGTGGACCAGACAGGTGGCCTTGGATGGAGTGGTTAGACCTATTCTGGGTCCATTTTGAAGATGGAGCTCACAGGATTTGCTGATGGGTTAGCTATTAGGAGCAGGAGAACGGAGGAGTTGGGGTAACTCCCAGCTGTTGTGGGTTGTCCTGATCGAGGGGAAGGAGAGGGTTTCTGGGGGTAGGAGGTAGTCCGTGTTCTGCATGCTGAGGAATGTGCCTTTCCTGGTGGATCTGCTGAGGTTTGTGTCTGGGAGAACCTTTCACATCTCCTCCCTCAGAAATGCTCAAGTACAAGTATTCCCCACTTTTTAAACGTTCACAGTAAGACATTGGGCTTTCTTGAAAGAACTATGTTATTACCCAGCTTCAGTAAGAGGAAGAGACCTGAAGAGGATTTCCCTCTTATGAAAAAAGGTGAACAGTGAGAATTGCGGTCAGCATCTGTTTTGGGGAGAAGCATGACAGAGGCGGCGTGCACCCCAACCAGCTCCTTCCGCTGGGAACCGCTCTCTGCATCCAGCCACCAGCACTTTGAATTGTGTCTGTGAGCCTCTGCTGTGCTTTATCTTCATTTATGCTGGGCCTCCGTCAGAAACTTGTTTCCTGAGGCCTAAGAAAAGCCAAAGAAAAGGAATTTTGGAGTCTGAGGACACTATCTAATTGTTCCGTGTAAATTAATGGTCATTCCTTCTTGACACCATTTCTGCTGTGCAAGGTTTCTCAGAAGCCCTGTACTTTCAAAGAGCAGGGAAACCTATACCCCATGCTGCGGGGTTAGTTTTAGTCTCCATGCTGGACAGAACATTTCATGACTGTCGGATTTTCTCACTCAAACATTGAGACTTTGACCACCTTCACCCGTTTCTAGCACCCCATCTCCGAATCTGGCACCTACCAATCTGCTCTCAGTATCTATGCGTTCAGTATTTGTTTATTCCACATTGAATGTACATGAGAGCATCTGGTATTGGTCTTTCTGTGTCTGAGTTACTTGGCATAAGGCCCCCAAGGTCTGTGTTTCCATGTCTGGTTCTTGTGAATAATGCTGCAGTGAACGTGGGAGTGCATCTGTCTTTTTGAGGCAGTATTTTTGTGTTCTCCAAATCAATACTCAGTAGAGCCATTACTTGTCCATGTGGTAGTTGCATTTATTTTTTCAGGAACCTCCATACCGTTTGTCACAGTGGCTGCACCAATTTCCATTCCCACCAACAGTGCACAGTGTCTCCTCATCTGCACACCCTTGACCCCACCTGGTGTCTGTCTCTGGGACAATTGCTGTTCCAACAGTTGTGAGGGGATAGCCAATTGTGGGTTTGATGATGTTTCCCTGACCACATTAAGTGATGTCGAACAACTTTCTCTGTCTGTTGGCACATGTGTGCCATCTTTGGAAAGTATCTATTCACATATTCCCCCCATTTTTTATACATTTTTTTTGTTTTGATTTGTATGAGTGTTGTGTGTATTTTGGATATTAGCCTCTTCTCACACGTATAATTCGCAGATATTATTTTTTTATTGGGTCAGTGGCCGTTTTAGTTTTTGCTGGTTTCTTTTGCCGTGTGGAAGATTTCAGTTTGAAGTTGTTCCACTTGTTTATTTTTGCTTTTGTTGCCTTTGCATTTGGTGTCCGATCTGAAGACTCTTTGCCAAAACTAATGTCGAGAGACTTAGTACCTGTGTTTTCTTGGAGGTTTATGGATTCAGGTCTTATGTTCAAATCGTTCATCCATTAAAAATTTTGTGTGTGGTGTAAGAAAGTGACCCAGTTATATTCTTCTGCATTTAGTGTCCAGTTTGCCTGTTACCGCTCACTGAAGAGACAGTCCTTCCCTCATGGTGTATCTTCTGCTGCTGTGTCGTAAGTTAGGATCATCTACGTGTGGGTAAGTTTGTGAGCTTTCTGTTCTGTTCCACTGACCTGGTGTCTGTGTTTATGCCAGTACCATCCTGTTTTGAAGACAACAGCTTTGTAATCTAGCTTGAAATCCAGGAGTGCGTTGACTGCACCTTTCTTTCTCCATGTTACTTTGGGTATTTGGGGTCTTTTGTGATTCCATACAAGTTTGAGGACTGTTATCTATTTCCTCGAATAGTGCCGCTAGAATTCAGATAGGGATTTCATCACATCTGTCGATTGCTTTGGGTACGATGTACATGTTCACATAATTAACTCTTCCAGTTAAGGAACATGGCGTAAGTTTCCATTTGTTTGTGTTGCCTTCCAAATCTTTGACCCATACATCCTGCGCCCCTTGACACACGTGTTTTTCATTTCCTTTCTGCCATGTGTTGAGTGTACTGTCTTTCTCATTTTTGGTTACTTTTATTCCTAGATTTTTTTTGATGCAATTGTAAATGGCATTGCTTTTTTAATTTCTCTTTGCGAAAGTCTGTCATCAGTATACAGAAATGCAAGAAGTTGGGTCATCTGTGTGGCCCCATAGATGAAGCGTCTGCCTTCAGCTCAGGTCATGAACCCAGAGATCTGGGATCGAGCCCCCTGTTGGGCTCCCCGCTTATAGAGGGTCTGCTTCTCCCTCTTTCTGTCACTCCCCCTGCTCGTACTTTTTCTCTTCCTATCAAATAAATAAATAAAATCTGAAAAAAAAGACAACAAGTCTCTGTATATTGACTTTATATCCTGCAGCTTTCTTGAATGTGTTTATTCTAACAGATTTTTTTTGTGTGTGTGGAATCTTTCGGGATTTCATGTCCTTTGCAAATATTGATAGTATTCCTGTAAGGATTTCATATCTTTCTCTTTTTTTAAAATGATGTTAGTCACCCTACAGTACTGCATTTGTTTTTGATGTAGTGTTCCATGATTCATTGTTTGCATATAACACCTAGTGCTCATTATGAAACGTGCCCTCCTTTTTTTTTTAAAGAATTTACTTATTTATTCGACAGATATAGAGACAGCCAGCGAGAGAGGGAACACAAGCAGGGGGAGTGGGAGAGGAAGAAGCAGGCTCATGACGGAGGAGCCTGTTGTGGGGCTCGATCCCATAACGCTGGGATCACACCCTGAGCCGAAGGCAGACGCTTAACCGCTGTGCAACCCAGGTGCCCCAACACGTGCCCTCCTTAATACCCATCACCAGGATTACCGATTCCCCTTCCTCTCCCTTTCTGCAACCTTCAGTTTGTTTCCCAGTGTTAGTAGTCTCTCATGGTTCATCTCCCCCTCTCATTCCCCCCTTCACTTTTCCCTTCCTTCTCCTAATGTCCTCCATGCTATTCCTTCCATTCCACATAGGAGTCAAACCATATGATAATTGTCTTTCTCTGCTTGACTTAATTTCACTTAGCATAATCCCCTCCTGATCCATCCACGTTGGTGCAAATGGTGGGTATTCATCCTTTCTGATGACTGAGTAATAGTCCATTGTATAGATGAACCACATCTTCTTTGTCCATTCATCTGCTGAAGGACATCTTGGCTCCTTCCACAGTTTGGATATTATGGACACTGCTGCTATGAACATTGGGATACAGGTGCCCCTCCTTTTCATTACTCTGTGTCTATGGGGTAAATACCCAGTAGTGCAATTGGTGGGTCGTAGGATAGCTCTGTGTTTAACATATTGAGGAACCTCCATATTGGTTTCAAAAGTGGCTGTACCAGCTTGAATTCTCACGAGTAGTGTAAGAGGGCTCCCCTTTCTTCACATCCTCTCTGACTTTTTTTTTATTTCTGTCTTATTAATTTTTTTTCAAGATTTTATTGATTTATTCTACAGAGATAGAGACAGCCAGCGAGAGAGGGAACACAAGCAGGGGGAGTGGGAGAGGAAGAAGCAGGCTCATGACGGAGGAGCCTGATGTGGGGCTCGATCCCATAAGGCCAGGATCACGCCCTGAGCCGAAGGCAGACGCTTAACCAATGTGACACCCAGGTGCCCCCTTCCTTGTTAATTTTAACCATTCTAACTGGTGTAAGGTGGTATCTCATTGTAGTTTTGATTTGTATTTGCCTGATGGCAATTGATGTGGAGCATTTTTTCATGTGTCGGCCATTTGTATGTCTTCTCTGGAGAAGTATCTCTTTGTGTCTTCTGCCCATTTTTTGGGTGTCGAGTTTGAGGAGTTCTTTATAGATCTTGGATACCAGCCCTTTATCTGTAAAATCATTTGCAGATATCTTCTTCAATTCCATAGGTTGCCTTTTTGTTTTTTGATCATTTGCTTTGCCAAGCAGAAGCTTTTTATCCTGATGAAGTGCCCATAGTTCATTTTTGCTTTTATTTCTTTGCCTTTAGAGACGTGGCTTGCAAGAAGTTGTTGTGTTCAAAGTTGAAGAGTTCTTTTGATTTTGATATGAGACAGGAATCCATTATCTTATTTTCCTGATTGTATTCCAGTCCTCTGTCTTTCTTGGTGAGTCTAGCTAAGTTTGTCAGTTTTGTTTATCGTTCCAAAAAAGGCCGCTCTCATTTTCATTTTTTTTTTTTGTCTTTTTAGTCTCCGTTGGATTTATTTATGCATTCCTTTTTGTTATTTCCTTATTTCTACTAATTTGGGGCTTTGTTTGTTGTTTTATTTTCTACTTCTTTACCACATAAATCAGGTTGTTTATTGGAGAGCATTCTCATGGATTGATGAAGACTTGAATTTCTATGAATGTCCCCCATAAAGTTACTTTTGCTGCATCCCATAAGTTTTTGTAGGTTGTCTTTTTATCAGTGTCAAGGTACTTCTAAAAAATTTTTGATTTCTTCTTTGACTGTTGGTTGTTCAGTAGCTTGTTGTTAAATCTCCACATATTTTTTTAAGATTATTTAGGTATCTGACAGAGAGTGAGACAGCAAGAGAGGGAACGCAAGCTGGGTGGTGGGAGAGGGAGAAGCAGGCTTCCGAATGAGCAACGAGCCTGATTTGGAGCTAGATCCCAGAATCCTGGGATCAAGACCCGAGCTGAAAGGAGATCCTTAATGACTGAGCCACCCAGGCCCCAAAAATCTTCACCTATTTTTGACTGTCCCATTTTTTTCTTGAGACTGATTTCTAGTTTCATATCATTGTGGATGGACAAGATTTGAAGCAGAAGGTGAAGAGAGCATTCAGATGAAAGGTTTGTTTCCTGGAGGGTTTTCTGAGGGCAGACCATGAGTTCAGTGGGGACGGAGGAAGGTTTTGTGAGACGGGGATGGGGTTAACCCTTGTTAGAATTACTGACTACTGCCATGCAGGCTGTGTGCTACCGTTCACACCGTAGTCCTGATGGACGTGTACTTCATTAGAAATATTTTCTAGGAGGTGTAGGCATAGCCTTCACTTAAAGAAAGATGGCATGTGGGTTCATGGCATGACCCCAGGTCACCAACCAGGATGTATGGTATTGTGGGTGATCAGAAACAGGCTTTCTGTGGGAAGTGACAGAAATAAGGTATGGTGAGCTCCATGACCATAGGTGAGGTCCCGAGTGACGCACTGGGTGTTGGGTTCTGTGGATCTGTCTCATCATGTTCTGTGGAATTCAGGGACACCCTCCTGTCTGTGGATTTGTGTGGAGACAGGTAGACATCAGTGTCTGGCCAGGCACGAGGGTCGCACTGGCCCACCACCAGAGGTGCAGCGTGCGGGGGAGCCACTGCTTGGTTTCCACGAAAGCTGACCAGGGTCTGTGACCGTGATTCCTAGCAGCTGCAAGGGGAGAGGAGGCCGGGGGTGGTGCACACTTCCTAGACTTGTGGTCAGGACTAGTCTGGATCCCACTGAAGTCAGCCACACCGGGCACAGAAGGTACCCAGTCAGTGTAGCTGTGGGCACTGCTCCCATGGTTCTTTTGGGCCAGCTCCATGCTGCCACCTCCTGCTTTTCATCATCATCTTCAAAGTCATGTGCCTCTGCTCTTGCCCCATGGCCTCCGGGGTATTGTCCGTCCTCCATCTGGCCCTCGTCCCTGGTGCCCTGTGCAGTCCGATGCCAGTGTAGCCTTCTCGAGACAAACATCTGGCCCTGATGGAACACTTCCATGGATCTCCTGTGATGCGAGGATGATGCCCTGCCCTGGAAGGGGGCTGCAGGTCCCCAATCAGGAGAGCCATGTCTCCCTTTTCAGCATGGCCTGCCCTCCCCTCAGTCTTCTTCAGGGAAGCTCTCCACACTTCCTGAGCTGACAGCTCTGAACTTAAAAATGAATGTTATTTTACATATCTCTATGCCTTAGTTCATCCATGGCATGTCTTTCAACCCCGTTAGTGGGGTTTTTTTAGCAGTTCTGAAGGGCTGTCTGCTCAAGGAGGGGACGACCTGGGTGGGGCAGCTTTCCCTCTCATCTCCCTCAGCATGTCTCTGAGCCCTGAGGCCAGCCGTCCCACTGAAGATTGAGGGACTAGAGCCAGCCCATCCTGAGCACAGGCTGCGTCAGCTCATAGACTGATGCGTGTTGGAGCGGTGGGCAGCTGGCATGGGTCAGGGGCAGGCAGTGTCTCCTTCTCATTCCTTCCCTCCCTTCCTCCCAGAGGTAGCTCAGAGCAGCCTTCAACCCCTGCATCTCCAGATCCCTTGACCTGTGCCTCCTGTGTTCAGCTGGTGACCTTGGAGTTTCGCATGGATTCTACCTCCCGTACCCTCTCCCGTAGCAGTTCCTGGATCAGGGGAGGGTCGGACCCTTGTCTGTTTTTGGTCTTCTTCCTTTCTCACACCAAGCCCACCCACCTTTGCATCTTCCATGTATGTGCTTGGAAGCAAGCCCATCCACAGGGAACCTATTAGCCAAATGGATCCAGGCAATGAACATTGAAGTAGAGATCCAGGATCCATAATAAACCTGCTCTGAAACCTGTCCCAAAGTCTGTGACTCTCTCACACTGAAACAGAAACAATAATAGCTTTCTGGACTGTGAAGTGATATGTCTTTCTACTTCCAATCTTGAATGCAAAGGTGCTGAGCCTGGACTGAAAAGGACCATGGCTCGCGTGGGTTGGGATCCACGGGAAGAACCCAGTGAAATCTGAATTTGAGGCATGGAGTGAATAATTATTGTAGAGTGAATCCTCCCAAGTAGGGCTTATGCACATTGCACAGGAAAAGCTTTTTCAAAGAGCTTCCTGAAAGAAAAATCTTTTTTTAAAATTTATATTAATTCCATTAGAGCTAACATACAATGTTACATTAGTTTCAGGTATACAATAGAGTGATTCAGTAATTCTACATATTACTCAGTGGTCATCAAGAAAAGTGTCCTCTTAATCCCCTTCATCTATTTCACTCATCCCTCTATCCGCCTCCTCTCTGGTAACCTTCCGTTTGTTCTCTATTGTTAAGAGTTTGTATTTTGGTGTGTCTCCTTTTTCTCTTTTATTTATTTATTTTTGTTTGTTTCTTAAATTCCCCATTAGAGTGACATCGTATGGGATTTGTCTTTCTCTGACTGACTGACTTTAGTTAGGATAATACTCTCTAGCTCCATCCATATGGCTGCAAATGGCAAGGTTTCATTCTTTTTCAAGCCGAGTAATACTCCATTGTGTGTGTGTGTGTGTGTGTGTGTGTGTGAATACACACATCTATCATCTCATTTGTCAATTTTTCTACAGACACTTGGGTTGCTTCCATATTGTGATATTGTAAATAATGGTGCAAGAAACATAGGGGTGCACGTATCCTTTTACGTTACCGTTTTCCTATTCTTTGGGTAAATATGAGTAGTGTGAATGTTGGATCGTAGGGTAGTTCTATATTTAATTTTTTGAGGAACCTTCATACTGTTTTCCACGGTGGCCACCACAGTTTGCATTCCCACCCACAGTTCACGAGGATTCCCCTTTATCCACATCCTCCCAACAGCTGCTCTTTGTTGTGCTTTTGATGTTAGCCATTCTGACAGGTTTGAGGTATTACCTCATTGTCCTTTGGATTTACATTTTCCTGATGATGGGTGATGTTGAACATCTTTTCACGGGACTGTTGGCCATTTGTATTTCTTCTTTGGAGAAATGTCTGTCCATGTCTTCTGCCTATTTTTTAACTGGATTATTTGTTTTTTGGGGGTTGAGTAGTATCAGTTGTATATGTTTTGGACACTATCCCTTTATTGCATATGATCTTTGCAAATATCTTCTCCCTTTGAGTAGGTTGTCTTATTATTTTTACGTTTTCATTGTTCTTCTGCTGTGTGGAAACTTTTTATTTTGCTGTATTCCCAATAGTTTATTTTTGCTTTCATTTCCTTTGCCTCAGGACACAGTCTAGAAAAACGTTGGTATGGTCCATGTCAAGAAGTTACTGTCTTCCCTCCTGTAGGATTTTTATGGATTCAGGTCTCATATTGAGGTCTTGAAACTGTTTTGTGTTTGTCTTTATTGTGTAAGAAAGCAGTCTAATTTCATTCTTTTGTGCGTAGCTGTCTAGTTTTCCCAACACCATTTGTTGTAGAGACTGTCCTTTTCCCTTTTGATATCGTTGCTTGCTTTGTGGAAGATTCATGGACCACATAATTGTGGGTTTCTGTCTGAACTTGTATCCTGTTCCTTTGGTCGCTGTGTCTATTTTTGTGCCATACTGTCTTGTTAGGATGACTGCAGCTTTGTAGTATAACCTGAAATCTGAAATTGTGAGTCCTCCACCTTTGTTTTTCTTTTCCACATTGCACTGGCTGTTCGGAATCTTTAGTGGTTCCATACAAATGTTTAGGATTGTTTATTCGAGGTCTTTTGTTCTTTAATTTAAATTCAATTAGCCAACTTACAGTACATCATTCGTTTCAGATGTAGTCTTCAATAAATTTTCAGTCTTGTGTATCACCCAGTGCTCATTGTATCGTGTGACCTCCTTAATGCTACTCACCCAGTTACCCCCCCCCCAACTTCTCCTCCAACAATCATCAGTTTCTTGCAATAGTTAAGAGTCCATCATGGGTTATCTCCCTCTCTGATGACTTCCCATTCTATTTTCCCTTCCTTCCCCTATGGTCTTCTTCCTTGTTTCTGATATTCCACATAGGAGTGAAAGCATATGATCATTGTCTTTCTTTCATTGACTTATTCCACTCAGCATAATACCCTCCAGCTCCACCCAGGTCGGTGTGATGGTAAGTATTCATCCTATCTGATGGCTGAGTAATATTCCATTATATATATGATCCACATCTTCTTTATCCATTCATCTATCCATGGTCATCTGCACTCCTTCCGCAGCTTGTCTATTATGGATATTGTTGCTATGAACACTGGTGTGCATGTGTCCTGTCTTCACTACCTCTGTCTCTGGGGGTAAATACCCAGTAGTGCAATTGCTGGGATATAGGGTAGCTTTATTTATAACTTCTTGAGGAAATTCTGTACCATTTTCAAGAGTGGCTGTACCGGACTGCATTCGTACAGGGGTGTAAGAGGGTTCCCGTTTCTCCATATCCTCTCCAACATATATAGTTTCATGTCTTCTTATTTTTAGATATTCGGCCTCGTGTGATATAGCATCTATAGGGGTTTACATTTGTATTTCCCTGAAGCCAAGTGATATGAAGCATTTATGCATGTATCTTTTGATCACCAGTACGTCTTTATCAGTGAAATGACTTCCCATTTTAATCTATCTCAAGACCTAAAGCTGGGGAAGGCACTGAAGCTGGATGATGCCATTGGTTGGAAGTGTGGAGAATTTCAAAAGATCTCCGTGGAGAGCAAGTTTAAAGGTCAGTGTGAAGCTACTAATTGGATCCGGGGAGATCTCTGAAAGTGGGGGTTGCCTGGGATGGGCTGAGGGGGGCCCTCCGATTTTCCTATGAATCCTTGCTGCAGCCCCAAATGGACAGTTTCCTTCTGTGGGGCAGGCTGAGTCCTCTAGTCGTGCAGAGGTGAGCCCAATGCCTGGTGCCTTGGAGGCAGGCAAACGGGGAGGGACCCTCAGCAGAAGACCCAGGGTTAGGTTAGGCCTTAAGAGACAGCAGGTCCGAACTGCCCAGTGCTCAGAGAACTCTCATGCTGAGTGAGATGAGGGCACAAGGGCGGGTGAGTGTGAGCCTTGGGGTTTCATCTGGAAGGGCCCACAAAAGTCGGGGTTCACCAGAAGGGGCTCTCAGGGGGTGCCCCAATTCTCTTGCCCTGAATGCTCTGTTGTGCCCCCAAACGGTACAGTTTCCTGTGGGCTGCAGGCTGAGTCCTACAGTGGGGCTTCGGTGTCCCCAATCCCCCGGAGTGGGGTGCCAGGGCCCTGGGGTGGGGCCCCTCAGTGGCCAACCTAGGGTAAGGGTTAGGGTCCAGGAGCCCGGCAGGGACTATCTGCAAGCTGTGCGGCGAGCTCTGTGGAGGGCTGAGAGGAGGCCATGGGGGAGGGTGAGAATGGGCCTCAGGGTTGGGGCATGGGAGGCTGCCAAAGGATGGGGATGGGCTCCGGGGGCCTCCCCAAGTTCTCGTGCCCTGTAGGCTCCGTAGAGCCCCAAGGGGCACGGTTTCCTGTCAGGTGGCAAGCTGAGTCCTGCAGTGGGGCACAGGTATCCCAATTCCCCGGGGCTGCGGTGTAAGGCTCCTGGGGAGGCCCCCACACCCACAGCCGACCTAGGGCTAGGTTTAGGCCCAGGAGCCCCGCAGGCCCGATCTGCTGCCTGTATGGCTAGTTACACGGGCTGAGGTGAGGGTGTGGGGGAGGGTGAGCGTGGGCCTCAGGGTTGGGGTGCGGGAGGCCACCGAAGTTTGCTGGTGTCTCAGGAAGGCCCTACTGGTTCTCCTGCCCTGAATGCTCTATGGCCTCCCAGGGTGCACGGTTTCCTGCGGGGTGGCAGACTGAGTCCTGTTGTGGGGCTCAGGTGTCCCGAATCCCCGTGGCTGCAGCTCCAGGCTCCTGGGGAGGGGCCCCTCCACAGATGAACTAGGGTTAGTGTTGGGGCCCAGGAACCCCGCAGGCCAGATCTGCCCAGTATATGGCGAGCTCCGCCGCGGCCTGAGGTGAGGGTGCGGGATGGGGTGAGCATGGGCTTCAATGGTGGGTTTAGGGATCGCCGAAGTTCGCCGGGGGCTCTGGGGGCCCTCCTGGTTCTCCCGCCCTGAATGCTCTACAGCCTCCCAAGGGGCACGGTTTCCTGCGGGCTGGCAGGCTTTGTCCTGCAGTGGGGCTCAGGTGTCCCCAGTCCCTGGTGCTGCGGCACTGGGCCCCAGGGGAGGGGCCCTACCCAGCGGACCTAGGGTCAGGTCTAGGCTTCAGGAACCTGGCAGGCCTGATCTGCCGGCTCTGCGTCGAGGTCGGTGGCAAGCTGAAGGGAAGGCGTGGGGCGGGATGAGCATGGGCCTCAGGGTTGGGGTGTAGGGGGCTGCCGAGGATCGCTGGTGGCTCAGGGGGGCCCTACCAGTTCTTCTGCACAGGATGCTCTGCGGCGCCCCAAGGGGCATGGTTTCCTGAGGGGTGGCAGGCTTAGTCCCGTGGTGGGGCTCAGGTGTACCCAATCCCCAGGGTTAGGGTACGGATTAGGGTATGGGTTAAGGTTAGGGTATGGGTTACGGTTAGGGTATGGGTGAGGGTAGGGGTTAGGGTTAGGGTAAGGAGAGGGTACGGGTTAGGGTTGGGTTTAGGGGTTACAGGTTAGAGGTTATGGGTTAGGGTACAGATTAGGGTTTAGGGTACGGGTTAGGGTTTAGGGTTTGGGTTTAGGGTTAGGGTTTGGGTTGGAGTACGGGTTAGGTTTAGGGTACGGGTCAGGGTTAGGGTATGGGTTAGTGTACGCATTAGGGTACGGTTTAGGGTACGGGTTAGGGTACGGTTTAGGGTAAGTGTTTGCGTACGGATTTGGGTACGGCTTAGGGTACGGGTTATGGTTAGGGTACGGGTTAGGGAACGGGTTAGGGATAGGGATTGGGTACGGTTTAGGGTTAGGGTATGGGTTAGGGTATGGGTTAGGGTACAGGTTAGGGTTAGGTATGGGTTAGGCTATGGGTTAGGGTCCGGGTTAGAGATAGGGTACGGGTTAGAGTATGGGTTAGGGTACGGGTTAGGGTATGGGTTAACGTTAAGGTAAGGGTATGGGTTAAGGTTAAGGTAAGGGTACTGGTTAGGGTTAGGGTACAGGTAGGGTTAGGGTACGGGTCATGGTACGAGTTAGGATATGGGTTAGGGTCAGGGTTTAGGGTTTAGTGTTAAAGTAAGGGTATGGGTTAGGGTACTTGTTAGGTTTACGGTTAGGTTTAGGGTACGGTTTAAATTACGGGTTAGGGTATAGTTTAGGGTTAGGGTTAGGGTTAGGGTTTGAGTACGTGTTAGGGTTTCGGTTAGGGTTAGGGTATAGGTTAGGGTTAGGGTTAGGGTACGGGTTAGGGTTAGGTTTAGGTTTAGGTTACGGTTTAGGGGTAGGGTTAGCTGAAGGGGTAGGGTTAGGGGTAGGGTTAGGGGTATGGTAGGGGTCGGGGTTGGGTTAGGGTTTAGGGTTAGGTTTTGGGGTTAGTGGTTAAGGTTAGGGTTTAGTGTTTAGGGTTTCGGGATTACGGTTAGGGGTTAGGGTTTAGGGTTTAGTGTTAATGTTAGGGTTTAGGGTTTAAGGATTAGGGTTTAGGGTTAGGTTTAGGGTAGGGTTAGGGTTAGGGTAAGTGTTAGGGGTTAGGGTTAGGATTAGGTGTTAAGGTTTAGGGTTTAAGGTTAGGGCTTAGGGTTTAGGGTTAGGGTTAGACCCCAGTAGGCCAGCAGGACCGATGCGCCGGCTGTGCGGCGAGTGGAGGAGTGGGATGATTGAGGGTGCTGGCGAGCTGGAGTATGGTATCCCGGGTTTTGGCGCAGGGGACCTTTGAACACCACTACTGGCTCGGAGGGCCCTGCCCATTCTCCCGCCCTGAATGACCGGCGGCGCCCCTAGCGGCCTGGGTCGTGGCGGGGTGGCAGTGTGAGTCCGGCGCTGGGGCTTGGGGGTCATCAATCCCCGGTGTTGCGGGACAGGTCCCTTGGGAGGGGCCCCTCAGGGGCCAACCTAGGGTTAGGGTTAGCCCCCAGGAGGCCGGCAGGCCCCATACGCCAGCTGTGCAGCGAGCGGAGGGGCGGGCCGAGGTGAGTGCCCTGGCGAGCTGGAAGGTGGTACCCAAAGTTTTGGCACCAGGGGCCCTCGAATGTCGCCGGGGACTCGGAGGGCCCTGCCCGTTCTCCCGCCCTGAATGAGTGGCGGCTCCCCTAGCAACCCGAGTGGTGGCGGGGCTGCAGGGTGGGTCTGGTGCTGAGGCTCGGGGGTCCCCAATGCCAGGCGTTGCGGCACCAGGCCCCTTGGGCGGGGCCCCTTGGGGGCCGAACTAGGGTAAAAGTTAGCTCCTGGAGGCCGGCAGGCACGATCCACAGTCTGGGGCGAATGGAGACGCGGTCGAAGATCGGGGCGCTGGCGAGCAAGAGAGTGGGCCCCAGCGTTTTGGCGCTGGGGGCCTTCGAAGGTCACCGGGGCAGGGAGGGCCCTGCCCGTTCTCCCGCCCTGAATGATTGGCGGTACCCTAGCGGCCCGGGTGTGGGCGGGGCGGAACGGTGAGTCCAGCGTTGCGACTCGGGGGTCTCCAATCCCTGGCGTTCGGCGGCAGTCCCTTTGGGAGGGGCACCTTGGGGGCCGACCTAGGGTTAGGGTTATCCCCCAGGAGGCCGGCAGGCTCAATCCACCGGCTCTGTGGTGAATGGGGGGGTGGACCAAGGTGAGGTCGCTGGCGAACGGAAGCGTGGGCCCCAACATTTTGGCTCGGTGGGCTTTCAAATGTCGCAGGGGGCTCGGAGGGCCCTGCTCCTTCTCCCGCCATGAAGGACCGGCGACGCCCCTAGCTCCCCGGGTGGCAGCGGGGTGGCAGGGTCAGTCCTGCACTGGTGCTTGGGTTTCCCAATGCCCAGCGTTGCGGCGCCAGGCCCCTTGGGAGGGGCCCCTCTGGGACTGTCCTAGGGTTAGGTTAACCCCCAGGAGGCCAGCAGTCCGGATCCGCAGGCTGTGCAGTGAGCGGAGGAGGGATTGACCGTGGTAGGGCGCAGTTGAGCGGAAGCGTGGTACCCAGTGTTTTGGCGTGGGGGGCCTTCTTATTTCACTGGAGGCTCGGAGGGCCCTGCCGGTTATCCCGCCCTGAATGCCCGGAGTCGCTCCTAGAGGCCCGCGTGGCGGCGGGGCGGCAGGGTGGCCCGGCGCTCGGGCTTGCGGGTCCCCAATCCCTGCCGTTGTGGCACCAAGCCTCTTGGGAGGGGCCACTCTGGGGCCCATCTAGGGTTACCATTAGCCCTGAGGAGCCCGGAGGCCAGATCCGCCAGCTGTGTGGCTAGAGGGGGGGCGGTCTGAGGTGAGAGCGCTGTAGAGCGGGAGCATGGGCTTCAGCGTTTTGGCGCGGGGGACCTATAAATGTCGCTGGGGGCTCGGAGGGCCCTGCCCGTTCCCCCACCCTGAATGACCGGTGGCGCCCCAAGTGGCCCGGGTGGCGGCGGAGGGGCAGGTTGAGTACATCATTGGGGCTTGGGGGTCCTCAATCTCCAGCATCGTGGCGCCAGGCCCTTGGGGAGTGCCCTTCGGGGGACGACCTGGGGTAAGGGTTAGCCCCCAGGAGGCCGGCAGGCCCAATAAGATGGCTGTGGGGCGAGCGGAGGAGTGGGCTGAGGTGAGGGCGATGGGGAGCAAGATTGTGGGCCCCTGCATTTTGGCACTGGAGGCTTCAAATATCTCCGGTTCATCCAGGGCCCTGTCCCTTCTCCCGCCCTGAATGACCGGCGGCGCCCCTCGCGGCCCGGGTGGCAGCGTTGTGGGAGGGTGAGTCTGGCTTTGGGGCTTGGGGTTCCAGATCCCTGGCGTAGTGGCACCAAAACCCTTGGGAGGGGCCCCTGGGGGGCCGACCTAGGGTTAGGGTTAGCCCCCAGGAGACCGTCAGGCCCAACCGCACACTGTGCGGCGAGCTGAGGTGCGGCCCGAGGTGAAGGCGCTGGGGAGCGGGAGCGTGGGCACCAGCGTTTTGGCACGGGGAGCCTTTGAAGGTCACCGGGGACTCAGAAGGCCCTGCCCTTCTCTCGCCCTCTATGACCCGCGGCGCCCCTAGCGGCCCAGGTGGGGACAGTGCGGCAGGGTGAGTCCGGCTCTGGGGCTCTGAGTCACCAATCCCCAGCATTGCAGAGCCAGGCCGCTTGGGATGTCCCCTCAGGGCCGACCTAGGGTTTTGGTTAGCTGCCAGGAGCCCGGCAGGCCCTATCCACCGGCTCTGAAGCAAGCGGTGGGCTGGGCCTAGGTGAGGGCGCTGGCGAGCAGGATCCTGGGAGCCAACGTTTTTGCGCGGGGAGCCTTCAAAGGTCAGCGTGGGCTCGGAGGGCCCTGCCCGATCTCTTGCCCTGATTGACCGGCGGGGCCTCTAGCGGCTCGGGTGGCTGAAGGGCAACAGGGTGAGTGCGGCACATGAGCTCGGGGTCCCCATCCCCAGCGTTGCGACGCCAGGCCCCTTGGGAAGTGCCCCTCGGTGGCCGACCTATGGTTAGGGTTAGCCTCCAGGAGCCCCGCAGGCCCGATACACCACCTGTGCGTCGAGCGGAGAGTTGCGCCGAGGTGAGGGTGCTGGTGAACATGAGCCTGGGCCCAAGCGTTTTGGTTCCTTGCGCCTTCGAAGGTCGGCAGGGGTTCAGAGGGCCCTGCCAGTTCTCCCACCCTGAATGAATGGCGGCGCCCCTAGCGGCCTGTGTGGGTTGGGGTGGCAGCGTGCATCCGGCGCTGGGGCTTGGGGGCCCCCAATCCCTGGCGTTGCGGCGCCAGGCCCCTTAGGAAGGGACCTTCAGGGGCTGTCCTAGGGTTAGGGTGAGCTCCCAGGAGGCCGGCAGGCCCGAGTCGCTGGCTCTGCGAAGAGCGGAGGTGCGGGCCGAGTTGAGGGTGATGCAGAGCGGGAGCGTGGTCCCCAGCGTTTTGGCGCCCTGGGCCTTCGACTGTTGCCATGGCTCAAAGGGCCCTGCCCATTCTCCTGCCCTGAAGAACCAGCGGCGCCCTTAGCAGCTCCCTTGGCGGTGGAGCGGCAGGGTGAGTCCATGCTGCGGCTCGTGGATCCCCAATCCCCAGCGTTGTGGGGCCAGGCTTCTTGGGAGGGGCTCCTCTTGGGCGGACCTAGGTTTAGAGTTAGCACCCAGGAGGCCAGCAGGCCCAATCCTCTGGCTGGGCGGTGAGAGGTGGGCGGCCCGGGGTAAAGGCGCTGGCGATCCGGAGCGTGGGCCCCTGCATTTTGGCGCAGGAGGCTTCAAATATCGCCGGTTTCTCCAGGGCCCTGTCCCTTCTCCCGCCCTGAATGACGGGCGGCGCCACTAGCAGCCCGGGTGGCCACATGGTGGCAGGGTGAGTCTGGCTCTGGGTCTTGGGGTCCCTGATCGCCAGTGTAGCGGCACCAGGACCCTTGGGAGGGGCCCCTGGGTGGCTGACCAAGGGTTAGGGTTAGCCCCCAGGAGGACGGCAGGTGGGATCCGGCCACTGTCCCGGGAGCGGAGGGCGGGGCCGAGGTGAGGGCTTTGGGGAGCGGGAGCGTGGGCACCAGCGTTTTGGCACGGGGAGCCTTTGAAGGCCACCGGGGGCTCTGAAAGCCCTGCTCCTACTCTCGCCCTGAATGACCCGCAGTGCTCCTAGCGGCCTGGGTGGCGGCGTTGCGGTAGGGTGAGTGTGGCTCTGGGGCTTGAGGTTCCCGATCCCCGGCGAAGCCACACCAGGACCCTTGGGAGGGGCCCCTGGGTGGCCGACCTAGGGTTAGGGTTAGCACCCAGGAGGCCGGCAGGCGGGATCCGCCCGCTGTGCGTGGAGCGGAGGGGTGGGCCGAGGTGAGGGCGCTGGCCAGCAAGAGCCTGGGCCCAAGCGTTTTGGCACCGGGGGGCCTTCAAATGTGTCCGGGGACTCGGCGGGCCCTGCCCATTCTCCTCCCTGAATGACCGGCGGCGCCCCTAGCAGCCCAGGTGGCGGCGGGGCGGCATGTAAGTCCGGGCATAGGGCTCGGGGGTCCCCAGTCCACCGCGTTGCGGCGCCAGGCCCCTTGGGAGCGGCCCCTCGGAGGCTGACCTAGGGTTAGGTTTAGCCCCTAGGATGCCGGCAGGCCCTATTCGCCAGCTGTGTGGAGACTGGAGTGGCGGACCGAGGTGAGGGCACTGGTGAGCGGGAGCGTGGGCCCGGGTGTTTTGGCGCGGGGGCCTTTGAAGGTCGCCGTGTCTTGGATGGCCCTGCCCGTGCTCCCGCCCTGAATGAACGGCACCACCCCAAGCCCCCGGGTGGCGGCTGGGTAGCAGGGTGAGTCCAGTGCTGAGGCTCGGGGGTCCCCAATCCCCAGCGTTGTGGCACCAGATCCCTTGGGAGGGGCCCCTCGGGGGTTGATCTAGGGTTGCAGTTAGCCCCCAGGAGGCCGGTGGACCCGATCAGCGGCTGTGGGGCACGCGGAGGGTTGGGCCGAGGTGAGGGCGCTGGTGAGAGTGAGCATGAGCCCAAGCGTTTTAGTGCGGGGGGCCTTCGAAGGTCGGTGGGGGCTCGGAGGGACCTGCCCGTTCTCCCGCTCTGAATGACCGGCGGGGCCCCTAGAGGCTCCGGTGCCTGAAGGGCAGCAGGGTGAGACCGGCACTTGGGTTGGGGTCCCCATTCCCGGCGTTGTGGTGCCAGGCCACTTGGGAAGGGCCCCTCCGTGGCCGACCTACAGTTAGGGTTAGCCCCCAGGAGGCCAGCAGGCCCGATACACCGCCTGTGCGTCGAGCGGAGAGTTGGGCCGAGGTGAGGGTGCTGGTGAACATGAGCCCGGGCCCAAGCGTTTTGGTTCGGGGCGCCTTCGAAGGTCGGCGGGGGTTCGAAGGGCCCTGCCCGTTCTCCCACCCTGAATGAATGGCGGCGCCCCTAGTGGCACGTGTGGGGTGGGGCGGCAGGGTGCATCCAGCGCTGGGGCTTGGGCGTTCCCAATCCCCGGCTTTGCGGCGCCAGGCCCCTTAGGAAGCGACCCTCGGGGCCATCCTAGGGTTAGGGTTAGCGCCCAGGAGGCTGGCAGGCCCGATCCGCCGGCTGTGCGAGGAGTGGAGATGCAGGCCGAGTTGAGGGCGATGGCGAGCAGGAGCGTGGGCCCCAGCGTTTTGGCGTCCTGGGCCTTTGAATGTTGCCATGGCTCAGAGGGCCCTGCCCTTTCTCCTGCCCTGAAGAACCAGCAACGCCCCTAGCGGCTCCGTTGGCTGTGGGGCGGCAGGGTGAATCCCAGGCTGCGGCTCGGGGATCCCCAATCCCCGGCGTTGTGGTGCCAGGCCCCTTGGGAGGGGCTCCTCGTGGGCCGACCCAGGGTTAGAGTTAGCCCCCATAAGGCCGGCAGGCCAGATCCTCTGGCTGGGCGGTGAGAGGTGGGCGGGCCGAGGTAAAGGCGCTGGGGTGCGGGATTGTGGGCCCCTGCATTTTGGGGTGGGAGGCTTCAAATGTCGCCGGCTTCTCCAGGGCCCTGTCAGTTCTCCCGCCCTGAATGACCGGCGGCGCCCCTCGTGGCCCGGGTGGCAGCGTTGTGGGAGGGTGAGTCTGGCTTTGCGGCTTGGGGTTCCAGATCCCTGGCGTAGTGGCACCAAAACCCTTGGGAGGGGCCCCTGGGCGGCCGACCTAGGGTTAGGGTTAGCCCCCAGGAGACCCTCAGGCCCAACCGCACACTGTGCGGCGAGCTGAGGTGCGGCCCGAGGTGAAGGCGCTGGGGAGCGGGAGCGTGGGCACCAGCGTTTTGGCACGGGGAGCCTTTGAAGGTCACCGGGGACTCAGAAGGCCCTGCCCTTCTCTCGCCCTCTATGACCCGCGGCGCCCCTAGCGGCCCAGGTGGGGACAGTGCGGCAGGGTGAGTCCGGCTCTGGGGCTCTGAGTCACCAATCCCCAGCATTGCAGAGCCAGGCCGCTTGGGATGTCCCCTCAGGGCCGACCTAGGGTTTGGGTTAGCTGCCAGGAGCCCGGCAGGCCCTATCCACCGGCTCTGAAGCAAGCGGTGGGGTGGGCTTAGGTGAGGGCGCTGGCGAGCAGGATCCTGGGAGCCAACGTTTTTGCGCGGGGAGCCTTCAAAGGTCAGCGTGGGCTCGGAGGGCCCTGCCCGATCTCTTGCCCTGATTGACCGGCGGGGCCTCTAGCGGCTCGGGTGGCTGAAGGGCAGCAGGGTGAGTGCGGCACATGAGCTCGGGGTCCCCATCCCCAGCGTTGCGCCGCCAGGCCCCTTGGGAAGTGCCCCTCGGTGGCCGACCTATGGTTAGGGTTAGCCTCCAGGAGCCCCGCAGGCCCGATACACCACCTGTGTGTCGAGCGGAGAGTTGCGCCGAGGTGAGGGTGCTGGTGAACATGAGCCTGGGCCCAAGCGTTTTGGTTCGGTGCGCCTTCGAAGGTCGGCAGGGGTTCGGAGGGCCCTGCCAGTTCTCCCACCCTGAATGAATGGCGGCGCCCCTAGCGGCCTGTGTGGGTTGGGGTGGCAGCGTGCATCCGGCGCTGGGGCTTGGGGGCCCCCAATCCCTGGCGTTGCGGCGCCAGGCCCCTTAGGAAGGGACCTTCAGGGGCTGTCCTAGGGTTAGGGTGAGCTCCCAGGAGGCCGGCAGGCCCGAGTCGCTGGCTCTGCGAAGAGCGGAGGTGCGGGCCGAGTTGAGGGTGATGCAGAGCGGGAGCATGGTCCCCAGCGTTTTGGCGCCCTGGGCCTTCGACTGTTGCCATGGCTCAAAGGGCCCTGCCCATTCTCCTGCCCTGAAGAACCAGCGGCGCCCTTAGCAGCTCCCTTGGCGGTGGAGCGGCAGGGTGAGTCCATGCTGCGGCTCTGGGATCCCCAATCCCCAGCGCTGCGGGGCCAGGCCTCTTGGGAGGGGCTCCTCGTGGGCGGACCTAGGTTTGGAGTTAGCACCCAGGAGGCCAGCAGGCCCAATCCTCTGCCTGGGCGGCGAGAGGTGGGCGGCCCGAGGTAAAGGCGCTGGCGATCGGGAGCGTGGGCCCCTGCATTTTGGCGCAGGAGGCTTCAAATATCGCCGGTTTCTCCAGGGCCCTGTCCCTTCTCCCGCCCTGAATGACGGGCGGCGCCACTAGCGGCCCGGGTGGCGACGTGGCGGCAGGGTGAGTCTGGCTCTGGGTCTTGGGGTCCCTGATCCCCAGTGTAGCGGCACCAGGACCCTTGGGAGGGGCCCCTGGGTGGCTGACCTAGGGTTAGGGTTAGCCCCCAGGAGGCCGGCAGGTGGGATCCGGCCACTGTCTGGGGAGCGGAGGGCGGGGCCGAGGTGAGGGCGTTGGGGAGCGGGAGCGTGGGCACCAGCGTTTTGGCACGGGGAGCCTTTGAAGGCCACCGGGGGCTCGGAAGGCCCTGCCCCTTCTCTAGCCCTGAATGACCCACAGTGCTCCTAGCGGCCTGGGTGGCGGCGTTGCGGTAGGGTGAGTGTGGCTCTGGGGCTTGAGGTTCCCGATCCCCGGCGAAGCGGCACCAGGACCCTTGGGAGGGGCCCCTGGGTGGCCGACCTAGGGTTAGGGTTAGCACCCGGGAGGCCGGCAGGCGGGATCTGCCCGCTGTGCGTGGAGCGGAGGGGCGGGCCGAGGTGAGGGCGCTGGCCAGCAAGAGCCTGGGCCCAAGCGTTTTGGCACCGGGGGGCCTTCGAATGTGTCCGGGGACTCGGCGGGCCCTGCCCATTCTCCTCCCTGAATGACCGGCGGCGCCCCTAGCAGCCCAGGTGGCGGCGGGGCGGCATGTAAGTCCGGGCATAGGGCTCGGGGGTCCCCAGTCCACCGCGTTGCGGCGCCAGGCCCCTTGGGAGCGGCCCCTCGGAGGCTGACCTAGGGTTAGGTTTAGCCCCTAGGATGCCGGCAGGCCCTATTCGCCAGCTGTGTGGAGACTGGAGTGGCGGACCGAGGTGAGGGCACTGGTGAGCGGGAGCGTGGGCCCGGGTGTTTTGGCGCGGGGGGCCTTTGAAGGTCGCCGTGTCTTGGAGGGCCCTGCCCGTGCTCCCGCCCTGAATGAAGGGCACCACCCCAAGCCCCCGGGTGGCGGCTGGGTGGCAGGGTGAGTCCAGTGCTGAGGCTCGGGGGTCCCCAATCCCCAGCGTTGCGGCGCCAGATCCCTTGGGAGGGGCCCCTCGGGGGTCGATCTAGGGTTACGGTTAGCCCCCAGGAGGCCGGTGGACCCGATCAGCGGCTGTGCGGCACGCGGAGGGTTGGGCCGAGGTGAGGGCGCTGGCGAGACTGAGCATGAGCCCAAGCGTTTTGGTGCGGGGGGCCTTCGAAGGTCGGTGGGGGCTCGGAGGGACCTGCCCGTTCTCCCGCTCTGAATGACCGGCGGGGCCCCTAGAGGCTCCGGTGCCTGAAGGGCAGCAGGGTGAGACCGGCACTTGGGTTGGGGTCCCCATTCCCGGCGTCGTGGCGCCAGGCGACTTGGGAAGGGCCCCTCCCTGGACGACCTACAGTTAGGGTTAGCCCCCAGGGGGCCAGCAGGCCCCATACACCGCCTGTGCATCGAGCGGAGAGTTGGGCCGAGGTGAGGGTGCTGGTGAACATGAGCCCGGGCCCAAGCGTTTTGGTTCGGGGCGCCTTCGAAGGTCGGCGGGGGTTCGAAGGGCCCTGCCCAT
Organism: Ursus americanus; assembly: GCF_024610735.1. Taxonomy (NCBI): domain Eukaryota; kingdom Metazoa; phylum Chordata; class Mammalia; order Carnivora; family Ursidae; genus Ursus; species Ursus americanus. The sequence continues at coordinate 872,870 of NW_028273633.1, forward strand.
TCTCCCACCCTGAATGAATGGCGGCGCCCCTAGCGGCAGGTGTGGGGCGGGGCGGCAGGGTGCATCCAGCGCTGGGGCTGGGGCGTTCCCAATCCCAGGCGTTGCGGCGCCAGGCCCCTTAGGAAGCGACCCTTGGGGCCGTCCTAGGGTTAGGGTTAGCGCCCAGGAGGCCGGCAGGCCTGATCCGCCAGCTGTGCGAGGAGTGGAGATGCAGGCCGAGTTGAGGGCGATGGCGAGCGGGAGCGTGGGCCCCAGCGTTTTGGCGTCCTGGGCCTTTGAATGTTGCCATGGCTTGGAGGGCCCTGCCCTTTCTCCTGCCCTGAAGAACCAGCAACGCCCCTAGCGGCTCCGTTGGCGGTGGGGAGGCAGGGTGAATCCCAGGCTGCGGCTCGGGGATCCCCAATCCCCGGCGTTGTGGTGCCAGGCCCCTTGGGAGGGGCTCCTCGTGGGCCGACCCAGGGTTAGAGTTAGCCCCCATAAGGCCGGCAGGCCAGATCCTCTGGCTGGGCGGTGAGAGGTGGGCGGGCCGAGGTAAAGGCGCTGGGGTGCGGGATTGTGGGCCCCTGCATTTTGGGGTGGGAGGCTTCAAATGTCGCCGGCTTCTCCAGGGCCCTGTCAGTTCTCCCGCCCTGAATGACCGGCGGCGCCCCTCGTGGCCCGGGTGGCAGCGTTGTGGGAGGGTGAGTCTGGCTTTGCGGCTTGGGGTTCCAGATCCCTGGCGTAGTGGCACCAAAACCCTTGGGAGGGGCCCCTGGGGGGCCGACCTAGGGTTAGGGTTAGCCCCCAGGAGACCCTCAGGCCCAACCGCACACTGTGCGGCGAGCTGAGGTGCGGCCCGAGGTGAAGGCGCTGGGGAGCGGGAGCGTGGGCACCAGCGTTTTGGCACGGGGAGCCTTTGAAGGTCACCGGGGACTCAGAAGGCCCTGCCCTTCTCTCGCCCTCTATGACCCGCGGCGCCCCTAGCGGCCCAGGTGGGGACAGTGCGGCAGGGTGAGTCCGGCTCTGGGGCTCTGAGTCACCAATCCCCAGCATTGCAGAGCCAGGCCGCTTGGGATGTCCCCTCAGGGCCGACCTAGGGTTTGGGTTAGCTGCCAGGAGCCTGGCAGGCCCTATCCACCGGCTCTGAAGCAAGCGGTGGGGTGGGCTTAGGTGAGGGCGCTGGCGAGCAGGATCCTGGGAGCCAACGTTTTTGCGCGGGGAGCCTTCAAAGGTCAGCGTGGGCTCGGAGGGCCCTGCCCGATCTCTTGCCCTGATTGACCGGCGGGGCCTCTAGCGGCTCGGGTGGTTGAAGGGCAGCAGGGTGAGTGCGGCACATGAGCTCGGGGTCCCCATCCCCAGCGTTGCGACGCCAGGCCCCTTGGGAAGTGCCCCTCGGTGGCCGACCTATGGTTAGGGTTAGCCTCCAGGAGCCCCGCAGGCCCGATACACCACCTGTGTGTCGAGCGGAGAGTTGCGCCGAGGTGAGGGTGCTGGTGAACATGAGCCTGGGCCCAAGCGTTTTGGTTCGGTGCGCCTTCGAAGGTCGGCAGGGGTTCGGAGGGCCCTGCCAGTTCTCCCACCCTGAATGAATGGCGGCGCCCCTAGCGGCCTGTGTGGGTTGGGGTGGCAGCGTGCATCCGGCGCTGGGGCTTGGGGGCCCCCAATCCCTGGCGTTGCGGCGCCAGGCCCCTTAGGAAGGGACCTTCAGGGGCTGTCCTACGGTTAGGGTGAGCTCCCAGGAGGCCGGCAGGCCCGAGTCGCTGGCTCTGCGAAGAGCGGAGGTGCGGGCCGAGTTGAGGGTGATGCAGAGCGGGAGCGTGGTCCCCAGCGTTTTGGCGCCCTGGGCCTTCGACTGTTGCCATGGCTCAAAGGGCCCTGCCTGTTCTCCTGCCCTGAAGAACCAGCGGCGCCCTTAGCAGCTCCCTTGGCGGTGGAGCGGCAGGGTGAGTCCATGCTGCGGCTCGGGGATCCCCAATCCCCAGCGTTGCGGGGCCAGGCCTCTTGGGAGGGGCTCCTCGTGGGCGGACCTAGGTTTAGAGTTAGCACCCAGGAGGCCAGCAGGCCCAATCCTCTGGCTGGGCGGCGAGAGGTGGGCGGCCCGAGGTAAAGGCGCTGGCGATCGGGAGCGTGGGCCCCTGCATTTTGGCGCAGGAGGCTTCAAATATCGCCGGTTTCTCCAGGGCCCTGTCCCTTCTCCCGCCCTGAATGACGGGCGGCGCCACTAGCGGCCCGGGTGGCGACGTGGCGGCAGGGTGAGTCTGGCTCTGGGTCTTGGGGTCCCTGATCCCCAGTGTAGCGGCACCAGGACCCTTGGGAGGGGCCCCTGGGTGGCTGACCTAGGGTTAGGGTTAGCCCCCAGGAGGCCGGCAGGTGGGATCCGGCCACTGTCTGGGGAGCGGAGGGCGGGGCCGAGGTGAGGGCGTTGGGGAGCGGGAGCGTGGGCACCAGCGTTTTGGCACGGGGAGCCTTTGAAGGCCACCGGGGGCTCGGAAGGCCCTGCCCCTTCTCTAGCCCTGAATGACCCACAGTGCTCCTAGCGGCCTGGGTGGCGGCGTTGCGGTAGGGTGAGTGTGGCTCTGGGGCTTGAGGTTCCCGATCCCCGGCGAAGCGGCACCAGGACCCTTGGGAGGGGCCCCTGGGTGGCCGACCTAGGGTTAGGGTTAGCACCCGGGAGGCCGGCAGGCGGGATCCGCCCGCTGTGCGTGGAGCGGAGGGGCGGGCCGAGGTGAGGGCGCTGGCCAGCAAGAGCCTGGGCCCAAGCGTTTTGGCACCGGGGGGCCTTCGAATGTGTCCGGGGACTCGGCGGGCCCTGCCCATTCTCCTCCCTGAATGACCGGCGGCGCCCCTAGCAGCCCAGGTGGCGGCGGGGCGGCATGTAAGTCCGGGCATAGGGCTCGGGGGTCCCCAGTCCACCGCGTTGCGGCGCCAGGCCCCTTGGGAGCGGCCCCTCGGAGGCTGACCTAGGGTTAGGTTTAGCCCCTAGGATGCCGGCAGGCCCTATTCGCCAGCTGTGTGGAGACTGGAGTGGCGGACCGAGGTGAGGGCACTGGTGAGCGGGAGCGTGGGCCCGGGTGTTTTGGCGCGGGGGGCCTTTGAAGGTCGCCGTGTCTTGGAGGGCCCTGCCCGTGCTCCCGCCCTGAATGAAGGGCACCACCCCAAGCCCCCGGGTGGCGGCTGGGTGGCAGGGTGAGTCCAGTGCTGAGGCTCGGGGGTCCCCAATCCCCAGCGTTGCGGCGCCAGATCCCTTGGGAGGGGCCCCTCGGGGGTCGATCTAGGGTTACGGTTAGCCCCCAGGAGGCCGGTGGACCCGATCAGCGGCTGTGCGGCACGCGGAGGGTTGGGCCGAGGTGAGGGCGCTGGCGAGACTGAGCATGAGCCCAAGCGTTTTGGTGCGGGGGGCCTTCGAAGGTCGGTGGGGGCTCGGAGGGACCTGCCCGTTCTCCCGCTCTGAATGACCGGCGGGGCCCCTAGAGGCTCCGGTGCCTGAAGGGAAGCAGGGTGAGACCGGCACTTGGGTTGGGGTCCCCATTCCCGGCGTCGTGGCGCCAGGCGACTTGGGAAGGGCCCCTCCCTGGACGACCTACAGTTAGGGTTAGCCCCCAGGGGGCCAGCAGGCCCCATACACCACCTGTGCGTCGAGTGGAGAGTTGGGCCGAGGTGAGGGTGCTGGTGAACATGAGCCCGGGCCCAAGCGTTTTGGTTCGGGGCGCCTTCGAAGGTCGGCGGGGGTTCGAAGGGCCCTGCCCATTCTCCCACCCTGAATGAATGGCGGCGCCCCTAGCGGCAGGTGTGGGGCGGGGCGGCAGGGTGCATCCAGCGCTGGGGCTGGGGCGTTCCCAATCCCAGGCGTTGCGGCGCCAGGCCCCTTAGGAAGCGACCCTTGGGGCCGTCCTAGGGTTAGGGTTAGCGCCCAGGAGGCCGGCAGGCCTGATCCGCCAGCTGTGCGAGGAGTGGAGATGCAGGCCGAGTTGAGGGCGATGGCGAGCGGGAGCGTGGGCCCCAGCGTTTTGGCGTCCTGGGCCTTTGAATGTTGCCATGGCTTGGAGGGCCCTGCCCTTTCTCCTGCCCTGAAGAACCAGCAACGCCCCTAGCGGCTCCGTTGGCGGTGGGGAGGCAGGGTGAATCCCAGGCTGCGGCTCGGGGATCCCCAATCCCCGGCGTTGTGGTGCCAGGCCCCTTGGGAGGGGCTCCTCGTGGGCCGACCCAGGGTTAGAGTTAGCCCCCATAAGGCCGGCAGGCCAGATCCTCTGGCTGGGCGGTGAGAGGTGGGCGGGCCGAGGTAAAGGCGCTGGGGTGCGGGATTGTGGGCCCCTGCATTTTGGGGTGGGAGGCTTCAAATGTCGCCGGCTTCTCCAGGGCCCTGTCAGTTCTCCCGCCCTGAATGACCGGCGGCGCCCCTCGTGGCCCGGGTGGCAGCGTTGTGGGAGGGTGAGTCTGGCTTTGCGGCTTGGGGTTCCAGATCCCTGGCGTAGTGGCACCAAAACCCTTGGGAGGGGCCCCTGGGGGGCCGACCTAGGGTTAGGGTTAGCCCCCAGGAGACCCTCAGGCCCAACCGCACACTGTGCGGCGAGCTGAGGTGCGGCCCGAGGTGAAGGCGCTGGGGAGCAGGAGCGTGGGCACCAGCGTTTTGGCACGGGGAGCCTTTGAAGGTCACCGGGGACTCAGAAGGCCCTGCCCTTCTCTCGCCCTCTATGACCCGCGGCGCCCCTAGCGGCCCAGGTGGGGACAGTGCGGCAGGGTGAGTCCGGCTCTGGGGCTCTGAGTCACCAATCCCCAGCATTGCAGAGCCAGGCCGCTTGGGATGTCCCCTCAGGGCCGACCTAGGGTTTGGGTTAGCTGCCAGGAGCCCGGCAGGCCCTATCCACCGGCTCTGAAGCAAGCGGTGGGGTGGGCTTAGGTGAGGGCGCTGGCGAGCAGGATCCTGGGAGCCAACGTTTTTGCGCGGGGAGCCTTCAAAGGTCAGCGTGGGCTCGGAGGGCCCTGCCCGATCTCTTGCCCTGATTGACCGGCGGGGCCTCTAGCGGCTCGGGTGGCTGAAGGGCAGCAGGGTGAGTGCGGCACATGAGCTCGGGGTCCCCATCCCCAGCGTTGCGCCGCCAGGCCCCTTGGGAAGTGCCCCTCGGTGGCCGACCTATGGTTAGGGTTAGCCTCCAGGAGCCCCGCAGGCCCGATACACCACCTGTGCGTCGAGCGGAGAGTTGGGCCGATGTGAGGGTGCTGGTGAACATGAGCCTGGGCCCAAGCGTTTTGGTTCGGTGCGCCTTCGAAGGTCGGCAGGGGTTCGGAGGGCCCTGCCAGTTCTCCCAACCTGAATGAATGGCGGCGCCCCTAGCGGCCTGTGTGGGTTGGGGTGGCAGCGTGCATCCGGCGCTGGGGCTTGGGGGCCCCCAATCCCTGGCGTTGCGGCGCCAGGCCCCTTAGGAAGGGACCTTCAGGGGCTGTCCTAGGGTTAGGGTGAGCTCCCAGGAGGCCGGCAGGCCCGAGTCGCTGGCTCTGCGAAGAGCGGAGGTGCGGGCCGAGTTGAGGGTGATGCAGAGCGGGAGCGTGGTCCCCAGCGTTTTGACGCCCTGGGCCTTCGACTGTTGCCATGGCTCAAAGGGCCCTGCCCGTTCTCCTGCCCTGAAGAACCAGCGTTGCCCTTAGCAGCTTCCTTGGCGGTGGAGCGGCAGGGTGAGTCCATGCTGCGGCTCGGGGATCCCCAATCCCCAGCGTTGCGGGGCCAGGCCTCTTGGGAGAGGCTCCTCATGGGCAGTCCTAGGGTTAGAGTTAGCACCCAGGAGGCTGGCAGGCCCAATCGTCTGGCTGGGCGGCGAGAGGTACACGGGCCGAGGTAAAATCTCTGGCGAGCGGGAGCGTGGGCCCCTGCATTTTGGCGCGGGAGGCTTCAAATGTCACTGGTTTCTCCAGGGCCCTGTCCATTCTCCCTCCCTGAATGAGCGGCGGCGCCCCAAGCGGCCTAGGTGGCGATGGTGCTGCAGGGTGAGTCTGGCTCTGGGGCTCTGAATCACCAATCCCCAGCGTTGCAGAGCCAGGCCCCTTGGGTTGTGCCCCAAGATGCCTACCTAGGATTTCAGTTAGCCCCCAGGTCCCTGGCAGGCACTATCCACTGGCTCTGCAGCAAGCGGAGGGGCGGGCTGGGCTGAGGGCGCTGGGGAGCAGGAGGAATGGAACCAATGTTTTTGCGCGGGGGGCCTTTGAAGGTCAGCGGGGACTCCGGGGGCCCTGCCCATTTTCCCACCCTGATTGACCAGTGGTCTCTAGCGGCTCGGGTGGCTGAAGGGCAGCATGGTGAGACCGGCACTTGGGCTCGGGGTCCTCATCCGCAGCGTTGTCACGCCAGGCCCCTGGGAAGTGCCCCTCGGGGGCCGAACTATGGTTAGGGTTAGCCCCCAGGAGGCCAGCAGGCCCAATACACCACCTGGGCATTGAGCAGAGAGTTGGGCTGAGGTGAGGGTGGTGGTGAATATGAGCCTGGGCCCAAGTGTTTTGATTCGGGGCGCCTTCGAAAATTGGCGGGGATTCGGAGGGCCCTGTCCATCCTTCCAAGGTGAATGAACAGCGGCGCCCCTAGGGGCCCAGGTGGGGAGGGGCGGCAGGGTGCATCGGGGGCTGGGGCTTGGGGGGTCCCCAATCCCTGGTGTTGCGGCACCAGGCCCCTTGGGAGGGGCCCTTCGGGGGCCAACCTAGAGTTAGGTTTAGCCCCTAAGAGGCCAGCAGGCCCTATTCGCCAGCTGTGTGGAGAGCAGAGTGGCAGACCTAGGTGAGGGCGCTGGTGAGTGGGAGGGTGGGCCTGGGCGTTTTGGCGTGCGGGGCCTTTGAAGGTCGCCATGTCTCTGAGGGCCCTGCCCCTTCTCCTGCCCTGAATGAACGGCAGCACCCCAAGCCCCCGAGTGGTGGCTGGGCGGCAGGTGAGTCAGGTGCTGAGTTTGGGGTCCCCAATCCCCGGCATTGTGGCGTCAGGCCCCTTGGGAGGGGCCCCTCGGGTCCGACCTAGGGTTAGGGTTAGCCCCCAGGTGGCTGGCAGGCCCGATCCACCTGCTGTGCAGGGAGCGGAGGGGCAGGCCGAGGTGAGGGCGCTGGGGAGTGGAAGCATGGGCACCAGCGTTTTGGCTCCAGGAGCCTTTGAAGGTCACCGGGAACTCGGAAGGACCTGCCACTTCTCTCACCCTGAATGACCGGCGGCGCCCCTAGCTGCCCAAGTGGCGACAGTGTGGAAGGGCGAGTCCGGCTCTGGGGCTCTGAGTCACCAATCCCAAGCATAGCAGAGCCAGACCCCTTGGGATGTGCCCCACGGGGCCGACCTAGGTTTTCAGTTAGCCCCCAGGAGCCCGGCAGGCACTATCCACTGGCTCTGCAGCAAACGGAGGGGCGGGTCGAGGTGAGGGCGCTGGGGAGCAGGAGCGTGGGCACCAGCATTTTGGCGTGGTGAGCCTTTGAAGGTCACCGGGGACTCCGAAGGCCCTGCCCTTCTCTCGCCCTCTATGACCCGCGGCGCCCCTAGCGGCCCAGGTGGGGACAGTGCGGCAGGGTGAGTCCGGCTCTGGGGCTCTGAGTCACCAATCCCCAGCATTGCAGAGCCAGGCCGCTTGGGATGTCCCCTCAGGGCCGACCTAGGGTTTTGGTTAGCTGCCAGGAGCCCGGCAGGCCCTATCCACCGGCTCTGAAGCAAGCGGTGGGGTGGGCCTAGGTGAGGGCGCTGGCGAGCAGGATCCTGGGAGCCAACGTTTTTGCGCGGGGAGCCTTCAAAGGTCAGCATGGCCTCGGAGGGCCCTGCCCGATCTCTTGCCCTGATTGACCGGCGGGGCCTCTAGCGGCTCCGGGGCTGAAGAGCAGCAGGGTGAGTGCAGCACATGAGCTCAAGGTCCCCATCCCCAGCGTTGCGACGCCAGGCCTCTTGGGAAGTGCCCCTCGGTGGCCGACCTATGGTTAGGGTTAGCCTCCAGGAGCCCCGCAGGCCCGATACACCACCTGTGCATCGAGCGGAGAGTTGGGCCGAGGTGAGGGTGCTGGTGAACATGAGCCTGGGCCCAAGCGTTTTGGTTCGGTGCGCCTCTGAAGGTCGGCAGGGGTTCGGAGGGCCCTGCCAGTTCTCCCAACCTGAATGAATGGCGGCGCCCCTAGCGGCCTGTGTGGGTTGGGGTGGCAGCGTGCATCCGGCGCTGGGGCTTGGGGGCCCCCAATCCCTGGCGTTGCGGCGCCAGGCCCCTTAGGAAGGGACCTTCAGGGGCTGTCCTAGGGTTAGGGTGAGCTCCCAGGAGGCCGGCAGGCCCGAGTCGCTGGCTCTGCGAAGAGCGGAGGTGCGGGCCGAGTTGAGGGTGATGCAGAGCGGGAGCGTGGTCCCCAGCGTTTTGACGCCCTGGGCCTTCGACTGTTGCCATGGCTCAAAGGGCCCTGCCCGTTCTCCTGCCCTGAAGAACCAGCGTTGCCCTTAGCAGCTTCCTTGGCGGTGGAGCGGCAGGGTGAGTCCATGCTGCGGCTCCGGGATCCCCAATCCCCAGCATTGCGGGGCCAGGCCTCTTGGGAGAGGCTCCTCATGGGCAGTCCTAGGGTTAGAGTTAGCACCCAGGAGGCTGGCAGGCCCAATCGTCTGGCTGGGCGGCGAGAGGTACACGGGCCGAGGTAAAATCTCTGGCGAGCGGGAGCGTGGGCCCCTGCATTTTGGCACGGGAGGCTTCAAATGTCACTGGTTTCTCCAGGGCCCTGTCCATTCTCCCTCCCTGAATGAGCGGCGGCGCCCCAAGCGGCCTAGGTGGCGATGGTGCTGCAGGGTGAGTCTGGCTCTGGGGCTCTGAATCACCAATCCCCAGCGTTGCAGAGCCAGGCCCCTTGGGTTGTGCCCCAAGATGCCTACCTAGGATTTCAGTTAGCCCCCAGGTCCCTGGCAGGCACTATCCACTGGCTCTGCAGCAAGCGGAGGGGCGGGCTGGGCTGAGGGCGCTGGGGAGCAGGAGGAATGGAACCAATGTTTTTGCGCGGGGGGCCTTTGAAGGTCAGCGGGGACTCCGGGGGCCCTGCCCATTTTCCCACCCTGATTGACCAGTGGTCTCTAGCGGCTCGGGTGGCTGAAGGGCAGCAGGGTGAGACCGGCACTTGGGCTCGGGGTCCTCATCCACAGCGTTGTCACGCCAGGCCCCTGGGAAGTGCCCCTCGGGGGCCGAACTATGGTTAGGGTTAGCCCCCAGGAGGCCAGCAGGCCCAATACACCACCTGGGCATTGAGCAGAGAGTTGGGCTGAGGTGAGGGTGGTGGTGAATATGAGCCTGGGCCCAAGTGTTTTGATTCGGGGCGCCTTCGAAAATTGGCGGGGATTCGGAGGGCCCTGTCCATCCTTCCAAGGTGAATGAACAGCGGCGCCCCTAGGGGCCCAGGTGGGGAGGGGCGGCAGGGTGCATCGGGCGCTGGGGCTTGGGGGGTCCCCAATCCCTGGTGTTGCGGCACCAGGCCCCTTGGGAGGGGCCCTTCGGGGGCCAACCTAGAGTTAGGTTTAGCCCCTAAGAGGCCAGCAGGCCCTATTCGCCAGCTGTGTGGAGAGCAGAGTGGCAGACCTAGGTGAGGGCGCTGGTGAGTGGGAGGGTGGGCCTGGGCATTTTGGCGTGCGGGGCCTTTGAAGGTCGCCATGTCTCTGAGGGCCCTGCCCCTTCTCCTGCCCTGAATGAACGGCAGCACCCCAAGCCCCCGAGTGGTGGCTGGGCGGCAGGTGAGTCAGGTGCTGAGTTTGGGGTCCCCAATCCCCGGCATTGTGGCGTCAGGCCCCTTGGGAGGGGCCCCTCGGGTCCGACCTAGGGTTAGGGTTAGCCCCCAGGTGGCTGGCAGGCCCGATCCACCTGCTGTGCAGGGAGCGGAGGGGCAGGCCGAGGTGAGGGCGCTGGGGAGTGGAAGCATGGGCACCAGCGTTTTGGCTCCAGGAGCCTTTGAAGGTCACCGGGAACTCGGAAGGACCTGCCACTTCTCTCACCCTGAATGACCGGCGGCGCCCCTAGCTGCCCAAGTGGCGACAGTGTGGAAGGGCGAGTCCGGCTCTGGGGCTCTGAGTCACCAATCCCAAGCATAGCAGAGCCAGACCCCTTGGGATGTGCCCCACGGGGCCGACCTAGGTTTTCAGTTAGCCCCCAGGAGCCCGGCAGGCACTATCCACTGGCTCTGCAGCAAACGGAGGGGCGGGTCGAGGTGAGGGCGCTGGGGAGCAGGAGCGTGGGCACCAGCATTTTGGCGTGGTGAGCCTTTGAAGGTCACCGGGGACTCCGAAGGCCCTGCCCTTCTCTCGCCCTGAATGACCGGCGGCGCCCCTAGAGGCCCGGGTGGCAACAGTGCGGCAGGGTGAGTCTGGCTCTGGGGTCTGAGTCACCAATCCCCAGCGTTGCAGAGCCAGGCCCCTTGGGATGTGCCCCACGGGACTGACCTAGGGTTTTCATTAGAACCAAGAGCCCGGCAGGCCCTATCCAATCGGTCTGAATCAAGGGGAGAGTTGGGCCAAGGTGAGGATGCTGGTGATCATGAGCCTGGTCCCAAGCGTTTTGGTTCAGAACTCCTTCAAAGGTCAGCGGGGGTTCGAAGGGCTCTGCCCATTCTCCCACCCTGCAGGAACGGCAGCCCCCCTAGCGGCCCGGGTCGTGAGGGGTGGCAGGGTGAGTCAGGCCCTGCGGCTCAGGTATCTCCAATCCCCAGCGATGAGGCGCCAGGCCCCTTGGGAGGGGCCCCTTGGATGCAACTTAGGTTTTGGTTTAGCCCCTAGGAACTCGGCAGGTCCTATTCACCAGCTGTGTGGAGAGTGGAGTGGCGGACCGAGGTGAGTTCACTGGTGTTTGGGAGCGTGGGCTCGGGCGTTTTGGCGCGGGGGGGATTCGAAAGTCACCGTGTCTCGGAGGGCCCTGCCCGTTCTCCCGCCCTGAATGAATGGCAGCACCCCAAGCCCCTGGGTGGCGGCTGGGCGGCAGGGTGAGTCAGGTGCTGAGGCTCAGGGTCCCCAATCCCTGGCGTTGCGATGCCAGGCCCCTTGGGATGGGCCTCTCGGTGGTCGATCTAGGGTTACAGTTAGCCCCCCGGAGACCGGTGGACCAGATCAGCGTCTGTGCAGCACGTGGCAGGGTGGGCCGAGGTGCGGGCGCTGGCGAGCCTGAGCATGAGCCCAAGCGTTTTAGCATGGGGGGCCTTCGAAGGTTGGCGGTGGCTGGAGGGACCTGCCCATTCTCCCGCTCTGAATGACCAGCGGGGCCCCTAGTGGCTCAGGTGGCTGAAGGGCAGCAGGGTGAGTCCGGCACTTGGGCTCGGTTGCCCCATCCCCGGCGTTGGGGCACCAGGCCACTTGAGAAGGGCCCCTCGGGGGCCGACCTACAGTTACGGTTAGCACCCAGGAGGCTGGCAGGCCCTATACACTGCCTGTGCGTGGAGCGGAGAGTTGGGCCGAGGTGAGGATGCTGGTGAACATGAGCCTGGGCACAAGCATTTTGGTTCTGGGCGCCATTGAAGGTGGGCGGGGGTTCGGAGGCCCCTGCCAGTTCTCCCACCCAGAATGAATGGCGGTGCCCCTAGTGGGCCGTGTGGGGCAGGGCGGCAGGGTGCACTCGGCCCTGGGGCTTGGGGGTCGCCAATCCCCGGTGTTGCGCCGCAAGGCTCCTTAGGAAGGGACCCTCAGGGGCCGTCCTAGGGTTAGGGTTAGCAACCAGGAGGCCGGCAGGCCCGATCCGCCGGCTGTGCGAGGAGTGGAGGTGTGGGCCGAGTTGAGGGGGATGCAGAGCGGGAGCGTGGGCCCCAGCGTTTTGGCACCCTGGGCCTTCGAATGTTGCCATGTCTCCAAGGGCCCTGCCCATTCTCCTGCCCTGAATAACCAGCGGCGCCCCTAGCGGCTCCGTTGGCGGTGCGGCTGCAGGGTGAGTCCTGAGCTGCGGCTCAGGGATCCCCAATCCCCAGCATTGTAGGGCCAGGCCTCTTGGGAGGGGCTCCTCGTGGGCCGACCTAGGGTTAGAGTTAGCACCCAGGAGGCCGGCAGGCCCAATCCTCTGGCTGGGCTGCGAGAGGTGGGCGGGTCGAGGTAAAGGCGCTGGTGAGCGGGAGCGTGGGCCCCTGCATTTTGGCGCGGGAGGCTTCAAATGTCACCGGTTTCTCCAGGGCCCTGTCCTTTCTCCCGCCCTGCATGAGCGGCGGCGCCCCTAGTGGCCTGGGTGGCGGTGTTGTGGCAGCATGAGTCTGGTTCTGGGGCTTGGGGTCCCAGATCCCTGGCGTATAGGCAACAGAATCCTTGGGAGGGACCCTGGAGGGCCGACCTAAGGTTAGGGTTAGCCCACACAAGGCCGGCAGGCCGGATCCGCCCTCTGTGCAGGGAGCAGAGGGGCGGGCTGAGGTAAGGGCGCTGGGGAGCGGGAGCGTGGGCACCCGGGTTTTGGCACGGAGAGCCTTCGAAGGTCGCCAGTGGCTCGGAGGACCCTGTCCATTCTTGTGCCCTGAATGACCAGCGGCGCCCCTAGTGGCCCGAGTGGCAGCAGAGAGGCAGGGTGAGTCTGGCGATGGGGCCTATGGTCCTAGTCCCAGGCTTGGTGGCGCCAGGCCCCTTGGGAGGGGCCCCTCTGGGTCCTGCCTAGCTTTAGGGTTACCCCCAGGAGTCCGGTGGCCTGATCCGCTGGCTGTGCATCGAGCGGAAGGGCGGGCCGACGTGAATGCGCTGGCGAGCGGGAGTGAGGGCCCAAGCGTTTTGGCACGGGGAGCCTTCGAAGGTCACCGGAGGCTCAGAGGGCCCTGCCTATTCTCTTGCCCTGTGAGGACGTTGCCCCTAGCGGGCCGGGTCATGGCGGGGCGGCAGGGTGAGTCTGGAGCTAGGGCTCGTGGGTCCCCAATCCCCAGCGTGGCGTTGCCAGGCACTTGGGAGTGGTACCTTGGGGGCCTACCTAGGGTTAGGGTTAGCCCAAAGGAGGCCGGCAGCCCCATTCTGTCAGCTGTGCGGCGAGAGGAGTGGTGGGCAGAGGTGAGGGCGCTGGCGAGCGGGAGCGTGGGCCCAAGCGTTTTGGCGCGGGGGCCTTCGAAAGTCACTGGGGGCTCAGAGATCCATGCCCCTTCTCCCGCCCTGAATGAGTGGCGGCGCCCCTAGAAGCCTGGGTGGCGGCGGGGCGGCTGGGTGAGTCTGGTGCTCATGCTCCTGTGTCCCCAATCCCCGGCGTGGCGGAGCCAGGACCCTTGGAAAGGGCCCCTCGGGGGCCGACCTAGGTTTAGGGTTAGCCCCCAGAAGGCCCACAGGCCCGATCCGCCAGCTGTGCGGCGAGTGGAGGGGAGGGCCGAGGTAAGGGCGCTGGCCAGCGGGAGCGTGGGGCCAAGCGATTTGGTGCGGGGGGCCTTCGAAGGTCGCAGGTTGCTCGGAGGGCCCTGCCTGTTCTCCCTCCCTGAATGAACGGCGGCGCCCCTAGCGGCCCAGGTGGCGGTAGGGCGGGAGGGTGAGTCAGGCGCTTGGGCTCGGGAGTCCCCAATCCCTGGTGTTGCGGCAATAGGAACCTGGGATGGGCCCCTCGGGGGCCCACCAATGGTTAGGGTAACACCCAGGAGGCCTGCAGTCCAGATCCACTGGCTCTACAGCGAGCGGAGGGGCGGACCGAGGTGAGGGCGCAGGTGAGCGGGAGCATGGGCCCAAGCGTTTTGGCACAGGGGGGCCTTCGAATGTCATCAGGGGCTCGGAGGAATCTGCCCGTTCTCCCTCCCTGAATGACCGACGGTGCTCCTAGCGGCCTGGGTGGCGGGGGGGGCGACACGGTGAGTCCGGCGCTGGGGTTCGGGGGTCCCCAATCCCAGGCATTGCGGTGCCAGGCCCCTTCGGAGGGGCACCTCAGGGGACAACCTAGGGTTCTGCGTAGCCCCCAGGAGGAGTGCAGGCCTCATCTGCTGGCTCTGTGGCGAGCGGAGGGGCGGGCCGAGGTGAGGGCGCTGAGGAGCAGGAGCGTGGGCTCAAGCATTTTGGATGGGGGGGCCTTCGAAGTTCTCCACGGGCTCAGAGGGCCCTGCCCATTCTACCGCCCTGAATGACCAGCTGCACCCCTAGCGGTCCGGGTGGTGATGGGGCGGCAGGGAGACTCTGACGCTGGGGATTGGGGATCCCTAATACCCGGCGTTGCAGCCTCAGGCCCCTTGGGACGGGCCCCTCGGGGGCCGACCTAGGGTTAGGGTTAGCCCCCAGGAGGCTGGCAGGCTTGTTCCGCCCATGTGCGGTGAATGGAGGTGTGGGTTGAGGTGAGGTAGCTGGCGAGTGGGCGCGTGGGCCAGAGCATTTACGCTTTGGCTTGGGGTGCCTTCGAAGGTCGCAGGAGGCTTGCAGGGTCCTGCCCGTTCTGTCGCCCTGAAGGACTGGTGACGCCCCTAGTGCCCCATGTGGCGGCAGGGCTGCACGGTGCGTCCAGCGGTGGGACTGGGGGTCCCCAATCCCTGGCATGCAGCGCCAGGCCACTTGGGAGGGGCCCTTCGGGGGCGACATGGCATAGGGTTAGCCCCCAGGAAGCCCACAGGCCCGATCCGCCAGCTCTGCCACGAGAGGACGGATGGGCCGAGGTTAGGGCGCTGGGAAGCAGGAGCGAGGGAGCCAGAGTTTTTGCACGGGGGGCCTTTGAAGGTCACAGGGGGATCGGAGGGCCTTGCCCGTTCTCCCTTCTTGAATGACTGGCAACGCCCGTAGCAGCCTGGGTGCTTGCGGGGTGGCAGAGTCCAGCACTGGGGCTTGGGGGTCCCAAATCCCTGGCATTGTGGTGCCAGGCTCCTTGGGAGGGGCCCCTTGGGGGCCGACCTCGGGTTAGGGTTCTTCCCCAGGAGGCCGGCAAGCCCGGCGCTAAGTGGCTCTGGCAATGTAACAAAAATGCCATACACTTATCTGAAAGAAATAACAGTGTACAGGAACCCTCTTAGCCCTAACATCATCCTTTCTGAATATGGAAGCCAGCCCCAAATTGCTCGTGGAAGTCTGACGAAAGGGCTAAGCACTGTTCTCTGAGTCACCACACTGTACAGGGAAAGACCAATGTACATCATCTTTCACGAGTAGGAAGCATTAATGAAAAGGTTCTGGAATTTCGAGGACTCTGACCCATCCTTATTGGTAATAAACCATCGTGTACAGGAAAACACCTTCAACTCTCATCAGCCTCCTCAATCCTGATTCCGATTCAACTTTGGGTGTGTAGGACTAGGGAAATGTCCACATCTTATTGCTAAGAAAAACGATGTCAGGGTAATGCCCTTCAAGTCACCTCAGCCTTCCTGAAGACGGAAGCAGGAATCAAGGTGGTTATGTTACCATGAGGTAAGGAAGATGAGCATATAAGTGAGAAACAACAGTGGGCAGGACCTCTCTTCCAACGAACAGTATCTTTGCTTAATGTTGAATCCCTATGGTAAGTGGTTGTGGGCATTTGTGAGGTCAAAATCTTAAGTGTTTTGTAAAACCTCTTGGCCATTCACAGATGAGACTAAGGTAGTTGGGGACTCCTAGGCAGTGATTTGTCCACTGTCGAAAATATGAAAAGATAAAAGAGACAGATGAGGTCTCCTCAGGCATTGTCCTTTATCCTCATCCTCCGTGAGGATGGCCATCTCTGGACAGCTCAATGGCAGGGTCTCATTCACAGTGGGGGCATCTGTTCCTCACAGACATCAGGCAGGGAAATGGATTTGGTTCTCTGTGCCAGCCCAGCCACAGCTGAGTGTCACAGCACCCTCTCGTGGGCTCATAAGAGTTCCACTGTCACCAGGCAGGTCATTGTATTTGATAAACCACTGTGAGAGTTTGCAATTGCCTTCATCTGCAACCTCCTAGAGGCAAATGCAGGTGTCTGGTACCATGTGAAGTCATGTGAAGGCATTGTGAGAAAGTGTCCTTTTGCTTAAGAAAAACATGGCTGGGGCTCCTCGCTGGCTCAGCCAGTTAAGCATGTGCCTTTGGCTCAGGTTATGATCCCAGGGTTCTGGGATCGAGCCGAGGCTCCCTGCTCAGCAGGAAAGAAGGTAGGGAAATA
The DNA here is from genome assembly GCF_024610735.1 of Ursus americanus. Classification (NCBI taxonomy): domain Eukaryota; kingdom Metazoa; phylum Chordata; class Mammalia; order Carnivora; family Ursidae; genus Ursus; species Ursus americanus. The sequence continues at coordinate 888,826 of NW_028273633.1, forward strand.
GCTTAGAACCCACAGAGAATGTGAATGAAGGGGAGTGAAATGGAACTTGGTCTGTGTTTTGCTTTAGGGATTGGAAGTTAGTTTTTTCTCAATTCTGATTGTTCTTGAGACAGAAAAGCTGTATTGGTCTTTTTTTACCTTTAATTTTTTTCTAATAATAATTTTTATTATGATATGGTAGTCACTATACAGTATTTCCTTAGTTTTTGATGTAGTGTTCCGTGATTCATTATTTGCATATAACACCCAGTGCTCCATGCAATATATACCTTCCTTAATACCCATCACTGGCACATCCCAATCCCCCACCCTTCTCCCCTCTGAAGCCCTCAGTTTGTTTCCCAGGGTCCATAGTCTCTCGTGGTTCATTCCCCCTTCTGTTTAGGGTCCATTGTCTAAAGGGACAGACAGTGGAAGTTCACCAAATATAAGATCGAAATTTCATTGTTCATTATAGATGCCGCCAAGTAGTTCCCAGACATTTCATTCTACAGTAGTAATTCATTATACCTGTGCAGGTGCACGTGGAAGATAAATGATGAATGTATACTGGTAATAAAACACGCCCCTCAGTAGTAGAATAATAGAGGATGAACATGTGTAAAATTATTCGACTACAGCGTCCATGCTTTCCCTTTGGTTCCTAATTACTATGAATTTGGACAATTTTTGTTCTCTAGGCTTAAACCTCATTGTCAGTATTCAGAGTTTTTCAATGCTGATCTTCTCCTGTATAAATTACCAAAAACCTAAAATATGTATAAACTTTAAAAAATGCTATATTGAAAATTATAGCAGGGAAGTTCCATTTTGTGAATATTGTGTCAATGGATCTCTATTTTGACATCAGTGTTCATTAGAAATGATGACATTTCATGTGAGTATAAATATCAATGTGAAAAAGAAAAGGTAGGAAGAACCTTGAATGTTTAAGTAATTGGTGAAATGACAGGTGTGTGTGTGTGTGTGTGTGTGTGTGTGTGTGTGTGTGTGTGTGTAATTGATTTTCAGTGAATGGTTCAGCTTCTTGTAGGGCCTCCAAGAGAGCCCAGGTGAAACTTTCAATTAGTTGGTATCTGTTCTCAGAACATGGGAATCTCTTAGTCCAAATAGGCAAGCTTTGAGGTCTTGAAGAGTTTCAGTCCTCAGCGATGGTGTTGCAGACCCTTGTGTGCAAACCCTAGGGTATGCTCAGAGCCCTCATTAGCAGGTACCAACTTGTGAGGATTTCAGACAGCATTTCCCAAAGAAGTACCTCTTGAGTCTCTGTCCTTGTCAGTTCCCTACACGTCCTTACACTAGTTATGTGATCAGTGAGTTTCAGGATAATCCCCACATGTGATTTTTGCTATTTCCTACTAGTCCTATCTGTTTCTCATCTTGTTCTTTTATGGTAGGGGTTGGGAAGCAACCTGTGTGGTGTAGGAAGGGGTGTGGTAGTTGTCTGCCTTCAGAGGACCGAATGATGCCTAGAAATTGTACTGTAGTTTGAGGTCAATTATCCATCCTCTGAGTGTCAGAAATTCCATCACTTTACTTTGATGCTAGTCTGTTCTTCAAGCTGTCCTCAGAAATAAGGACATCATCCATCTAGGGAATACTGGTTTGTGTGTATGTTTTCATTTTAGGAAAGGCCTTTCTGTTCCTGAAAATAATACTGTAGAGCACCCTTTCCTGTTCTTATTGGCCATCAGTCAATCTTTTGTGAAGTATTCGTTTGTAAATAGACTTTTTATGATTGATGAGCAGGAATTCTTTATTGACAAGTCTTTGTCAGTGTGTATATTGCAAATCTTTACTTCCCAGACTGTGGTTCACTTTTTCATTTTCTTATGGTCATAAGATAAGGAGAAATGTCACATTTTTATGATGTCCCACTGAATTCTTTTAAATGGTTAGTGCACCCTATATCCTACCCCAAGATTGACAGGTTCTGCATTTTCTTTCAGAAACTGTCCAATGGGAAGCTACAATCCATCTCAAATTTATAAATTGCATTTTAATTCTAATAGGGTATTTATAGACTGTTTTGGATTTTCTATGTACACAATCGTATTATCTGTGAATAGTCACAATTATCCCCTCAATTCTTATACTTTTTGTTTCTCTTGCCTTAAAACACTTGTAGATTCTCTGATGCCACGTTGAATAGAGCAGCATTGTTTGAAGATTTAATATACCTTTCTCAATATCTGACAGAAAAAGCAGACAAAACATTGGTAACAAATGTGACCTAATTGACATATAGGGAACATTCCATAATAAGTGCAGAATACATTATTTGCAAGTGGTCATAGACTCTTTACCCAAATAGATGATAGGTGGGGCCACGAATCAAGTCTACAAATGTTAAACCCTGAAATTAACTAGATTCTATTCTTAGACCACAGGCGAATTGAGCCACAGTCATAGCGAAAAGAAAACCAGGAAGTCCTTCAATGTTTAAAATTAAATGGAACTTTGCTACATATCCTAAAGGTCAGAGAGGGAATCTCAATGGAAATTCTGAACCTTTTCTACATGAGGGCTCACACACAATGGCACTTTCTTTGTGAAGAGCATTATAATAACCTAGACAGGAGTTGAGCCTTAAGTCAGAGTTCTGTCTACCCCAGCCACACCTGGCAGCCTTGGCCTGTGGTCCCCCTCAGCTGTCCTTTCTGGCGGCCCTAAGCTAAGTGGGTCAACATGGCCATATGAAAATGGGAAGCTCCCCACTCATAGTGATGATGGTGCCCCCTCCCCAGCTGCCCATTCTGGTGGCTCTGAGCTAAGGGGGTCAACATGGCCATATGGAAATTAGAAGCTCCCCACTCTTAGTGATGACGTTGCTATCGTATCATCCTCACCAGTCCAACAACATGATTTCTGAGTGAAATATGACACAAGAGCGATTTCTTGGCCTTCCTTCAGGTTTGAAAATCATCTGGTGAGTCATCTATTAGAAATATGGATTCAACATGTGTTCTTTCTTCTGGAAAAGAAATAGACCCAATAGCAATTATGGCTTCCTGAGCACCTGTTCCTGAGAGACATCATACTGGCTCTTTGTAGCATTCTGCCTCTTAAACTTCTCAACTAGGGTGTAGATATTTTTAGGCACATTTTCAGACGGTTAGAAAGGGACTCAGATGATATGAGTCTCAGAGGATTTTAGTGTCAGAAACCTAAATGGGATCCCCAAATTGACTCCAAATCGCTTGTTGTTCCATACAGGGTACTATTTCCCTCTTATCTCTGGTCTTCTTGATCTGGAAACCTATCAAGTATCAGGATTTTCTTGTCATGTGGACAACTGGAATGAATTCAGCGGGCCTTTTCACGTCTGCCCATGGTGATCATTAAGATCATTATCTCAGTAGAGGACCTCTGGGTAAGATACTCAAAGATCCTAAGGAATACAGATAGTATAATATTTTCCTGGTATTAAAGTTACTGAAACCAACTATCTTTTTTAGTAGATTCAGGCTCTGGTATGTTCAGGGGGTCCTGTAAAACAAGTCTGAAATAGTATTTAAAAACACTCAGCTCAGCCTCTTCTACAAAGTGAGCCAATGCTTATAAACATGGCTAAAATATTCCCTTACCTACGATGACTTCCCAGCCATCCTAGTGTTTATATGGTATGACTGTGACTTGCATTAGTCAACATTTGCAGAGAAAGAACTTAGTGCATCCAGGGGTCACTTCATGTTGAAATTAGTTTGTGACAAGGAGCTACTGTGTTTTATTCTGCAGTCCAAGGGAATGGTGCCAGACATCTCTAAGGTGTCTAGCAGTTCTACAATTCTGATTTTAAGTGGTCTGTGTGCTTCAGAGATTTGGGCAGGAGAAGGGCAGGAGTCCAGAGACTGTGAACACTTCTGTTACATGTGCTGACCATGGAGCATGCAGGATTCCGTGGGCATCATTTTGATTTCTTGGTACTCTTGTGAAAGGTGCTTTTGTCTCAAATTCCTCTATTTAGGAGTAATTATAATGATAAAAGGAATTTTTATTGTATATCATCTGTGGGCCCTGATCCTGAGCTCCCAGGGAAGCTATCCTTTAACAATTACCCAGCTCAAAATGACTGGGCAAAACCTCAAAGCATGGGCCCTGTTTCTGCCCCAAGCACATGTTGTACATCTGCTTCAAGAAGAAAACAATAACCAAAAAATGCCAACATAAATATAAGAAAAAATAAAGAACCTCTTTGGCTCCCATAAGATTAAAGTCATACTGACATGTACATACTGAAAACATAAGAAAGAGTCTGTCACTTTCTGGAATCTAAGAAGATCCTCATTGTGGTGTGTAACTCTGTACGTAAAACAAAACAGAAAAAAATATATAAGCCTGCCCCAAATGTTCCTTCTCCGGAGCACTCACTTCTTGGTGAAGATTGTGTGTCTGAGGCAGCTGTCCTGACTTGGGTTTGAATAAAGGTCTCTTCCTTTCTCTCTAAAATGTTTTTAAAAGTTCAGTCACGCAGTGTCGACAATAACAGTGTTTTCTATTTAAGTGAGAAATAAATGTTCCACTCTAGTTGCATTGGGAATAGACGAATTGAGGGTTTCTTTAGAAGAGTAAGTCTGCTTTCCAGAAAAGGCAAGGACATAGGTCTATTGAGAATGAAGATAATTACTGACAAACAACAAGTATGTGTTGCCCCCTCACTCAGAAACCGAAGCAGGTGTGCAGGCTTTAGGTCAGAGGTGCCTTCTTCTCCCCAGCTGACGGCACTTCTCTGCTCTGGCTCCAAGACACCCGAGGTTTTGAACGTCAGCATCAGAGTCAGCGAGGCAGCTTGTCACAGGACGCCAGTGTTCAGAGAAAGCACAGGTATGTTTGGCAAAATGTCCTATCTATGTCAGGGCTGGAGGTAAAACCTCTCATTATCCCAAAACCTCCTGGGCTTTTCTTTTTTCTCTAGTTGAGCCACAAAGTAAAATTGAAGTAGCTGCCAGCATTCTGGGTTTGGTGCAAGAATTACTTAGTTTCCCTGCAGGTAGAACTTTGCAGGGGATCACAATTTCTCTGTCCATTTATTGCTTACAAATGTATTTTGACCATCTGTTTCCTAGGAACCCTCTTTAATTAGAAAGGGAAGGTGAGATTCACTCTGTGCCTGTTTGTAACATCTAATTTGTTCCTTCATCTAACAGTGTTTATTCAATTGGGCCTAAGATATGGTTGAGTGGCCAGCATCTAGATTTAGGTGGTTTTTTTTCATCTGATACAGACTTGGATGATGTCATTTGACAAAGGTGATGTTTCATCATTGATTAGTTTATTCATCAGAAGAGTTAAAATTAGGGTGGAGGGGAAATTGAAAATTATCCAAAGCGGCCTGTTCCTGTTTAAAAGTTGAGCTTGACTTTCTAGTTTTACTAAATGTATTATCTCAATATTTTGAGGTGCCATATTCTCTCTGTAGTTTCTTTGGTGGTGGAGTCAGAAGGAGAGTCTGGGAATTCTTTTGGATAGTGGCATGCTAGTGGCTTCAAGGGGCTTGGCGTCAGGAGCCTTGGGGTGAAGTCTGCAACTGCTTGTCTGACCCTGGGTGCATCTCCCAGAGGTTTTGTTTCCTCTTATTAAATTGCCCGCAGATAATGTTCTGCTTAAAGGGGAACCCTCTCATCCTGTTGGTGGGAATGCAAAGTGGTGCAGCCAGTCTGGGAAAAGTCTGGGGGTTCCTCAAAAAGTTAAACATTGAACAACCCCATGATCCAGCAATTGCTCTCCTAGGTATTTACCCAAAGGATACAGAAATGCAGATTCGAAGGGGGTCCATGCACCATGATGTTCATGGCAGTAATGTCCGCAGTAGCCAAACTATGGAGAGAATCCCAAAGTCCATGCACTGATGAATGGATAAAGCAGATGTGGGATACACATATATAATGGAATATGACCCAGCTTCAAAAAGAATGAAATCTTACAATTTGCAAGGATGTGGATGGATCTAGAGTGTATTAAGCTAAGCAAAATCAGTGAGGAAAGACAAATATCCTATACTCTCACGCTTCTGGAATTTCAGAAAAAAAAACAGATGAACAGAGTGGAGGGGTGATGAGAGAGGCAAACAAGGAAATAGACTCAACCGTGGAGAACAAACTGAGTGTTGCTGCAGGGCAAGGGTGTGGGGTGAAGTGTTAAATGGGTGAGGGGTATTAAGGAGGGCACTTGTGATGAGCACCGGGTACTGTATGCAGGTGAGGAATCACTAAATCCTACCCTTGAAGCAAATATTCCATGGCCTGTGAACTAACTGGAATTTAAGTAAAAGAAGAAAGGAAAAAGTGTTCTGCTTCATGAAGAGTGAGGTAAAATTGTAGTGATTTGGGCTGTACTATTCTATAGAGGATAGATGTAAAACACCCTGTTGTAGGATACAATAGAGTCTTATCACATAAGGAGTCCTCAGAAAGCTGCAATGAAAGATTCAGATCTCAGAGCATGTTCGTGTTCCACTGATATGTTACAGTTTGCACAGGTAGGAAGGAAGGTGGAGAGAAAAGAAACAGAAGGGGAAAGTAGGTGTGAACCTTTCATTAGTTAGCATTATAGCTCTCTCATGAAAAACTTGCACCAGTGTGATTTTGGAAGCAGCGGGGGAATCGGGAGCTTTGCAGGAGACAGGGGGGAGTTCCAGGACTGGGTAAAGCTGACAGGGGTCCCAGAGGAGAGCTGAATGCATTCTGCAGCAGGGTGTGTTCAGGGTGGGCTCCAGGGGTGGCTGTGGGTCTCCTGGGTGAGAGTTGTGACAGGTGAGGGCTGTGTGCAAGTTCCTGGCTGAGGACAAGTGAGGCACAGGCGGAGAGCTGGCAGAGAACCTTCTTCTGAGCCACCAGCTTCACCCAACACACACAGCCTCATCTTCTGTCCCTGTCACTCCAATTCAGACTTCTCCGAAGGTGAGTGAGAACACATCAAGAGCATTCTGAACAGAAGGGAAAGCATGTGCAAAGGCTCTGGGGCAGGAGAATTCCAGGTATGTCCAGGAGCAGCAAGAAGGCCCTGTGGCCACAGGAGACAGCTTAGGACATGAGCTCAGAGAGGTGACAGAGGGTGACAGAAAGCTATTCCAGGGCTATAACCCCATGAGACGCTGTTTCACTGGGCCATCCTGGCTACAGTGTTGAGAACAGATGACAGAGGGTTGAAGATGGCAAGGCAGGTCAATGACGAAGCTTTTCCAGGAACTCAGGCACTATGGACCAGACAGGTGGCCTTGGATGGAGTGGTTAGACCTATTCTGGGTCCATTTTGAAGATGGAGCTCACAGGATTTCCTGATGGGTTAGCTATTAGGAGCAGGAGAACAGAGGAATTGGGGTAACTCCCAGCTGTTGTGTGTTGTCCTGATGAAGGGGAAGGAGAGGGTTTCTCGGGGGGTAGGAGGTAGTCCGTGTTCTGCATGCTGAGGAAGGTGCCTTTCCGGTGGATCTGCTGAGGGTTGTGTCTGGGAGGACCTTTCACATCTACTCCCTCAGCAATGCTGAAGTACAAGTATCCCCCACTTTTTAAACGTTCACAAAGACACTGGGCTTTCTTGAAAGAACTACATTATTACCCAGGTTCAGTAAGAGGAAGAGACCTGAAGAGGATTTCCCTCTTATGAAAAAAGGTGAACAGTGAGAATCGCGTTCAGCATCTGTTTTGGGGAGAAGCACGACAAAGGCAGCGTGCACCCCAACCAGCTCCTTCCTCTGGGAACCGCTCTCCGCATCCAGCCACCAGCACTTTGAATTGTGTCTGTGAGCCTCTGCTGTGCTTTATCTTCATTTATGCTGGGCCTCCATTAGAAACTTGTGTGCTGAGGCCTAAGAAAAGCCAAAGAGAAGGAATTTTGGAGTCTGAGCACACTGTCTAATTGTTCGTGTAAATTAATGGTCATTCCTTCTTGACACCATTTCTGGTGTGCATGGTTTCTCAGAAGCCCTGTACTTTCAAAGAGCAGGGAAACCTATACCCCATGCTGCGTGGTTAGTTTAGTCTCCATGCTGGACAGAACATTTCATGACTGTCGGATTTTCTCACTCAAACATTGAGACTTTGACCGCCTTCACCCGTTTCTACCACCCCATCCCCGAATCTGGCACCTACCATTCTGCTCTCATTATCTATGCGTTCAGTATTTATTTATTCCACGTGGAATGTACATGAGAGCATCTGGTATTGGTCTTTCTGTGTCTGAGTTACTTGGCATAAGGCCCCCAAGGTCTGTGTTTCCATGTCTGGTTCTTGTGAATAATGCTGCAGTGAACGTGGGAGTGCATCTGTCTTTTTGAGGCAGCATTTTTGTGTTCTTCAAATCAATTCTCAGTAGAGCTACTACTGGGTCATGGGGTAGTTGCATTAAATTTTTCAGGAACCTCCATACCATTTGTCACAGTGGCTGCACCAATTTCCATTCCCACCAACAGTGCACAGTGTCTCCTCGTCTGCACACCCTTGACCCCACCTGGTGTGTGTCTCTGGCACAATTGCTGTTCCAACAGTTGAGAGAGGATAGCCGATTGTGGGTTTGACTGATGTTTCCCTGAGGATGATTAGTGATGTCGAACAACTCCTTCTGTCTGTTGGCACCTGTGTGCCATCTTTGGAAAGTATCTATTCACATATTCCTCCCATTTTTTTAAATAGTTTTTTTGTTTTGATTTGTATGAGTGTTGTGTGTATTTTGGATATTAGCCTCTTCTCACACATATGATTCACAGATAATTTTTTCTTATTGGGTCAGTGGCCTTTTAAGCTTTTGATGGTTTCTTTTGCTGTGTGGAAGATTTCAGTTTGATGTTGTTCCACTTGTTTATTTGTGCTTTTGTTGCCTTTGCATTTGGTGTCCGATCTGAAGACTCTTTGCCAAAACCAATGTCAAGAGACTTAGTACCTGTGTCTTCTTGGAAGTTTATGGATTCAGGTCTTATGTTCAAATCATTCATCATTAAAAATTTTGTGTGTGGTGTAAGAAAGTGACCCAGTTATATTCTTCTGCATTTAGTGTCCAGTTTGCCTGTTACCGCTCACTGAAGACACAGTCCTTCCCTCATGTCATATCTTCTGCTGCTGTGTCGTAAGTTAGGATCATCTAAGTGTGGGTAAGTTTCTGAGCTTTCTCTACTGTTCCACTGACCTGGTGACTGTGTTTATGCCAGTACCATCCTGTTTTGATGACAACAGCTTTGTAATGTAGCTTGAAATCCAGGTGTGTGTTGACTGCACCTTTCTTTCTTCACGTTGCTTTGGGTATTTGGGGTCTTTTGTGATTCCATACAAGTTTGAGGACTGTTTTCTATTTCCTCGAGTAATGCCACTGGAATTCAGACAGGCATTTCATCACATCTGTCGATTGCTTTGGGTACGATGGACATGTTCACATAATTAACTCTTCCAGTTAAGGAGCATGGCGTATGCTACCATTTGTTTGTGTTGCCTTCCAAATCTTTGACCCATACATTCTGCCCCCCTGGACACACATATTTTTCATTTCTTTTCTGCCATGTGTTGAGTGTACTATGTCTTTCTCATTCTTGGTTACTTTTATTTCTAGATTTTTTGATGCAATTGTAAATGGCATTGTTTTTTTAATTTCTCTTGGCGAAAGTGTGTCATCAGTATACAGAAATGCAAGAAGTTGGGTCATCTGGGTGGCTCCATATGTGAAGCGTCTGCCTTCAGCTCAGGTCATGATCCCAGAGTTCTGGGATTGAGCCCCGTGTTGTGCTCCACACTTAGTGAGGGTCTGCTTCTCCCTCTTTCTGACACTCCCCCTGCTCGTGCTTTTTCTCTTCCTGTCAAATAAATAAATAAAATCTGAAATAAATAAAGACAACAGATCTTTGTATATTGACTTTATATCCTGCAGCTTTCTTGAATTTGTTTATTCTAACAGGTTTTTTTTTTTTTTTTGAGGAATCTTTCCGGATTTCCTGTCATTTGCAAATTGTGACAGTTTCCTTATGGATTTCATATCTTTCCCTTTTTTAAAAATTGTTATTCACCCTACAGTACTTCATTTGTTTTTGATGTAGTGTTCCATGATTCATTGTTTGCATATAACACCTAGTGCTCATTATGACACGTGCCCTCCTTTTTTCTTTTAAAGAATTTATTTATTTATTCGACAGAGATAGAGACAGCCAGCAAGAGAAGGAACACAAGCAGGGGAGTGGGAGAGGTAGAAGCAGGCTCATAACGGAGGAGCCTGATGTGGGACTCAATCCCATAATGCCAGGATCACGCCCTGAGTCGAAGGCAGACGCTTAACCACGGTGCCACCCAGGTGCCCCCTGCCTTGTTAAATTTAACCATTCTAACTGGTGTAAGGTGGTATCTCATTGTCGTTTTGATTTGTATTTGCCTGATGGCAAGTGATGTGGAGCATTTTTTCATATGTCTTTTGGCCATTTGTATCTCTTTGTGTCTTCTGCCCATTTTTTGGGTGTTGAGTTTGAGGAGTTCTTTATAGATCTTGGATACCAGCCCTTTATCTGTAATATCATTTGCAGATATCTTCTTCGATTTCATAGGTTGCCTTTTTGTTTTGTTGATCATTTGCTTTGCCGAGCAGAATCTTTTTATCCTGATGAAGTTCCAATACTTCATTTTTGCTTTTATTTCCTTTGCCTTTAGAGACGTGGCTTGCAAGAAGTTGTTGTGTCCAAGGTTGAAGAGTTCTTTTGATTTTGATATGAGACAGGAATCCATTATATTTCTTTCCTGATTGTATTCGAGCCCTCTGTCTTTCTTGGTGAGTCTACCTAAGTGTCAGTTTTGTTTCTCTTTCCAAAAAAGGGAGCTCTCATTTTCATTGTTTGTTTTTGTTTTTTTTTTTGTCTTTTTAGTCTCCGTTGGATTTATTTATGCATCCTTTTTGTTATTTCCTTATTTCTACTAATTTGGGGCTTTGTTTGTTGTTTTATTTTCTACTTCTTTACCAAATAAATCAGGTTGTTTTTTGGAGAGCATCATATGGATTGATGAAGACTTGAGTTTCTATGAATGTCCCCCATAAAGCTACTTTTGCTGCATCCCATAAGTTTTGTAGGTTGTCTTTTTCATCAGTGTCAAGGTACTTCTAAAATTTTTTTGATTTCTTCTTTGACTGTTGGTTGTTCTGTAGCATGTTGTTAAATCTCCACATATTTATTTAAGATTCTTTAAGTATCTGACAGAGAGTGAGACAGCGAGAGAGGGAACGCAAGCACGGGGGTGGGAGAGGGAGAAGCGGGCTTCCCACTGAGCAATGATCCTGGGATCACGACCTGAGCTGAAAGAAGATCCTTAACGACTGAGCCACCCAGGCCCCAAAAATCTCCACCTATTTTTGACTGTCTCATTTTTTTCTTGAGACTGATTTCTATTTTCATATCATTGTGGTTGGACAAGATTTGAAGCAGAAGGTGAAGAGAGCATTCAGATGAAAGGTTTGTTTCCTGGAGGGTTTTCTGCGGGGAGACCATGAGTTCCGTGGGACGGAGGAAGGTTTTGTGAGACGGGGGGTGGGGTTAACCCTTGTTAGAATTACTGACTAGTACCATGCAGGCTGTATGCCAATGTTCACACCATAGACCTGATGGACTTGTACTTCATTAGAAATATTTTCTAGGAGGTGTAGACATAGCCTTCACTTAAAGAAAGGTGCCATGTGGGTTCATGGCATGACCCCAGGTCAGCAACAAGGATGTATGGTATTGTGGGTGATCAGAAACAGGCTTTCTGTGGGAAGTGACAGAAATAAGGTATGGTGAGCTCCATGACCATAGGTGAGGTCCCGAGTGATCCACTGGGTGTTGGGTTCTGTGGATCTGTCTCATCAGGTGCTGTGGAATTCAGGGACACCCTCCTCTCTGTGGATTTGTGTGGAGACAGGTAGACATCAGTGTCTGGCCAGGCACGAGGGTTGCACTGGACCACCACCAGAGGTGCAGCGTGCGGGGGAGCCACTGCTTGGTTTCCACGAAAGCTGACCAGGGTCTGTGACCATGATTCCTAGCAGCTGCAAGGGGAGAGGAGGCCGGGGGTAGTGCACACTTCCTAGACTTGTGTTCAGGACTAGTCTGGAGCACACTGAAGTCAACCACACCGAGCACAGAAGGCATCCAGTCAGTGTAGCTGTGGGCACTGCTCCCATGGTACTTTCGGGTTGGATCCATGCTGCCACCTCCTGCATTTCATCATCATCTTCAAGGTCATGTGCCTCTGCTCTTGCCCCATGGCCTCCGGGGTATTGTCCGTCCTCTATCTGTCCCTCGTCCCCGGTGCCCTGTGCAGTCCGATGCCAGGATAGCCTTCTCAAGACAAACATCTGGCCCTGATGGAACACTTCCATGGATCTCGTGTGATGCGAGGATGATGCCCTTCCCTAAAAGGGGGCTGCAGATCCCCAATCAGGAGAGCCATGTCTCCCTTTTCAGCATGGCCTGCCCACCCCTCAGTCTTGTTCAGGGAAGCTCTCCCCACTTCCTGAGATGACAGCTCTGAACTTAAAAATGAATGTTATTTTACATAAATCTATGCCTTAGTTCATCCATGGCATGTCTTTCAACCCCGTTAGTGGGTTTTTTTTTTTTTTTTTTAGCAGTTCTGCAGGGCTGTCTGCTCAAGGAGGGGATGACCTGGGCAGGGCAGCTTTCCCTCTCATCTCCCTCAGCATGTCTCTGAGCCCTGGGTCCAGCTGTCCCACTGAGGATTGAGGGACCCGAACCAGCCCATCCTGAGCCCAAGCTGTGTCAGCTCATAGACGGATGCGTGTTGGAGCGGTGGGCAGCTGGCATGGGCCAGGGACAGGCAGTGTCTCCTTCTCATTCCTTCCCTCCCTTCCTCCCAGAGGTAGCTCAGAGCAGCCTTCAACCCCTACATCTCCAGATCCCTTGACCTGTGCTTCCTGTGTTCAGCTGGTGACCTTGGAGTTTCCCATGGATTCTACCTCCTGTACCCTCTCCTGTAGCAGTTCGTGGATCAGAGGAGGGGTCGGACCCTCTCTGTTTTAGGTCTTCTTCCTGTCCCACACCAAGCCCACCCACCTTTGCATCTTCTATATATGTGCTTGGAAGCAAGCCCATCCACAGGGAACCTATTAGCCAAATGGATCCAGGCAATGAACATTGAAGTAGAGATCCAGGATCCATAATAAACCTGCTCTGAAACCTGTCCCAAAGTCTGTGACTCTCTCACACTGAAACAGAAACAATAATAGCTGTCTGGACTGTGAAGTGACATGTGTCTCTACTTCCAATCTTGAATGCATAGGTGCTGAGCCAGGACAGAAAAGGACCATGGCTCCCGTGGGCTGGGATCCATGGTAAGAACTCAGTGAAATCTGAATTCAAGACCTAGAGTGAATAATTATTGTAGAGTGAATCCTCCAAAGTACGGCTTATGCACAGTGCACAGGGAAAGCTTTTTCAAAGAGGTTCCTGAAAGAAAATTCTTTTGTTAAAATTTATTTTAATTCCAGTAGAGCTAACATACAGTGTTACATTCGTTTCAGGTGTCCAATAGTGATTCAGTAATTCCATATATTACTCAGTGGTCGTCAAGAAAAGCGTCCTCTTAATCCCCTTCATCTATTTCACTCATCCCTCTATTCACCTCCTCTCTGGTAACCATCCGTTTGTTCTCTGTTGTTAAGAGTTTGTATTTTGGTGTGTCTCCTTTTTCTCTTTTAGTTATTTATTTTTGTTTGTTTCTTAAATTCCCTATTAGAGTGACATCGTATGGGATTTGTCTTTCTCTGACTGACTGACTTTAGTTTGGATAATACTCTCTAGCTCCATCCATGTGGCTGCAAATGGCAAGGTTTCATTCTTTTTCAAGCCGAGTAATACTCCATTGTGTGTGTATGTGTGTGTGTCCGTGTGTGTGTGTGTGTGTGAATACACACATCTATCATCTCATTTGTCAATTTTTCTACAGACACTTGGGTTGCTTCCATATTGTGATATTGTAAATAATGGTGCAAGACACATAGGGGTGCACGTATCCTTTTAAGTTACTGTTTTCCTATTCTTTGGGTAAATATGTGTAGTGTGATTGTTGGATCATAGGGTAGTTCTATTTTTAATTTTTTGAGGAACCATCATACTGTTTTCCACGGTGGCCACCACAGTTTGCATTCCCACCCACAGTTTGCGGGGATTCCCCTTTATCCACATCCTCCCAACACCTGCTCTTTGTTGTGCTTTTGATGTTAGCCATTCTGACAGGTTTGAGGTATTACCTCATTGTCCTTTGGAATTACATTTTCCTGATGATGGGTGATGGTGAACATCTTTTCACGGGGCTGTTGGCCATTTGTATTTCTTCTTTGGAGAAATGTCTGTCCATGTCTTCTGCCTATTTTTTAACTGGAGTATTTGTTTTTTGGGGGTCGAGTAGTATCAGTTCTATATGTTTTGGACACTATCCCTTTATTGCATATGATGTTTGCAAATATCTTCTCCCTTTGAGTAGGTTGTCTTATGATTTTTACGTTTTCATTGTTCTTCTGCCATGTGGAAACTATTTATTTTGCTGTATTCCCAATAGTTTATTTTTGCTTTCATTTCCTTTGCCTCAGGACACAGTCTAGAAAAACGTTGGTATGGTCCATGTCAAGAAGTTACTGTCTTCCCTCCTGTAGGATTTTTATGGATTCAGGTCTCATATTGAGGTCTTGAAACTGTTTTCTGTTTGTCTGTATTGTGTAAGAAAGCAGTCTAATTTCATTCTTTTGTGCGTAGCTGTCTAGTTTTCCCAACACCATTTGTTGTAGTGACTGTCCATTTCCCTTTTGATATCGTTGCTTACTTTGTGGAAGATTCATGGACCACATAATTGTGGGTTTCTGTCTGAACTTGTGTCCTGTTCCTTTGGTCGCTGTGTCCAGTTTTGTGCCGTACTGTCTTGTTAGGATGACTGCAGCTTTGTAGTATAACCTGAAATCTGAAATTGTGAGTCCTCCAGCTTTGTTTTTCTTTTCCACATTGCACTGGCTGTTTGGAATCTTTAGTGGTTCCATACAAAAGTTTAGGATTGTTTATTCGAGGTCTTTTGTTCTTTAATTTAAATTCAATTAGCCAACTTACAGTACATCATTAGTTTCAGATGTAGTCTTCAATAAATTTTCAGTCGTGTGTATCACCCAGTGCTCATTGTATCGTGTGACCTCCTTAATGCTACTCACCCAGTTACCCCTCCCAACTTCTCTTCCAGCAATCATCAGTTTCTTGCGATAGTTAAGAGTCCATCATGGGTTTTCTCCCTCTCTGATGACTTCCCATTCTATTTTCCCTTCCTTCCCCTATGGTCATCTTCCTTGTTTCTGATATTCCACGTAGGAGTGAAAGCATATGATCATTGCCTTTCTTTCATTGACTTATTCCACTCAGCATAATACCCTCCAGCTCCACCCAGGTCGGTGTGATGGTAAGTACTCATCCTTTCTGATATCTGAGTAATATTCTATTATATATATGATCCACATCTTCTTTATCCATTCATCTGTCCATGATCATCTGCACTCCTTCCACAGTTTGTCTATGATGGATATTGCTGCTATGAATACTGGGGTGCATGTGTCCCGTCTTCAGTACCTCTGTCTCTTTGGGGTCGATACCCAGTAGGGCAATTGCTGGGACATAGGGTAGCTTTATTATAACTTCTTGAGGAAACTCCGTACCATTTTCAAGAGTGGCTGTACCGGACTGCATTCGCACAGGGGTGTAAGAGGGTTCCCGTTTCTCCACATCCTGTCCAAGATGTGTAGTTTCATTTCTTATTTTTAGATATTCGGCCTCGTGTGATATGGCATCTATAGTGGTTTAGATTTGCATTTCCCTGAAGCCAAGTGATATGAAGCATTTATGCATGTATCTTTTGGTCACCGCTACCTCATCATTAGTGAAGTGACTTCTCATTTTAATCCATCTCAAGACCTAAAGCTGGGTAAGTCTCTGAAGCTGGATGATGCCATCGGTTGGAAGTGTGGAGAATTTCAAAAGATCTCCATGGAGAGCAAGTTTAAAGGTCAGTGTGAAGCTACTAATTGGATCCGGGGAGATCTCTGAAAGTGGGGATTGCCTGGGATGGGCTGAGGGGGGCCCTCCGATTTTCCTATGAATCCTTGCTGCAGCCCCAAATGGACAGTTTCCTGCTGTGGGGCAGGCTGAGTCCTCTAGTCGTGCAGAGGTGAGCCCAATACCTGGTGCCTTGGAGGCAGGCAAACGGGGAGGGACCCTCAGCAGAAGACCCAGGGTTAGGTTAGGTCTCAAGGACAGCAGGTCTGAACTGCCCAGTGCTCAGAGAGCTCCCAGGCCGAGTGAGATGAAGGCACAAGGGCGGGTGAGTGTGAGCCTTGGGGTTTCATCCGGAAGGGCCCACAAAGGTCGGGGTTCACCAGAAGGGGCTCTCAGGGGGTGCCCCAATTCTTGCCCTGAATGCTCTGTTCCCCAAAATGGTGCAGTTAACTGTGGGCTGCAGGCTGAGTCCTACGGTGGGGCTTGGGTGTCCCCAATCCCCCAGAGTGGGGTGCCAGGACCCTGGGGAGGGACCCCTCTGTGGCCAACCTAGGGTAAGGGTTAGGGTCCAGGAGCCCGGCAGGGACATACTGCAGGCTGTGCGGCGAGCTCTGTGGAGGGCTGAGAGGAGGCCATGGGGGAGGGTGAGCATGGGCCTCAGGGTTGGGGCACGGGGGACTGCCAAAAGTGGGGACGGGCTCTGGGGGCCTCCCCAAATTCTCGTGCCCTGTAGGCTCCGTAGAGCCCCCAGGGGCATGGTTTCCTGTCGGGTGGCAAGCTGAGTCCTGTGGTGGGGCACAGGTATCCCAATTCCCCAGGGCTGCAGTGTAAGCCTCCTGGGGAGGCCCCCACACCCACGGCCGAGCTAGGGCTAGGGTTAGGCCCCAGGAACCCCGCAGGCCTGATCTGCTGGCTGTATGGCTAGTTACCCGGGCTGAGGTGAGGGTGTGGGGAGGGTGAGCGTGGGCCTCAGGGTTGGGGTGCGGGAGGCCGCCGTTGTTCGCTGGTGGCTCAGGAGGGCCCTCCTGGTACTCCCACCCTGAATGCTCTATGGCCTCCCAAGGTGCACGGTTTCCTGCGTGGTGGCATACTGATTCCTGCTGTGGGGCTCAGGTGTCCCGAATCCCCGCGGCTGCGACTTCAGGCTCCTGGGGAGGGGCCCCTCCACAGATGAACTAGGGTTAGGGTTGGGGCCCAGGAACCCCGCAGGCCAGATCTGCCCACTATGTGGCGAGCTCCGCCGCGGTCTGAGGTGAGTGTGCGGGGTGGGGTGAGCATGGGCTTCAAGGTTGGGTTTAGGAATCGCCGAAGTTCGCCTGGGGCTCTGGGAGCCCTCCTGGTTCTCCCGCCCTGAATGCTCTACAGCCTCCCAAGGGGCACTGTTTCCTGTGAGCTGGCAGGCTTTATCCTGCAGTGGGGCTCAGGTGTCCCCAGTCCCTGGGGCTGTATCACCGGGCCCCAGGGGAGGGGCCCTACCCAGCCGACATAGGGACAGGTCTAGGCCCCAGGAACCCGACAGGCCTGATCTGCCAGCTCTGCGACGCGCTCGGTGGCAAGCTGAAGGGAAGGCGTGGGGCGGGATGAGCGTGGGCCTCAGGGTTGGGGTGTAGGGGGCCACCGAGGATCGCTGGGGTCTCAGGGGGGCCCTACCAGTTCTCTTGCACAGGATGCTCTGTGGCGCCCCAAGGGGCATGGTTTCCTGAGGGGTGGCAGGCTGAGTCCCGTGGTGGGGCTCAGGTGTACCCAATCCCCGGGGTTAGGGTACGGATCAGGGTATGGATTAAGGTTAGGGTATGGGTTACGGTTAGAGTACGGGTGAGGGTAGGGGTTAGGGTTAGGGTAAGGAGAGGGTACGGGTTAGGGTTGGGTTTAGGGGTTACAGGTTAGAGGTTATGGGTTAGGGTACAGATTAGGGTTTAGGGTATGGGTTAGGGTTTAGGGTTTGGGTTTAGGGTTAGGGTTAGGGTTGGAGTATGGGTTAGGTTTAGGGTACAGTTTAGGGTTAGGGTACGGGTTAGGGTACGCATTAGGGTACAGTTTAGGGTACGGGTTAGTGTACGATTTAGGGTAAGTGTTGACATACAGATTTGGGTATGGTTTAG
Source organism: Ursus americanus (assembly GCF_024610735.1). Taxonomy (NCBI): domain Eukaryota; kingdom Metazoa; phylum Chordata; class Mammalia; order Carnivora; family Ursidae; genus Ursus; species Ursus americanus. The sequence goes on from NW_028273633.1 coordinate 906,913, forward strand.
GGTACGGGTTAGGGTTACGGTACGGGTTAGGGTTAGGGTATAGTTTAGGGTTATGGTACAGGTTAGGTTACGGTTTAGGGTTAGGCTTAGGGTACGCGTTAGGGAACGGGTTAGGGATAGGATTAGGGTATGGTTTATAGTTAGTGTATGGGTTAGGGTTCGGGCTAGGGTACAGGTTAGGGTTAGGTATGGGTTAGGGTCCGGGTTAGGGATAGGGCACGGGTTAGGGTATGGGTTTGGGTACGGGTTAGGGTATGGGTTAAGGTTAAAGTAAGGGTACTGGTTAGGGTTAAGGTACGGGTTACAGTTTAGGGTTTAGGGTTACGGTTAGGGTACAGGTTAGGGTTAGGGTACGGTTTATGGTACGAGTTAGGGTATGGGTTAGAGTCCGGGTTTAGGGTTTAGGGTTAAGGTTAGGGTACAGGTTAAGGTACTTGTTAGGGTTACGGTTAAGGTTAGGGTACGGTTTAAGTTATGGGTTAGGGTACAGTTTAGGGTTAAAGTTTGGGTACGGGTTAAGGTATGGGTTAGAGTACGTGTTACGGTTACGGTTAGAGTTAGGGTACAGGTTAGGGTTAGGGTTAGGGTACAGGTTAGGGTTAGGGTTAGGGTACGGGTGAGGGTACGGTTTAGGGTTAGGTTTAGGGTTAGGTTACGGGTTAGGGGTAGGGTTAGCTGAAGGGGTAGGGTGAGGGGTAGTGTTAGGGGTATGGTAGGGGACGGGGTAGGGTTAGGGTTTAGGGTTAGTGTTTGGAGTTTGGGGTTAGTGGTTACGGTTAGGGTTTCATGTTTAGGGTTTCGGGATTAGGGTTAGGGCTTAGGGTTTAGGGTTTAGTGTTAATGTTAGGGTTTAAGGTTTAAGGATTAAGGTTTAGGGTTAGGTTTAGGGTAGGGTTAGGGTTAGGGTAAGGGTTAGGGGTTAGAGTTACGGTTAGGATTAGGGTTTAAGGTTCAGGGTTTAAGGTTATGGGTTAGGGTTTAGGGTTAGTGTTAGACCCCAGTAGGCCAGCAGGACTGATGCGCCGGCTGTGCGGCGAGCGGAGGTGTGGGCCGAGGTGAGGGCGCTGGCGAGCGAGGGAATAGTATGCAGTGTTTTGGCGCGAGGGGCCTTTTACGTCACTAGAGGCTCGGAGGGCCCTGCCTGTTCTCCCGCCCTGAATGACCGGGGGCGCCCCTAGCGACCCGTGTGGTGGCGGGGTGGCAGTGTGAGTCTGGCAATGCGGTTTAGGTGTCCCCAATGCTGTGCGTTGCAGCGCAAGGCCCCTTGGGAGGGGCCCCTCTAGGGCCATCCTAGGGTTAGTGTTAGCACCCAGGAGTCCGGCAGGCATGATCCGCCAGCTGTGCGGTAGCAGAGGGCCCGGCCGAGGTGAAGACGCCAGCGAGCTGGAGAGTGGGCCCAAGCATTTTGGCACGGGGGGGCCTTGGAAGGTCGCCGGGGGATTGGAGGGCCCTGCCGGTTCTCCCGCCCTGAATGGCCAGAGGCGCCCTTAGCGGCCCGGGTGGTGGTAGGGCGGCACGGTGAGTATAGCGCTGGGGCTCGGGGGTCCCCAATCCCTGGCGTTGCTGTGCCAGGCCCCTTGTGAGGTTCCGCTCGGGGGCCAACCTAGGGTTAGGGTTAGCCCCCAGGAGGCTGGCAGGCCTGATCCGCTGGCTGTGTGTGAGCAGAGGGGCGGGCCGAGGTCAGGGCGCTGGTGAGCAGGAGCATGGGCCCAAGCATTTTGGCGCACGGGGGCTTAGAAGTTCACTGGGACTCGGAGGGCCCTGCCCGTTCTCCCACCCTGAAAGACCGGCAGCACGCCTAGTGGCCTGGTTTGCAGCGGGACGGCAAAGTGAGTCCTGGCTTGGGCTCGGGGGTCACCAATCCCTGGCACTGAGGCACCAGGCCCCTTCGAAAGGGCCCCTCATAGGCCACCCTAGGGGTAGTGTTAGCCCCCAGGAGGCGGGCAGGCCTGATGTGCCGGCTGTGCAGCGACCGGAGGGGCGGGCCAAGGTGAGGGCGCTGGGGAGCGGGAGCGTGGGCCCAAGTGTTCTGGCGCAGGCGGCCTTTGAAGGTCGCCGGGGGCTCGGAGGGCCCTGCCCGTTCTCCCACCCTGAAAGACCGGCAGCACGCCTAGTGGCCTGGGTTGCGGCAGAGCAGCAGGGTAGAGTCTGGCGCTGGGGCTTTGGGGTCCCCAATCCCAGGCGTTGCAGCAATAGGCGACTTGGGATGGGCCCCTCGGTGGCCGACCTAGGGTTAGAGTTTGCACCGAGGAGGCCAGAAGTCCGGATCCACCCGCTCTGCAAGGAGCGGAGGGGTGGGCTGAGATGAGGGCGCTGGCGAGCAGGAGCGTGGACCCAAGCGTTTTGGTGCTGGGGCCTTCAAAGGTCGCCGGGGGCTCGGAGGGCCCTGCACGTTCTTCCGCCCTGAATGCCCGACGGCGCACCTAGCGGCCCGGGTTGCAGAGGGGCAGCAGTGTGAGTCCGGTGCTAGGGCTCAGGGGTCCCCAATCCCCGGTGTTGCAGCGCCAGGCCCCTTGGGAGGGGCCCCTCGGGTGCGACCTAGTGTTAGGGTTAGCCCCCAGGAGGCCCTCAGGCCCGATTCGCCAGCTGTGTGGTGAGCGGAGGGTCGGGCGGAGGTGAGGCCGCTGGCCAGCAGGAGCATGGGCCCAGGAGTTTTCGAGGGGGGGGTCCTTCGAAGGTCGCCAGGTGCTCAGAGGGCCGTTCACGTTCTTCCGCCCTGAATGACAGGCGACTACCCTGGCGGCCCGGTTAGAGGAGGGGCGGTAGGGTGAGTCTAGCGCTGGGGCTCGGGGTCCCCAGTCCTCGGCGTTGGGGTGCCAGGCCCCTTCGGAAGGGCTCTAGGGGGCTGACCAAGCATTACTGTTAGCCCCCAGGAGGCTGGCAGACCCGATCTGCCGGCTGTGTGTCGAGCAGAGGGGCAGGCCTAGGTGAGGGCGCTGTCGAGCGGGAGCGTGGGCCCAAGCGTTTTGGCACGGGGTGCCTTCGAATGTTGCCAGGGGCTTGGAGGGATCTGCCCGTTCTCCCTCCCTAAATGACCGACAGTGCTCCTAGTGGCCTGGGTGGTGGCGGGGCGACACGGTGAGTCCGGCGCTGGGGCTCGGGTGTCCCCAATCTCAGGCATTGTGGTGTCAGGCCCCTTCAGAGGGGCCCCTCAGGGGCCAACCTAGGGTTATGGGTAGCCTCCAGGAGGAGGGCAGGCCTCATCCACCGGCTCTGCAGCGAGTGGAGGGGCGGGCCAAGGTGAGGGCACTGAGGAGCAGGAGCATGGGCTCAAGCGTTTTGGATGGGGGGGCCGTTGAGTGTCGCCATGGGCTCGGAGGGCCCTGCCCATTCTCCCGCCCTGAATGACCAGCGGCACCCCTAGCGGCCCGGGTGGCAGCGGGGTGGCAGGGTGAGTCCGGCGCTGGGGCTCGGGGGTCCCTAATACCCAGCGTTGCGGCGCCAGGCCCCTTGGGCGGGCCCCTCGGGGGCCGACCTAGGGTTAGGGTTAGCCCGCAGGAGGCTGGCAGGCTCGTTCCACCATGTGCGGTGAATGGAGGTGTGGGTCGAGGTGAGGTAGCTGGTGAGTGGGAGTGTGGGCCAGAGCATTTTGGCTTTGGCTCGGGGTGCCTTCGAAGGTCCCAGGTGGCTCGGAGGGTGCTGCCCGTTCTGTCGCCCTCAAGGACTGGCGACGCCCCTAGTTCCCAATGTGGCGGTGGGGTGGCAGGGAGCTTCCGGCGCTGGGACTTGGGGGTTCCCAATCCCTGGCATGCGGCGCCAGGCCACATGGGAGGGGCCCCTTGGGGGCGACCTAGGGATAGGGTTAGCCCCCAGGAAGCCAGCAGGCCCGATCCGCCAGCTCTGCAGCGAGTGGAGAGGTGGGCCGAGGTTAGGGCGCTGGCGGGCAGGAGTGTGGGAGCCAGAGTTTTTGCGTGGGGGGCCTTCGAATGTCGCAGGGCGATCGGAGGGCCCTGCCCGTTCTCCCTTCCTGAATGGCAACGACCCTAGTGCCCTCGGTGCCTATGGGGTGGCAGAGTGAGTACAGCACTGGGGCTCGGGGGTCCCAAATCCACGGCATTGCGGTGCCAGGATCCTTCGGAGGGGCCCCTCGGGGGTGACCTAGGGTAAGTGCTAGCCCCCAGGAGTCTAGGAGGCCCGTTCCGCCAGCTCTGCAGCAGGCGGAGGGGCAGGCCGAGGTGAGGGCGCTGGCGAGAGGGAGTGTGGGCCCAAGCATTTTGGCACAGGGGCCTTCGAAGGTCGCCGGGGGCTTGGAGGGCCCTGCCCGTTCTCTTGCCCTGAAAGACTGGCGGTGCCCCTAGCAGCCCGGGTTGCCGCGGGGCAGCAGGCTGACTCCAGTGCTGGGCTCGGGGGCCCCAATCCCCGGCGTTGTGGCACAAGGCCCCTTGGGAGGGGCCCCTCGGGGGCCGAGCTAGGGTTAGGGTTCGTCCCCAGGAGACCGGCAAGCCCGGCGCTAAGTGGTTCAGGCAATGTAACAAAAATGCCATACACTTATCTGTAAGAAATAACAGTGTACAGGAACCCTCTTAGCCCTAACATCATCCTTTGTGAATATGGAAGCCAGCCCCAAAGTGGTCGTGGAAGTCTGACGAAAGGGCTAAGCACTTTTCTCTGAGTCACCACACTATACAGGGAAAGACCAATGTACATCTTCTTTCATGAGTAGGAGGCATTAATGAAAAGGTTCTGGAATTTCGAGGACTCTGACCCATCCTTATTGGTAATAAACCACCATGTACAGGAAAACACCTTCAACTCTCATCAGTCTCCTCAATCCTGACTCCCATTGAACTTTGGATGTGTAGGACTAGGGAAATGTCCACATCTTATTGCTAAGAAAGAACGATGTCAGGGTAATGCCCTTCAAGTCACATCAGCCTTCCTGAAGACGGAAGCAGGAATCAAGCTGGTTATGTTACCATGAGGTAAGGAAGATGAGCATATAAGTGAGAAACAACAGTGGGCAGGACCTCTCTTCCAACGAACAGTATCTTTGCTTAATGTTGAATCCCTGTGGTAAGTGGTTGTGGGCATTTGTGAGGTCAAAATCTTGAGTGTTTTGTAAAACCTCTTGGCCATTCACAGATGAGACTAAGGTAGTTGGGGACTCCTAGGCAGTGATTTGTCCACTGTCAAAAATATGAAAAGATAAAAGAGACAGATGAGGTCTCCTCAGGCATTGTCCTTTATCCTCATCCTCCGTGAGGATGGCCATCTCTGGACAGCTCAGTGGCAGGGTCTCATTCACAGTGGGGGCATCTGTTCCTCACAGACATCAGGCAGGGAAATGGATTTGGTTCTCTGTGCCAGCCCAGCCACAGCTGAGTGTCACAGCACCCTCTCGTGGGCTCATAAGAGTTTCACTGTCACCAGGCAGGTCATTGTATTTGATAAACCACTGTGAGAGTTTGCAATCGCCTTCATCTGCAACCTCCTAGAGGCAAATGCAGGTCTCTGGTACCATGTGAAGTCATGTGAAGGCATTGTGAGAAATTGTCCTTTTGCTTAAGAAAAACATGGCTGGGGCTCCTGGCTGGCTCAGCCAGTTAAGCATGTGCCTTTGGCTCAGGTTATGATCCCAGAGTTCTGGGATCGAGCCCGGGTTCCCTGCTCAGCTGGAAAGGAGGTAGGGAAATAGCTTAGAACCCACAGAGAATGTGAATAAAGGGGAGTGAAATGGAACTTGGTCTGTGTTTGGCTTTAGGGATTGGAAGTTAGTTTTTTCTCAATTGTGATTGTTCTTGAAACAGAGAAGCTGTATTGGTTTTTTTTTACCTTTAATTTTTTTCTAATAATAATTTTTTATTATGATATGGTAGTCACTATACAGTATTTCCTTAGTTTTTGATGTAGTGTTCCGTGATTCATTATTTGCATATAACACCCAGTGCTCCATGCAATATGTACCTTCCTTAATACCCATCACTGGCCCATCCCAATCCCCCACCCCTCTCCCCTCTGAAGCCCTCAGTTTGTTTCCCAGAGTCCATAGTCGCTCGTGGTTCATTCCCCCTTCTGTTTAGGGTCCATTGTCTAAAGGGACAGACAGTGGAAGTTCACCAAATATAAGATCGAAATTTCATTGTTCATTATAGATGCCGCTAAGTAGTTCCCAGACATTTCATTCTACTGTAGTAATTCATTATACCTGTGAAGGTCCACGTGGAGGACAATTGATGCATGCATAGTGGTAATAAAACACGCCCCTCAGTAGTAGAATAATAGAGGATGCATATGTGTAAAATTATTCGACTACAGCTTCCATGCTTTCCCTTTGGTTCCTTATTATCTATGAAATTGGACAATTTTTGTTCTCTAGGCTTAAAACTCATTGTCAGTATTTAGAGTTTTTCAATGCTGATCTTCTCCTGTATAAGTTACCAAAACCTAAAATATGTATGAACTTTAAAAAACGCTATATTGAAAATGACAGCAGGGAAGTTCCATTTTGTGAATATTGTGTCAATGGATCTCTATTTTGACATCAGTGTTCATTAGAAATGATGACATTTCATGTGAGTATAAATATCAATGTGAAAAAGAAAAGGTAGGAAGAACCTTGAATGTTTAAGTAATTGCTGAAATGACAGGTGTGTGTGTGTGTGTGTGTGTGTGTGTGTGTAATTGATTGTCAGTGAATGGTTCAGCTTCTTGTAGGGCCTCCGAGAGAGCCCAGGTGAACCTTTCAATGAGTTGGTATCTGTTTTCAGAACATGGGAATCTCTTAGTCCAATAGTCAATCAGGCAAGCTTTGAGGTCTTGAAGAGTTTCAGTCCTCAGCGATGGTGTTGCAGACCCTTGTGAGCAAACCCTAGGGTATGCTCAGAGCCCTCATTAGCTGGTACCAAGGTGTGATGATTTCAGACAGCATTTCCCAAAGAAGTACCTCTTGAGTCTCTGTCCTTGTCAGTTCCCTACACTTCCTTACACTAGTTATGTGTTCAGTGTGTTTCAGGATAATCCCCACATGTGATTTTTGCTATTTCCTACTAGTCCTATCTGTTTCTCATGTTCTTCTTTTATGGTAGGTGTTGGGAAGCAACCTGTGTGGTGGAGGAAGGGGTGTGGTAGTTGTCTGCCTTCAGAGGACCGAATGATGCCTAGAAATTGTACTGTAGGTTGAGGTCAATTGTCCATCCTCTGAGTGTCAGGAATTCCATCACTTTACTTTGATGCTAGTCTGTTCTTCAAGCTGTCCTCAGAAATAAGGACGTCATCCATCTAGGGAATACTGGTTTGTGTGTATGTTTTCATTTTAGGAAAGGCCTTTCTGTTCCTGAAAATAATACTGTAGAATACCCTTTCTGGGTTTTATTGGACATCAGTCAATCTTTTGTGAAGTATTCGTTTATAAATAGATTTTTTATGGTTGATGAGCAGGAATTCTTTATTGACAAGTCTTTGTCAGTGTGTGTATTGCAAATCTTTACTTCCCAGCCTGCAGTTCACTTTTTCATTTTCTTATGGTCATAAGATAAGGAGAAATGTCACATTTTTATGAATTCCCACTGAATTCTTTTAAATGGTTAGTGCACCATATGTCCTACCCCAAGATTGACAGGTTCTGCATTTTCTTTCAGAAACTGTCCAATGGGAAGCTACAATCCATCTCAAATTTATAAATTGCATTTTTAATTCTAATAGGGTATTTATAGACTGGTTTGTATTTTCTATGTACACAATCATATTATCTGTGAATAGTTACAATTATCCCCTCAATTCTTATACTTTTTGTTTCCCTTGCCTTCTAACAGTGGTAGATTCTCCGATGCCATGTTGAATAGAGCAACATTGTTTGAAGATTTTAATATACCTTTCTCAATATCTGACAGAAAAAGCAGACAAAACATTGGTAAAAATGTGACCTAATTGACATATAGGGAACATTCCATAATAAGTGCAGAATACATTATTTGCAAGAGGTCATAGACTCTTTACCCAAATAAATGATAGATGGGGCCACGAATCAATGCTACAAATGTTAAACCCTGAAATTAACTAGATTCTATTCTTAGACCACAGGCGAATTGAGCCACAGCCATAGCGAAAAGAAAACCAGGAATTCCTTCAATGTTTAAAATTAAATGGAACTTTGCTACATATCCTAAAGGTCAGAGAGGGAATCTCAATGGAAATTCTGAACCTTTTCTACATGAGGGCTCACACACAATGGCACTTTCTTTGTGAAGAGCATTATAATAACCTAGACAGGAGTTGAGGCTTAAGTCAGAATTCTGCCTGCCCCAGCCACACCTGGCAGCCTTGGCCTGTGGTCCCCCTCAGCTGTCCTTTCTGGTGGCCCTGAGCTAAGGGGGTCAACATGGCCGTATGGAAATTAGAAGCTCCCCACTCTTAGTGATGACGTTGCTATCGTATTGTCCTCACCAGTCCAACAACATGATTTCTGAGTGAAACATGACACAAGAGCGACTTCTTGGCCTTCCTTCAGGTTTGAAAATCATCTGGTGAGTCATCTATTAGAAATATGGATTCAACATGTGTTCTTTCTTCTAGAAAAGAAATAGACCCAATAGCAATTATGTGTTACTTAGCACCTGTTCCTGAGAGACATCATACTGGCTCTTTGTAGCATTCTGCCTCTTAAACTTCTCAACTAGGGTGTAGATATTTTTAGGCACATTTTCAGACGGTTAGAAAGGGACTCAGATGATATGAGTCACAGAGGATTTTAGTGTCAGAAACCTAAGTGGGATCCCCAAATTGACTCCAAATCCCTTGTTGTTCCATACAGGGTACTATTTCCCTCTTATCTCTGGTCTTCTCAATCTGGAAACCTATCAAGTATCAGGATTTTCTTGTCATGTGGACAAATGGAACGAATTCAGCGGGCCTTTTCACCTCTGCCCATGGTGATCATTAAGATCATTATCTCAGTGGAGGACCTCTGGGTAAGATACTCAAAGATCCTTAGGAATAGAGACAGTATAATATTTTTCTGGTATTAAAGTTACTGAAACCAACTATCTTTTTTAGTCCATTCAGGCTCTGGTATGTTCAGAGGGTGCTGTAAAACAGGTCTGAAATAGTATTTAAAAACACTCAGCTCAGCCTCTTCTACAACGTGAGCCAATGCTTATAAACATGGCTAAAATATTGCCTTACCTACGATGACTCCCCAGTCATCGTAGTGTTTATATGGTATGACTGTGACTTACATTAGTCAACATTTGCAGAGAAAGAACTTAGTGCATCCAGGGGGCACTTCATGTTGAAATTAGTTTGTGACAACGAGCTACTGTGTTTTATTCTGCAGTCCAAGGGAATGGTGCCAGACATCTCTAAGGAGTTCTAGCAGTTCTACAATTCTGATTTTAAGTGGTCTGTGTGCTTCAGAGATTTGGGCAGGAGAAGGGCAGGAGTCCAGAGACTGTGAACACTTCTGTTACCTGTGCTGACCATGGAGCAGGTAGCTTTCTGTGGGCATCATTTTGATTTCTTGGTACTCTTGTGAAGGTGCTTTTGTCTCACATTCCTCCATTTAGGAGTAATTATAATGATGAAAGTAATTTTTATCTTATATCATCTGTGGGCCCTGATCCTGGGATCCCAGGGAAGCTATCCTTTAACATTTTACCCGGCTCAAAATGATTGGGCAAAACCTCAAAGCATGGGCCCTATTTCTGCCCCAAGCACATGTTGTACATCTGCTTCAAGAAGAAAACAATAACCAAAAATGCCAACATGAAGATAAGAAAAAATAAAGAACCTCTTTGGCTCCCATAAGATTAAAGTCATACTGACATGTACATACTGAAAATGCATGAAATCATTGCATTTCCTAAAGCCCAAGCCTTGGAGGGTCTGAGAGCCACTGATCTTGCCCAGAACCAGGCACAACCCAGCAGGGAGGTCTGGTGCAGAAAGGGAAGGGGCAGGACTCTGAGGGTGGTCTGCAGCTAGAGGGGTCCCTGGAATGGGCCAGGTGTGTGGGGGGAGCCCAGCCCAGGACCCCACCTATGCCTATGCTGGGTGTTGGGTAGAGGAGGCACCTCTTGGACCCCCTGCACTTTCAGGGTTCCAGGGGCTTGAGGGCGGCTTGCCTGGCTTCCCAGGGGCTGGGGCACCACCCTCCCTGACAAATCACCTCTTGGGAGTGGAGCTACGTCTCTGTGGGCTGTTCCAGAGTTGCAGTGGGGTGCAAACCTGGGACAGAAGAAGGGGAACTGGGAGAGGGAGAGTTGCCCTGCGGAGGTCCCGGCTGGTTAGAGAGCAGCGTGCACCGTGGGTAGGGGGGTCTGGGGGTAGGGTGCGCCCCAGGTGGGAGGCAGGGTTCTGGAAGGGCACCTGGAGAGGGTTCATTGTGGGAACTCAGGTGAGTTTTCTTTTTCCTTTTAAAGTCTCTTCTGCCCCATGTTCTCAACTGGCCTTATTCCCCATACCCGTGAACTCCAGGGCGCCCAATCACCTGAGCTTTTGTGGGATTGGTTGCAGAATTTCAGGGTTTCCCCTGTTCCCCGGGAAGAGTGTGGGTAAGGACCTCACAGAGTCCCCACCTTCAGTGATGTGTCCCACGGTTCTCTGACACAGTGCAGGTGATGCATCTTGAGAAGTACACCAAGTTCAGCAGGGTGTGCCCTGGTCCCCAAGGCACAGGTGTGGCCGTAGCAAGCCCCAGAGCCGTCCCCCAACTTCAGCATTATGCCCCGTGTGCCCCCAGGTTAGTGGTAATTGGCTGTTAGAATCACGCAGGAAAATCCTCCAGGTGGGGGCCTGAAGGAGGGCGTAAACCAGACCCCACTCTAATTGCATTGGGAATAGACAAATTGAGGGTTTCTTTAGAAGAGTAAGTCTGCTTTCCAGAAAAGGCAAGGTCATTGGTCTATTGAGAATGAAGATAATTACTGATATACAACAAGTATGTGTTGCCCCTGCACCCAGAAACCGAAGCAGGTGTGCAGGCTATAGGTCAGAGGTGCCTTCTTCTCCCCAGCTGACAGCACTTCTCTGCTCTGGCTCCAAGACACCCGAGGTTTTGAACGTCAGCATCGGAGTCAGCGAGGCAGCTTGTCACAGGACGCCAGTGTTCAGAGAAAGCACAGGTATGTTTGGCAAAATGTCCTATCTATGTCAGGGCTGGAGGTAAAACCTCTCATTATACCAAACCTCCTGGGCTTTTCTCTTTTCTCTAGTTGAGCCACAAAGTAAAATTGAAGTAGCTGCCAGCATTCTGGGTTTGGTGCAAGAATTACTTAGTTTCCCTGCTGGTAGAACTTTGCAGGGGATCACAATTTCTGTCCATTTATTGCTGACAAAAGTATTTTGACCATCTGTTTCCTAGGAACCCTCTTTTATTAGAAAGGGAAGGTGAGATTCACTCTGTGCCTGTTTGTAACATCTAATTTGTTCCTTCATCTAACAGTGTTTATTCAATTGGGCCTAAGATATGGTTTAGTGGCCAGTATCTAGAGTTAGGTGGCTTTTTTCATCTGATACAGACTTGGATGATGTCATTTGACAAAGGTGATGTTTCATCATTGATTAGTTTATTCATCAGAAGAGTTAAAATTAGGGTGGAAGGAAAAATCAAAATTATCCAAAGCGGCCTGTTCCTGTTTAAAAGTTGAGCTTGACTTTCTAGTTTTACTAAATGTATTATCTCAATATTTTGAGGTGCCATATTCTCTCTGTAGTTTCTTTGGTGGTGGAGTCAGAAGGAGAGTCTGGGAATTCTTTTGGATAGTGGCATGCTGGTGGCTTCAAGGGGCTTGGCGTCAGGAGCCTTGGGGTGAAGTCTGCAACTGCTTGCCTGACCCTGGGTGCATCTCACAGATGTTTTGTTTCCTCTTATGAAATTGCCGGCAGATAATGTTCTGCTTAAAGGGGAACCCTCCCATCCTGTTGGTGGGAATGCAAAGTTGTGCAGCCAGTCTGGGAAACAGTGTGGGGGTTCCTCAAAAAGTTAAACATTGAACAACCCCATGATCCAGCAATTGCTGTCCTAGGTATTTACCCAAAGGATAAAAAAATGCAGATTCGAAGGGGGTCCATGCACCATAATGTTTATAGCAGCAATGTCCACAGTAGCCAAACTATGGAGAGAATCCCAAAGTCCATGCACTGATGAATGGATAAAGCACATGTGGGATACATATATATAATGGAATATGACCCAGCTTCAAAAAGAATGAAATCTTACAATTTGCAAGGATGTGGATGGATCTAGAGTGTATTAAGCTAAGCAAAATCAGTGAGGAAAGACAAATATCCTATGCTCTCACGCTTGTGGAATTTCAGAAAAGAAACAGTTGAACAGAGTTGAGGGGTGATGAGAGAGGCAAACAAGGAAATAGACTCAACCTTGGAGAACAAACTGAGTGTTGCTGTAGGACATGGGCGTGGGGGGAAGAGTTAAATGGGTGAGGGGTATTAAGGAGGGCTCTTGTGATGAGCACCGGGTACTGTATGCAGGTAAGGAATCACTAAATCTTACCCCTGAAGCGAATATTCCATGGCATGTGAACTAACTGGAATTTAAGTAAAAGAAGAAAGGAAAAAGTGTTCTGCTTCATGAAGAGTGAGGTAAAATTGTAGTGATTTGGGCTGTACTATTCTATAGATGAGAGTTGTAGAACACCCTGTTGTAGGATACACTAGTTTCTTATCACATAAGGAGTCTTCAGAAAGCTGCAATGAAAGATTCAGGTCTCAGAGCATGTTCATGTTCCACTGATATGTTACAGTTTGCACAGGTAGGAAAGAAGGTGGAGAGAAAGGCAACAGAAGGGGAAAGTAGGTGTGAACCTTTCATTAGTTAGCGTTATAGCTTTCTCATGAAAGCTTTATGTCAGTGTGATTTTGGAAGCAGAGTGGGAATCCGGGAGCTTTGCAGGAGATGGGGGAGTTCCAGGTCTGGGTAAAGCTGACAGGGGTCCCAGAGGAGAGCTGAATGCATTCTGCAGCAGGATGTGGGCAGGGTGGGCTCCAGGTGTGGCTATGGGTCTCCTGGGTGAGAGTTGTGACAGGTGTGGGCTGTGTGCAAGTTCCTGGCTGAGGACAAGTGAGGCACAGGCGGAGAGCTGGCAGAGAACCTTTTTCTGGGCCACCAGCTTCACCCAACACACACAGTCTCATCTTCTGTCCCTGGCGCTCCAATTCAGACTTCTCCGAAGGTGAGTGAGAACACATCAAGAGCATTCGAAACAGAAGGGAAAGCATGTGCAATGGCTCTGGGGCAGGAGAATTCCAGGTATGTCCAGGAGCAGCAAGAAGGCCCTGTGGCCACAGGAGACAGCTTAGGACATGACCTCAGGAGGTGACAGAGGGTGACAGAAAGCCATTCCAGGGCTATAACCCCATGAGACCGTGTTCACTGGGCCATCCTGGCGACAATGTTGAGAACAGATGACAGGGTTGAAGATGGCAAGGCAGGTCAATGACGAAGCTTTTCCAGGAACTCAGGCACTGTGGACCAGACAGGTGGCCTTGGATGGAGTGGTTAGACCTATTCTGGGTCCATTTTGAAGATGGAGCTCACAGGATTTCCTGATGGGTTAGCTATTAGGAGCAGGAGAACGGAGGAATTAGGGTAACTCCCAGCTTTTGTGGGTTGTCGTGATCGAGGGGAAGGAGAGGGTTTCTCAGGGAGTAGGAGGTAGTCCGTGTTCCGCATGCTGAGGAAGGTGCCTTTCCCGGTGGGTCTGCTGAGGTTTGTGTCTGGGAGAACCTTTCACATCTCCTCCCTCAGCAATGCTCAAGTACAAGTATCCCCCGTTTTTAAACGTTCACAGTAAGACACTGGTATTTCTTGAAAAACTATGTTATTACCCAGCTTCAGTAAGAGGAAGAGACCTGAAGAGGATTTCCCTCTTATGAAAAAAGGTGAACAGTGAGAATCGCATTCAGCATCTGTTTTGGGGAGAAGCACGACAAAGGCGGCGTGCTCCCCAACCAGCTCCTTCCGCTGGGAACTGCTCTCCGCATCCAGCCACCAGCACTTTGAATTGTGTTTGTGAGCCTCTGCTGTGCTTTATCTTCATTTATGCTGGGCCTCCATTGGAAACTTGTGTGCTGAGGCCTAAGAAAAGCCAAAGAGAAGGAATTTTGGAGTCTGAGCACACTGTCTAATTGTTCCATGTAAATTAATGGCCATTCCTTCTTGACACCATTTCTGCTGTGCAAGGTTTCTCAGAAGCTCTGTACTTTCAAAGAGCAGGGAAACCTATACCCCATGCTGTGGGGTTAGTTTTAGTCTCCATGCTGGACAGAACATTTCATGACTGTCGGATTTTCTCACTCAAACATTGAGACTTTGACCACCTTCACCCGTTTCTACCACCCCATCCCAAAATCTGGCACCTACCAATCTGCTCTCAGTATCTATGTGTTCAGTATTTGTTTATTCCACGTGGAATGTACATGAGAGCATCTGGTATTGGTCTTTCTGTGTATGAGTTACTTGGCATAAGGCCCCCAAGGTCTGTGTTTCCATGTCTGGTTCTTGTGAATAATGCTTTAGTGAATGTGGGAGTGCATCTGTCTTTTTGAGGCACTATTTTTGTGTTCTCCGAATCAATACTCAGTAGAGCCATTACTGGGTCATGTCGTAGTTGCTTTTATTTTTTCAGGAACCTCCATACCGTTTGTCACAGTGGCTGCACCAATTTCCATTCCCACCAACACTGCACAGTGTCTCCTCGTCTGCACACCCTTGACCCCACTTGGTGTCTGTCTCTGGGACAATTGCTGTTCCAACAGTTGTGAGTGGATAGCCGATTGTGGGTTTGACTGATGTTTCCCTGACGATGACTAGTGATGCCGAACAACTTTTTCTGTCTGTTGGCACCTGTGTGCCATCTTTGGAAGGTATCTATTCACATATTCCCCACATTTTTTATACTTTTTTTTTGTTTTGATTTGTATGAGTGTTGTGTGTATTTTGGATATTAGCCTCTTCTCACACATATGATTCGCAGATATTTTTTTCTTATTGGGTCAGTGGCCTTTTAAGTTTTTGCTGGTTTCTTTTGCCGTGTGGAAGATTTCAGTTTGATGTTGTTCCACTTGTTTATTTTTGCTTTTGTTGCCTTTGCATTTGGTGTCCGATCTGAAGACTCTTTGCCAAAACCAATGTCAAGAGACTTAGTACCTGTGTCTTCTTGGAGGTTTATGGATTCAGGCCTTATGTTCAAATCATTCATCCATTAAAAATTTTGTGTGTGGTGTAAGAAAGTGACCCAGTTATATTCTTCTGCATTTAGTGTCCAGTTTGCCTGTTACCGCTCACTGAAGAGACAGTCCTTCCCTCATGGCATATCTTCTGCTTCTGTGTCGTAAGTTAGGATCATCTACGTGTGGGTAAGTTTCTGAGCTTTCTGTTCTGTTTCACTGACCTGGTGTCTGTGTTTATGCCAGTACCATTCTGTTTTGATGACAACAGCTTTGTAATCTAGCTTGAAATACAGGTTTGTGTTGACTGCA
The DNA here is from genome assembly GCF_024610735.1 of Ursus americanus. NCBI lineage: Eukaryota > Metazoa > Chordata > Mammalia > Carnivora > Ursidae > Ursus > Ursus americanus. The sequence goes on from NW_028273633.1 coordinate 922,348, forward strand.
CCTTTCTTTCTCCAGGTTGCTTTGGGTATTTGGGGTCTTTTGTGATTCCATACAAGTTTGAGGACTGTTTTCTATTTCCTCGAATAATGCCACTGGAATTCAGATAAGGATTTCATCACATCTGTCGATTGCTTTGGGTACGATGGACATGTTCACATAATTAACTTTTCCAGTTAAGGAACATGGCGTAAGCTTCCATTTGTTTGTGTTGCCTTCCAAATCTTTGACCCATACATTCTGCCCCCCTCGACACACGTGTTTTTCATTTCTTTTCTGCCATGTGTTGAGTGTACTATGTCTTTCTCATTCTTGGTTACTTTTATTCCTAGATTTTTTTTTCATGCAATTGTAAATGGCATTGCTTTTTTATTTCTCTTTGCGAAAGTATGTCATCAGTATACCCAAATGCAACAAGTTGGGTCATCTGTGTGGCTCCATAGGTGAAGCGTCTGCCTTTAGCTCAGGTCATGATCCCAGAGTTCTGGGATCGAGCCCCATGTTGGGCTCCCTGCTTAGCGAGGGTCTGCTTCTCCCTCTTTCTGACACTCCCCCTGCTCCTGCTTTTTCTCTTCCTGTCAAATAAATAAATAAATAAATAAATAAAATCTGAAAAAAATAAAGACAACAGGTCTCTGTATATCGACTTTATATCCTGCAGCTTTCTTGAATTTGTTTATTCTAACAGTTTTTTTGTGTGGAATCTTTCGGGATTTCATGTCATTTGCAAATAGTGACAGTTTTCCTGTATGGATTTCATATCTTTCTCATTTTTAAAATGATGTTAGTCACCCTAGAGTATTCATTTGTTTTTGATGTAGTGTTCCATGATTCATTGTTTGCATATAACACCTAGTGCTCATTATGACACGTGCCCTCCTTTTTTTTAAAAAAAGAATTTATTTATTTATTCGACAGAGATAGAGACAGCCAGCGAGAGATGGAACACAAGCAGGGGGAGTGGGAGAGGAAGAAGCAGGCTCACAGCGGAGGAGCCTGATGTGGGGCTCGATCCCATAACCCTGAGCCGAAGGCAGACGCTTTACCGCTGTGCCACCCAGGTGCCCCAATATGTACCCTCCTTAATACCCATCACCAGGATAACCCATTCCTCTTCCCCTCCCTTTCTGCAGCCTTCAGTTTGTTTCCCAGTTTCAGTAGTCTCTCATGATTCATCTCCCCCTCTCATTCCCCCCTTCACTTTTCCCTTCCATCTTCTAATGTCCTCCATGCTATTCCTTCCGTTCCACATAGGAGTGAAACCATATGATAATTGTCTTTCTCTGCTTGACTTAATTTCACTTAGCATAATCCCCTCCTGGTCCATCCACGTTGGTGAAAATGGGGGGTATTCATCCTTTCTGATGACTGAGTAATATTCCATTGTGTAGATGAACCACATATTCTTTGTCCATTCATCTGCTGAAGGACATCTTGGCTCCTTCATCAGTTTGGCTATTATGTACATTGCTGCTATGAACATTGGGATACAGGTGCCCCTTCTTTTCATTACTCTGTGTCTATGCGGTAGATACCCAGTAGTGCAATTGGTGGGTCATAGGATAGCTCTGTGTTTAACGTCGTGAGGAACCTCCATATTGTTTTCAAAAGTGGCTATACCAGCTTGAATCCTCACGAGTAGTGTAAGATGGTTACGCTTTCTCCACATCCTCTCTGACTTTTTTTTATTTCCTGTCTTGTTAATTTTTTTTCAAGATTTTATTGATTTATTCCACAGAGATAGAGATAGACAGTGAGAGAGGGAACACAAGCAGGGGGAGTGGGAGAGGAAGAAGCAGGCTCATAACGGAGGAGCCTGATGTGGGGCTTGATCGCATAATGCCAGGATCACGCCCTTAGCCGAAGACAGACGCTTAACCACTGTGCCACCCAGGTGCCGCCTGCCTTGTTAATTTTAACCATTCTAACTGGTGTATGGTGGTATCTCATTGTCGTTTTGATTTGTATTTGCCTGATGGCAAGTGATGTGGAGCATTTTTTCATGTGTCTGTTGGCCATTTGTATGTCTTCTCTGGATAAGTATCTCTTTGTGTCTTCTGCCCATTTTTTGGGTGTCGAGTTTGAGGCGTTCTTTATAGATCTTGGATACCAGCCCTTTATCTGTAATATTATTTGCAGATATCTTCTTCGATTCCATAGGATGCCTTTTTGTTTTTTTGATCATTTGCTTTGCCGAGCAGAAGTTTTTATCCTGATGAAGTGCCAATAGTTCATTTTTGCTTTTATTTCCTTTGCCTTTAGAGACATGGCTTGCAAGAAGTTGTTGTGTCCAAGGTTGAAGAGTTCTTTTGATTTTGATATGAGACAGGAATCCATTATCTTTCTTTCCTAATTTTATTGGAGTCCTCTGTCTTTCTTGGTGAGTCTAGCTAAGTTTGTCAGTTTTGTTTATCTTTCCAAAAAAGGCAGCTCTCATTTTCATTTTTTTTTGTCCTTTTAGTCTCCGTTGGATTTATTAATGCATTCCTTTTTGTTATTTCCTTATTTCTACTAATTTGGGGCTTTGTTTGTTCTTTTTTTTTTTCTAATTCTTTACCACATAAATCAGGTTGTTTATTGGAGAGCATTCTCATGGATTGATGAAGACTTGAATTTCTATGAATGTCCCCCATAAAGCTACTTTTGCTGCATCCCATAAGTTTTTGTAAGTTGTCTTTTTTATCAGTGTCAAGGTACTTCTAAAATTTTTTTGATTTCTTCTTTGACTGTTGGTTGTTCAGTAGCATGTTGTTAAATCTCCACATATTTATTTAAGATTATTTAAGTATCTGGCAGAGAGTGAGACAGTGAGAGAGGGAACGCAAGCAGGGTGGTGGGAGAGGGAGAAGCGGCTTCCCACTGAGCAAGGAGCCTGATTCTGGGCTAGATCCCAGGATCCTGGAATCACGACCTGAGCTGAAAGCAGATCCTTAACAACTGAGCCACCCAGGCCCCCCAATCTCCACCTATTTTTGACTGTCCCATTTTTTTCTTGAGACTGATTTCTAGTTTCATATCATTGTGGTTGGACAAGATTTAAAGCAGAAGGTGAAGAGAGCATTCAGATGAAAGGTTTGTTTCCTGGAGGGTTTTCTGAGGGCAGACCATGAGTTCAGTGGGGATGGAGGAAGGTTTTGTGAGATGGGGGGTGGGGTTAACCCTCGTTAGAATTACTGACTACTACCATGCAGGCTGTGTGCTACCGTTCACACCGTAGTCCTGATGGACTGGTACTTCATTAGAAATATTTTCTAGGAGGTGTAGGCATAGCCTTCACTTAAAGAAAGGTGCCATGTGGGTTCATGGCATGACCCCAGGTCAGCAACCAGGATGTTTGGTATTGTGGGGGATCAGAACCAGGCTTTCTGTGGGAAGTGACAGAAATAGGGTATGGTGAGCTCCATGACCATAGGTGAGGTCCCTAGTGACCCACTGGGTGTTGGGTTCTGTGGATCTGTCTCATCAGGTGCTGTGGAATTCAGGGACACCCTCCTGTCTGTGGATTTGTGTGGAGACAGGTAGACATCAGTGTCTGGCCAGGCACGAGGGTTGCACTGGACCACCACCAGAGGTGCAGCGTGCGTGGGAGCCACTGCTTGGTTTCCACGAAAGCTGACCAGGGTCTGTGACCGTGATTCCTAGCAGCTGCAAGGGGAGAGGAGGCCGGGGGTGGTGCACACTTCCTAGAGTTGTGGTCAGGACTAGTCTGGAGCCCACTGAAGTCAGCCACACTGGGCACAGAAGGCACCCAGTCAGTGTAGCTGTGGGCACTGCCTCCATGGCACTTTCAGGACGGCTCCATGCTGCCACCTCCTGCATTTCATCATCATCTTCAAGGTCATGTGCCTCTGCTCTTGCCCCATGGCCTCCGGGGTATTGTCCGTCCTCCATCTGGCCCTCGTCCCTGGTGCCCTGTGCAGTCCAATGCCAGGGTACCCGTCTTGAGACAAATATCTGGCCCTGATGGAACACTTCCATGGATCTCGTGTAATGTGAGGGTGATGCCCTGCACTGGAAGGGGGCTGCAGGTCCCCAATCAGGAGAGCCATGTCTCCCTTTTCAGCATGGCCTGCCCGCCCCTCAGTCTTCTTAGGGAAGCTCTCCCCACTTCCTGAGATGACAGCCCTGAACTTAAAAATGAATGTCATTTTACATATCTCTATGCCTTAGTTCATCCATGGCATGTCTTTCAACCCCGTCAGTGGGTTTTTTTTAGAAGTTCTGAAGGGCTGTCTGCTCAAGGAGGGGATGACCTGGGTGGGGCAGCTTTCCCTCTCATCTCCCTCAGCATGTCTCTGAGCCCTGGGGCCAGCTGTCCCACTGAGGATTGAGGGACACGAGCCAGCCCTTCCTGAGCCCAGGCTGTGTCAGCTCATAGACTGATGCGTGTCAGAGCGGTGGGTAGCTGGCATGGGCCAGAGGCAGGCAGTGTCTCCTTCTCATTCCTTCCCTCCCTTCCTCCCAGAGGTAGCTCAGAGCAGCCTTCAACCCCTGCATCTCCAGATCCCTTGACCTGTGCCTCCTGTGTTCAGCTGGTGACCTTGGAGTTTCGCATGGATTCTACCTCACATACCCTCTCCCGTAGCAATTCCTGGATCAGGGGAGGGGTCGGACCCTTGTCTGCTTTTGGTCTTCTTCCTGTCCAGCACCAAGCCCACCCACCTTTGCATCTTCCATGTATGTGCTTGGAAGCAAGCCCATCCACAGGGAACCTATTAGCCAAATGGATCCAGGCAATGAACACTGAAGTAGAGATCCAGGATCCATAATAAACCTGCTCTGAAACCTGTCCCAAAGTCTGTGAGTCTCTCACACTGAAACAAAAACAATAATAGGTTTCTGGACTGTGAAGTGACATGTGTCTCTACTTCCAATCTTGAATGCATTGGTGCTGTGCCTGGACTGAAAAGGACCATGGCTCCCATGGGCTGGGATCCACGGTAAGAACTCAGTGAAATCTGAATTTGATTCATGTAGTGAGTAATTATTGTAGAGCGATCCTCCCAAGTAGGGCTTATGCACATTGCACAGGAAAAGCTTTTTCAAAGAGGTTCCTGAAAGAAAAAATCTTTTGTTAAAATTTATTTTAATTCCAGTAGAGCTAACATACAGTGTTACGTTCGTTTCAGGTGTACAATAGAGTGATTCAGTAATTCTATAAATTACTCAGTGGTCATCAAGAAAAGTGTCCTCTTAATCCCCTTCACCTATTCCACTCAACCCTCTATCCACCTCCTCTTGTAACCATCCGTTTGTTCTCTATTGTTAAGAGTTTGTATTTTGGTGTGTCTCCTTTTTCTCTTTTAGTTATTTATTTTTGTTTGTTTCTTAAATTCCCTATTAGAGTGACATCTTATGGGATTTGTCTTTCTCTGAATGCCTGATTTTAGTTAGGATAATACTCTCTAGCTCCATCCATGTGGCTGCAAATGGCAAGGTTTCATTCTTTTTCAAGCCGAGTAATACTCCATTGTGTGTGTGTATGTGTGTGTGTGTGTGTGTGTGTGTGTGTGCGCACGCGCGTGTGTGTGAATACACATCTATCATCTCATTTGTCAATTTTTCTACAGACACTTGGGTTGCTTCCATATTGTGATATTCTAAATAATGGTGCAAGGAACATAGGGGTGCACGTATCCTTTTATGTTACTGTTTTCCTATTCTTTGGGTAAATACGAGTAGTGTGATTGTTGGATCGTAGGGTAGTTTTATATTTAATTTTTTCAATAACCTTCATACTATTTTCCACGGTGGCCACCACAATTTGCATTCCCACCCACAGTTCACGAGAATTCCCCTTTATCCACATCCTCTCAACACCTGTTCTTTGTTGTGCTTTTGATGTTAGCCATTCTGACAGGTTTGAGGTATTACCTCATTGTCCTTTGGATTCACATGTTCCTGATGATGGGTGATGGTGAACATCTTTTCACGGGACTGTTGGCCATTTGTATTTCTTCTTTGGAGAAATGTCTGTCCATGTCTTCTGCCTATTTTTTAACTGGATTATTTGTTTTTTGGGGGTCGAGTAGTATCAGTTGTATATGTTTTGGACACTATCCCTTTATTGCATATGATCTTTGCAAATATCATCTCCCTTTGAGTAAGTTGTCTTATTATTTTTAGGTTTTCATTGTTCTTCTGCCATGTGGAAACTTTATTTTGCTGTATTCCCAATAGTTTGTTTTTGCTTTCATTTCCTTTGCCTCAGGACACAGTCTAGAAAAACGTTGGTATGGTCCATGTCAAGAAGTTACTGTCTTCCCTCCTGTAGGATTTTTATGGATTCAGGTCTCATATTGAGGTCTTGAAACTGTTTTGTGTTTGTCTGTATTGTGTAAGAAAGCAGTCTAATTTCATTCTTTTGTGTGTAGCTGTCTAGTTTTCCCAACAAAATTTGTTGTAGAGACTGTCCTTTTCCCTTTTGATATCGTTGCTTGCTTTGTGGAAGATTCATGGACCACATAATTATGGGTTTCTGTTTGAACTTGTATCCTGATCCTTTGGTTGCTGTGTCTATTTTTGTGCCATACTCTCTTGTTAGGATGACTGCAGCTTTGTAGTATAACCTGAAATCTGAAATTGTGAGTCCTCCAGCTTTGTTTTTCTTTTCCACATTGCACTGGCTGTTCGGAATCTTTAGTGGTTCCATACAAATGTTTAGGATTGTTTATTCAAGGTCTTTTGTTCTTTAATTTAAATTCAATTAGCCAACTTACAGTACATCATTAGTTTCAGATGTAGTCTTCAATCAATTTTCAGTTGTGTGTAACACCCAGTGCTCATTGTATCGTGTGACCTCCTTAATGCTACTCACCCAGTTACCCCCCCAAACTTCTCCTCCAGCAATCATCAGTTTCTTGTGATAGTTAAGAGTCCATCATGGGTTTTCTCCCTCTCTGATGACTTCCCATTCTATTTTCCCTTCCTTCCCCTATGGTCACCTTCCTTGTTTCTGATATTCCACATAGGAGTGAAAGCATATGATCATTGTCTTTCTTTCATTGACTTATTCCACTCATCATAATACCCTCCAGCTCCACCCAGGTAGGTGTGATGGTAAGTATTCATCCTTTCTGATGGCCGAGTAATATTCCACTATAGATATGATCCACATCTTCTTTATCCATTCATCTATCCATGGTCATCTGCACTCCTTCTGCAGCTTGTCTATTATGGATATTGCTGCTATGAACACTGTGGTGCATGTGTCCCATCTTCACTACCTCTGTATCTTTGGGGTAAATACCCAGTAGTGCAATTGCTGGGACATAGGGTAGCTTTATTATAACTTCTTGAAGAAACTCTGTACCATTTTCAAGAGTGGCTGTACTGGACTGCATTTGTACAGGGATGTAAGAGTGTTCCCATTTCTCCACATCCTCTCCAACATGTATAGTTTCATGTCTTCTTATTTTTAGATATTCGGCCTCGTGTGATATGGCATCTATAGGGGTTTAGATTTGCATTTCCCTGAAGCCAAGTGATATGAAGCATTTATGCATGTATCTTTTGGTCACCAGTACATCGTCATCAGTGAAGTGACTTCCCATTTTAATCCATCTCAAGACCTAAAGCTGGGTAAGGCACTGAAGCTGGATGGTGCCATCGGTTGGAAGTGTGGAGAATTTCAAAAGATCTCCTTGGAGAGCAAGTTTAAAGGTCAGTTTGAAGCTACTAATTGGATCCGGGGAGATCTCTGAAAGTGGGGGTTGCCTGCGATGGGCTGAGGAGGGCCCTCCGATTTTCCTATGAATCCTTGCTGCAGCCCCAAATGGACAGTTTCCTGCTGTGGGGCAGGCTGAGTCCTCTAGTCGTGCAGAGGTGAGCCCAATGCCTGGTGCCTTGGAGGCAGGCAAACAGGGAGGGACCCTCAGCAGAAGACCCAGGGTTAGGTTAGGCCTCAGGAGACAGCAGGTCCAAACTGCCCAGTGTTCAGAGAACTCCCAGGCCGACTGAGATGAGGGCACAAGCGTGGGTGAGTGTGAGCCTTGGGGTTTCATCCAGAATGGCCCACAAATGTCGGGGTTCACCAGAAGGGGCTCTCAGGGGTGCCCCAATTCTCTTGCACTGAATGCTCTGTTGTGCCCCAAAACGGTACAGTTTCCTGTGGGCTGCAGGATGAGTCCTACAGTGGGGCTTGTGTGTCCCCAATCCCCCGGAGTAGGGTGCCAGGACCCTGGGGAGGGGCCCCTCTGTGGCTAACCTAGTGCAAGGTTTAGGGTCCAGGAGCCCGGCAAGGACAATCTGCAGGCTGTGCAGCGAGCTCTGTGGAGGGCTGAGAGGAGGCCATGGGGGATGGTGAACATAGGCCTCAGGGTTGGGGCACGGGGGGCTGCCAAAAGTGGGGACAGGCCCTGGGGGCCTCCCCATGTTCTCATGCCCTGTAGGCTCCGTAGAGCCCCAAGGGGCACAGTTTCCTTTCTGGTGGCAAGCTGAGTCCTGCGGTGTGGTACAGGTACCCCAATTCCCTGGGGCTGTGGTGTAAGGCTCCTGGGAGTCCCCCACACCCGCAGCCGACCTAGGGCTAGGGTTAGGCCCCAGGAGCCCCGCAGGCCCGATCTGCTGGCTGTATGGTGAACTACATGGGCTGAGGTGAGGGTGCAGGGAGGGTGAGCGTGGGCTTCAGGGTTGGGTTGCGGGAGGCCGCCGACGTTCGCTGGTGGCTCAGGAGGGCCCTCCTGGTTCTCCCACCCTGAACACTCTATGGCCTCCCAAGGTGCACGGTTTCCTGCGGGGTGGCAGACTGAGTCCTGCTGTGGGGCTCAGGTGTCCCGAATCCCCGCGGCTGTGGCTCCAGGCTCCTGGGGAGGGGCCCCTCCACAGATGAACTAGGGTTAGGGTTGGGGCCCAGGAACCCCGCAGGCCAGATCTGCCCGCTATGTGGCGAGCACTGCCGCGGGCTGAGGTGAGGGTGTGGGGTGGGGTGAGCATGGGCTTCAAGCTTGGGTTTAGGGATCGCTGAAGTTCGCAGGGGACTCTGGGGGCCCTCCTGGTTCTCCCGCCCTGAATGCTCTACAGCCTCCCAAGGAGCACGGTTTCCTGTGGGCTGGCAGGCTTTATCCTGCAGTGGGGCTCAGGTGTCCCCAGTACCTGGGGCTGTGGCACCGGGACCCAAGGGAGGGGCCCTACCCAGCCAAACTAGGGTCAGTTCTAGGCCCCAGGAACCCGGCAGGCCTGATCTGCCGGCTCTGCGACGCGCTCGGTGGCAAGCTGAAGGGAAGGCGTGGGGCGGGATGAGCGTGGGCCTCAGGGTTGGGGTGTAGGGGGCCGCCGAGGATCGCTGGGGTCTCAGAGGGGCCCTACCAGTTCTCCTGAACGGGATGCTCTGCGGTGCCCCAAGGGGCATGGTTTCCTGAGGGGTGGCAGGCTGAGTCCCGTGGTGTGTTCCAGGGGTACCCAATCCCCGGGGTTAGGGTACGGATTAGGGTATGGGTTAAGGTTAGAGTATGGGTTATGGTTAGGGTATGGGAGAGGGTAGGGTTTAGGGTTAGGGTAAGGAGAGGGTATGGGTTAGGTTTGGGTTTAGGGGTTACAAGTTAGACGTTATGGGTTAGGGTACAGATTAGGGTTCAGGGTACGGGTTAGGGTTTAGGGTTTGGGTTTAGGGTTAGGGTTAGGGTTGGAGTAGGGGTTAGGTTTAGGGTACGGATTAGGGTTAGGGTACTGGTTAGGGTACGCATTAGGGTACGGTTATGGTTAGTGTTGGCATTCGGATTAGGGTACGGTTTAGGGTACGGGTTAGGGTTAGGGTACAGTTTAGGGTTATGGTACAGGCCAGGTTATGGTTTAGGGTTAGGGTTAGGGTACGGGTTAGGGAATGGGTTAGGGATAGGGATAGGGTACGGTTTAGGGTTAGGGTATGGGTGTGGGTACGGGTTAGGGTACAGGTTAGGGTTAGGTATGGGTTAGGGTATGGGTTAGGGTCCGGGTTAGGGATAGGGTACAGGTTAGGGTATGGGTTAAGGTTAAGGTAAGGGTACTGGTTAGGGTTAGGGTACGGGTTACGGTTTAGGGTTTAGGTTTACGGTTAGGGTATGGGTTAGGTTTAGGGTACGGGTACGGTTAGGGTACGGGTATGGTACGAGTTAGGGTATGGGTTATGGTCAGGGTTCAGGGTTAAGGTTAGGGTATGGGTTAGGGTACTTGTTAGGGTTAAGGTTAAGTTTAGGGTATGGTTTAAGTTATGGGTTAGGGTACAGTTTAGGGTTAGGGTTAGGGTACAGGTTTGGGTATGCATTAGAGTATGTGTTAGGGTTAGGGTACAGGTTAGGGTTCGGGTTAGGGTACGGGTTAAAGTTAGGGTTAGAGTATGGGTTAGGGTAAGGGTTAGGGTTAGGTTACTGGTTAGGGGTAGGGTTAGCTGAAGGGGTAGGGTTAGGGGTAGGGTTAGGGTTATGATAGGGGTCGGGGTATGGTTAGGGTTTAGGGTTAGGGTTTGGGGTTTGGCTTAGTGGTTAAGGTAAGGGTTTAGTGTTTAGGGTTTCGGGTTTAGGGTTAGGGGTTAGGATTTAGGGTTTAGTGTTAATGTTAGGGTTTAGGGTTTAAGGATTAGGGTTTAGGGTTAGGTTTAGGTTAGGGTCAGTGTTAGGGTAAGGGTTAGGGGTTAGTGTTAGGGTTAGGGTGAGGGTTAGGGGTTAAGGTTTAGGGTTTAAGGTTAGGGGTTAGGGTTTAGGGTTAGGGTTAGACCCCAGTAGGCCAGCAGGACCGATGCAACGGCTGTGCGGCGATCGGAGGAATGGGCCAATGTGAAGGCGCTGGTGAGCGGCAGCATGGGCCCAACCATTTTGGTGCAGGAGGGCCTTCGAAAGTCGCTGGGGCCTCAGAGTGCCTTGCCCGTTCTCCCGCTCTGAATGACTAGCGGGGACCCTAGCGGCTCGGGTGGCTGAAGGGCAACAGGGTGAGTCCGGCACATGGGCTTGTGGTCCCTATCCTCGGCGTTGCGGAGCCACGCCACTCGGGAAGTGCCTCTCGGGGGCTGACCTACACTTAGGGTTAGTCCCCAGGAGGCCGGCAGGCCCGATACACCACATGTGCGGTGATTGGAGCGGTGGGCCGAGGTGAGGGTGCTGGTGAACATGAGCCTGGGCCGAAGCGTTTTGGTTCTGGGCGCCTTCGAAGGTTGGAGGGAGTTCGGAGGGCCCTGCCAGTTCTCCAACACTGAATGAATGGTGGTGCCCCTAGCGGCACGTTTAGGAAGGGACCCTCAGGGGCCGTCCTAGGGTGTAGGGTTAGCGCCCAGTAGGCCGGCAGGCCAGATCTGCCAGCTGTGCGAAGGGCAGAGGTGTGGGCCGAGTTGAGGGCGATGGCGAGCGGGAGCATGGGCCCCAGGGTTTTGGCGCCCTTGGCCTTGCAATGTTGCCATGGCTTGGAGGGCCCTGCCCTTTCTCCTGCCCTGAATAACCAGCGGCGCCCCTAGTGGCTCCGTTGGTGGTGGGGCAGCAGGGTGAGTCCTGCACTGCGGCTTGGGGATCCCCAATCCCTGGCGTTGCGGGGGCAGGCCCCTTGGGAGGAGCTCCTCGTGGGCTGACCTAGGGTTAGAGTTAGCCCCCAGGAGGCTGGCAGGCCCAATCCTCTGGCTGGGCGGCGAGAGGTGGGCGGGCAGAGGTAAAGGCGCTGGCGATCGGGAGCGTGGGCCCCTGCATTTTGGCGTGGGAGGCTTCAAATGTCGCTGGTTTCTCCAGGGCCCTGTCGTTCTCCCGCCCTGAATGACTGGCGGCGCCCCTAGTGGCCCAGGTGGCGGCATTGAGGCAGGGTGATTCTGGCTCTGGGGCTTGGGGTCCCCGATCCCCAGTGTAGCAGCACCAGGACCCTTGGGAGGGGCCCCTGAGGGGCCGACCTAGGATTAGGGTTAAGACCCAGGAGGCCGGCAGGCCCAATCCGCCCGCTGGGCTGAGAGCTGAGGGGCAAGCCAAGGTGAGGGCGTGGGGAGTGGGAGCGTGGGCACCAGCGTTTTGGACCAGGGAGCCCTTGAAAGTCACCGGGGGCTCGGAAGGCCCTGCCCCTTCTCTCGCCCTGAATGACCTGCGGTGTCCCTAGCGGCCCGGGTGGCGACAGTGCGGCAGGGTGAGTCTGGCTCTGGGGCTCTGAGTCACCAAACCCCAGCGTTACAGAACCAGGCCCCTTGGGATGTCCCCCATGGGGCCGACCTAGGGTTTTGGTTAGCCCCCAGGAGCCCGGCAGGCCTTATCCACCAGCTCTGCAGCAACCAGTGGGGCGGGCCAAGGGGAGGGCGCTGGTGAGCAGGAGCGTGGGAGCCACCTTTTTGCACAAGGGTGCTTTGAAGGTCGCAGGGGAAACGGAGCACCCTGCCAGTTCTCCCACACTGAATGACCCGTGGCTCCCCTAGCGGCCTGGGTGGTGGCGCGGCAGCAGGTGAGTCCGGCGCTGGGTCTCAGGGGTCCCCAATCCACTGTGTTGCGGCGCCAGGCCCCTTGGGAGGGGCCCCTCGGGGGCTGACCTAGGTTAGGGTCAGCCCCCAGGATGCCAGCAGGCTCAATCCGCCAGCTGTGCGGCGAATGGAGTGGTGGGTCGAGGTGAGGTCTCTGTCGAGAGGGAGCTTGGGCCCAAGCATTTTGGCTCCGGGGGCCTTTTAATGTTTCCGGGGACTCGGCGGGCCATGCCCATTCTCCTCCCTGAGTGACCGGCAGTGCCCCTAGCTGCCCAGGTGGCAGCGGGGCGGCAGGGTGAGTCAGGCGCTGCGGCTCGGGTATCCCCAATCCCCGGTGTTGCGGCGCCAGGCCCCTTGGGAGGGGCCCCTCGGGGGCCAACCTAGGGTTAGGTTTAGCCCCTAGGAGGCCGGCAGGCCCTATTCGCCAGCTGTGTGGAGACTGGAGTGTCGGACCGAGGTGAGGGTGCTGGTGAGCGGGAGCGTGGGCTCGGGTGTTTTGGCGTGGGGGGCTTTTGAAGGTCGCCGTGTCTCGGAGGGCCCTGCCTGTTCTCCCGCCCTGAATGAACGGCAGCACCCCAAGCCCCCGGGTGGCAGCTGGGTGGCAGGGTGAGTCAGGTGCTGAGGCTCAGGATCCCCAATCTCCGGCGTTGGAGCGCCAGGCCCCTTGGGATGGGCCCCTCGGTGGTCAATCTAGGGTTACGGTTATCCCCCAGAAGGCCAGTGGTCCCGATCAGCGGCTGTGCAACACGCGAAGGGTTGGGCCGAGGTGAGGGCGCTGGCGAGCCTTAGCATGAGCCCAAGCCAAGCACGGGGGGCCTTTGAATGTCAGCGGGTGCTCGGAGGGCCCTAACCGTTTTCTTGCTCTGATTGAACGGTGGGCCCCTAGCGGCTCGGGTGGCTGAAGGGAAGCAGGGTGAGTCTGGCACTTGGGCTCGGTGTCCCCATCCCCAGCGTTGCGATGCCAGGCCCCTTGGGAAGGGCCCCAGGGGTGCCGACCTATGGTTAGGGTTAGCCCCCAGGAGTCCGGCAGGTCCGATACACCACCTGTGCGTCGAGCGGCGAGTTGGGCCGAGGTGAGGGTGCTGGTGAACATGAGCCTGAGCCCAAGTGTTTTCGTTTGGGGCGCCTTCGAAGATCGGCAGTTTTCGGAGGGCCCAGCCCGTTCTCCCACCCTGAATGAACGGTGGCATCCCTAGCGGTCCGGGTGGGGCGGGGCGGCAGGGTGTAACTGACGATGGGGTTGGGGGTCCCCAATCCCCAGCATTGGGCCGCCAGGCCCCTTAGGAGGGGCCCTTCGGGGGCCAACCTAGAGTTAGGGTTAGCCCCTAGGTGGCCAGCAGGCCCTATTCGCCAGCTGTGTGGAGAGCGGAGTGGCGGACCCAGGTGAGGGCGCTGGTGAGCGGGAGCGTGGGACCTAGCATTTTGGTGCGGGTTGCCTTTGAAGGTCGCAGGGGACTGGAGGGCCCTGCCCATTCTACCACTCTGAATGAGGACGGCGCCCCTAGCGGGCCGGGTCGTGGCAGGGCGGCAGGGTGAGTCTGGCGCTGGTGCTCGGGGGTCCCCAATCCCTGTCGTGGTGGCACCAGACCCCTGGGAGGGGCCCCTCGACATCCAACCTACTGTTAGTCCCCAGGAGGCCGGCAGGCCCGATCTGGCGGTTGTGCGGCTTGTGGAGGGGCTGGCCGAGGTGAGGGCGCTGGTGAGCGGAAGCGTGGGCCAAAGCATTTTGGCGTGGGAGGACTTCAAATGTCACCGGAGGCTCGGAGGGCCCTGCCCATTCTCCAACCCAGATGACCGGCGGCGCCTCTAGCGGCCCGGGTGGTGGCGGGGCATCAGGGTGCGTCCGGCAGGTTGCTTTGGGGGTGCCCAATCCCCCACGTGGTGGCGCCAGGCCCCTTGGGATGGGCCCCTCAGGAGCCAAGCTAGGGTTATGGTTAGCTCCAGGCGGCCGGCAGGCCCGATCCGCCGGCTGTGCGGCGAGCGGAGGGGCGGGCCGAGGTGGGGGCGCTGGGGAGCGGGAGCGTGGGCCCAAGCGTTTTAGTGTGGGGGGCCTTCAAAAGTCGGCGGGGGCTTGGAGGGCCCTGCCCGTTCTCCTGCCCTGAATAACCGGCGGCGCCCCTAGCACCCCAGGTTGCGGTGGGGCGGCCGTATGAGTCCGGCACTGGGGCTCGGGGGTCCCCAATCCCAGGCCTTGCAGCTCCAGGCTCCTTGGGAGGGGCCCATCGGGGGCCGACCTAGGTTTAGGGTTAGCCCCCAGGAAGCTGGCAGGCCCGATCCGCCGGCTGTGTAGCGAGCAGAGGGGCAGGCCGAGGTGAGGGCGCTGTCGAGCGGGAGCCCGGGCCCAAGCATTTTGGCGTGGGGGCATTCGAAAGTCACCGGGGGTTAAGAGCACACTTCCCGTTCTACCTCGCTGAATGCCCGACGGCGCACCTAGCGGTGCGGGTTGCAGAGGGGCGGCAGGGTGAGTCCAGTGCTGGGGCTCGGGGGTCCCCAATCCCAGGCGTTGCGGATCCAGGGCCCTTGGGATGGGCCACTCTGGGGCCAACCAAGGGTTATTGTTAGCCCCCAGGAGGCCAGTAGGCCCGATCCGCCGGCTGTGCGGCAAGTGGAGGCGTGGGCCCAGGTGAGGGCGGTTGAGAGCAAGAGCGTGGGCTCAAGCGTTTTGGCACGGGGGGCCTTTGAAATCATCGGGGGTTCAGTGGGCCCTTCCTGTTCTCCCACCCTGAATGACCAGCGGCACCCCTAGCGGCCTGGGTGGTGGCGTGGCGGCAGGATGAGACTGGCAATGGGGCTCGGGGGTCCCCATTCCCTGGCATTGCGGCGCCAGGCCGCTTGGAGGGGCCCCTTGGGTGCCGAGCTTGGGTTAGGGTTAGCCCCCAGGAGGCTGGCAGGCCTGATCGGCCAGGTGTGCGGCGAGTGAAGTGGCGTGCAGAGGTGATGGCACGGGCGAGCGGGAGCGTGGGCCTAAGCGTTTTGGCGCTGGGGGCATTTGAAAGTCGCCGGGGGCCCAGAGCGCCCTACAGGTTCTCCCACCCTGAATGACCGGTGGCGCCCCTAGGGGCCGGTAGGGGAGGGGCAGTAGAGTGAGTCCAGCGCTAGGGCTCAGGGGTCCCCAATCCCTGGCATTGTGGCGCCAGGCCTTTGGAAGGGACCCCTCGGGGTCCGACCTAGGGTTAGGGTTAGCCCCCAGGAAGCAGGCCGGCCCGATCCGCTAGCTTTCGGCAAGCGGAAGGGCGGCCTGAGAAGAGGGCGCTGACAAACAGGAGCGTGACCCCAAGCGTTTTGGTGCGGGGGGCCTTCGAATGTCGCCGGGGGCTCGGAAGCCCCTGCCCGTTCTCCCGCCCTGAATGACCGTGGCGCCCCTAGCGGTCCGGGTGGCGGCGGGAAGGCAGGGTGAGTCCCACGCAGGGGCTTGGGTGTCCTCAATCCCCGGCGTTGTGGCGCTAGGCCCCTTGAAAGGGGCCCCTCGGGGGGGACCTGGGTGTAGGGTTAGCCCCAGGAGGCCGGCAGGCCCAATCCGCAGGCTGTGTGGCATACGGTGGGGCGGGCCGAGGTGAGGCCGCTGGCGAGTGGGAGCATGGCTCCAAGCATTTTGCAAAGTGGGCCTTCGAAGGTCGTCGAAGTCTCGGAGGGCCCTGCCCGTTCTACTGCCCTGTATAACCGGCGGCACCCCTAGCACCCTGGGTGGCGGTGGGGCAGCCGGGTGAGTCCAGTGCTGGAGCTTGGGGGTCCCCAATCCCAGGCGTTGCTGCTCCAGGCCCCTTGGGATGGGCCCCTCGAGGACCGACCTAGGGTTATGGTTAGTCCCAGGTGGCCGGCAGGCCCGATCCGCCGGCTGTGTGGCGAGCGGAGGGGCGGGCCAAGTTGAGGGCGCTGGCGAGTGGGAGCGAGAGCCCAAGCGTTTTGGCGCGGTGGGCCTTCGAAGGTCGCCAGGGGCTCGGTGGGCCATTCCCATTCTCCCATCCTGAATGAGGACGGCGCCCCTATCGGGCCGGGTCGTGGCGGGGCAGCAGGGTGAATCAGGCGCTGGTGCTCAGGGGTCCCCAATCCCCAGCGTGGCGGTGCCAGGCCCCTTGGGAGAGGCCCCTTGGGCGCCAAAGTAGGGTTTGGGTTAGCCCCAGGAGGCCGGCAGGCGTACGGAGGTGCTGGCCGAGGTGAGGACGCTGACGAGGGGGAGCGTGGGCCCAAGAGTTTTCGCTCGTGGGCCTTCGATGTTCGCTGGGGGCTCGGAGGGCACTGCACGTTCTCCCGCACTGAATGACCGGCGGCACCCCTAGCGGCCAGGGTGGCGGTGGGGCTGCAGGGTGATTCCAGCGCTGGGGTCGGGGGTCCCCAAACCCCGGCGTGTTTTCCGCCAGGCACCTTGGGAGGGGCCTTCGTGGGCCGACCTAGTGTTAGGGTTAGACCAAAGGAGGTCTGCAGGCCCGATCTGCCAGGTGTGCAGTGAGTGGAGTGGCGGGCCGAGGAGTGGGCACTGGCGACAGGGTTCGTGGGCCCAAGTGTTTTGGCGCTGGGGGCCTTCGAAGGTCACCAGGAGCTCTGAGGCCCTGCCCGCTCTACCGCCCTGAATGACCGGCAGCGTCCCTAGCGGCCCGGGTGGCGGCGGGGCGGCAGGGTGCGTCCGGCGCTGGGGCTCGAGAGTCCCCAATCCCTGGCGTGGCAACGCCAGGCCCCTTTGGAGGGGCCCTCGGGGACCGAACTAGGGTTAGGGTTAGCCCCCAGAAGGCCCGCAGGCCCGATCCACCAGCTGTGTGCGGAGCGGAGGCGAGGGCCGGGTAAGGACGCTGGCCAGCGGGAGCGTGGGCCCAAGCGTTTTGGTGCGGGGGGCCTACGAAGGTGGCCGGTGACTTGGAGGGCCCTTGCCATTCTCCCTCCCTGAATGAATGGTGGCGCCCCTAGGGGCCCAGGTGGCTGTAGGGCGGGAGGGTGATTTGGGCGCTGGAGCTCGGGAGTCCCCAATTCCCGGTGTTGCGGCAATAGGAACCTGGGATGGGCCACTCCGGCGCCCACCAAAGGTTAGGGTAACACCCAGGAGGCTGGCAGTCCAGATCCACAGGCTGTGCAGCGAGCGGAGGGGCGGACCGAGGTGAGGGCGCAGGCGAGCGGGAGCATGGGACCAAGCGTTTTGGCGCGGGGGGCCTTCGAAGGTCGCCAGGGGATCGGAGGGATCTGCCAGTTCTCCCTCCCAGAATGACCAACGGTGTTCCTAGTGGCCCGGGTGGTGGCGGGGCAACACAGTGAGTCTGGCGCTGGGGCTCGGGGGTCCCAAATCCCAGGCATTGCGGTGCCAGGCCCCTTCGGAGGGGCCCCTCAGGGACCAACTTAGGGTTATGGGTAGCCCCAGGAGGAGGGCAGGCCTCATCCACTGGCTCTGCAGCGAGTGGAGGAGCGAGCCAAGGTGAGGGCGCTGAGGAGCGGGAGCGTGGGCTCAAGCGTTTTTCATGGGGGGGTCTTCGAAGGTCGCCGTGGGCTCGGAGGGCCCTGCCCGTTCTCCCGCACTGAATGACCAGGGGCACCCCAAGCGTCCCGGGTGGCGGCGGGGCAGCAGGGTGAGTCCGGCGCTGGGGCTCGGGGGTCCCTAACACCTGGCGTTGTGGTGCCAGGCCCCTTGGGACGTGCCCCTCGGGGGCTGACCTAGGGTTTGGGTTAGCCCCCAGGAGACTGGCACGCTCATTCCGCCCATGTGCAGTGAATGGAGGTTTGGGTCGAGGTGACATAGCTGGCGATCGGGAGCGTGGGCCAGAGCATTTGGCTTTGGATCAGGGTGCCTTCGAAGGTCGCACGTGGCTCGGAGGGTCCTGCCCGTTCTGTCGCCCTGAAGGACTGGCGACACCCCTAGCTCCCCATGTGGCAGCGGGGCAGCAGGGTGCATCCGGCGCTGGGACTTGGGGGTCCCCAATCCCTGGCATGTGGCGCCAGGCCACTTGGGAGGGGCCCCTTGGGGGTGACCTAGGGATAGGGTTAGCCCCCAGGAAGCCAGCAGGCCAGATCCGCCAACTCTGCAGCGAGCGGAGGGGTGGGCCGAGATTAGGGAGCAGGCGAGCAGGAGCGTGGGAGCCAGAGTTTTGCGCGGGGGGCCTTCGAAGGTCGCAGGGGGATCAGAGGGCCCTGCCCGTTCTCTCTTCCTGAATGACTGGCAACGCCCCTAGCGCCCTGGGTGCTTGTGGGGTGGCAGAGTGAGTCCAGCCCTGGGGCTCGGGGGTCCCAAATCCCCAGCATTGCGGTGCCAGGCTTCTTGGGAGGGGCCCCTTGGGGGCCGACCTAGGGTAACTGTTAGCCCCCAGGACTCCAGCAGGCCCTTTCCGCCAGCTCTGCAGCAGGCGGAGGGGCAGGCCGAAGTGAGGGCACTGGCAAGAGGGAGTGTGGGCCCAAGCGTTTTGGCGTGGGGGGCCTTCAAAAGTCGCCGGGGGCTTGGAGGGCCCTGCCCGTTCTCTCGCCCTGAAAGACTGTCGGTGCCCCTAGCAGCTCGGGTTGCTGTGGGGCGGCAGGGTGACTCCGGCGCTGGGCTCGGGGGCCCCAATCCCCGGCGTTGTGGCACCAGGCCCCTTGGGAGGGGCCCCTCGGGGGCTGACCTAGGGTTAGGGTCAGCCCCCAGTAGGCCGGCAGGCCCGGGAGCCTGGGCCCAAACGTTTTGGCGCAGGGGGCCTTTGAATGTCGCCGGGGGCTAGGAGGGCCCTGCCTGTTCTCCCGCCCTGAATGACCGGCTGCACCCCTAGCGGCCCGAATGGCAGCGGGGCAGCAGGGTGACTCCGGCGCTGCAGCTTGTTCCCCAATCCCCGGCGTTGCAGCGCCAGGCCCCTTGGCAGGGACCCCTCGGGTCTGACCTAGGGTTAGGGTTAGCCCCCAGGAGGCCGGCAGGCCCAATCCTCCAGCTGTGCAGGAGCAGAGGGGTGGGATGAGATGAGGGCACTGGCGAGCGGGAAGGTGGGGCCAAGCATTTTGGCGCGAGGGGCCTTCAAAGGTTGCCAGGGGCTTGGAGGGCCCTGCCTGTTCTCCTGCCCTGAATGACTGACTGTGCCCTTCGTGGCCCGTTTAGCAGCGGGGCGGCAGGGAGAGTCTGGTGCTGGGGCTCGGGGGTCCCCAATCCCCGGCGTTGCAGCGCCAGGCCCTTTGGGATGGGCCCCTAGGGGGCCTACCTAGGGTAGGGTTAGCCACCAGGAGGCTAGGATGCCTGATCCGCCGGCTGTGCGGCGAGCGGAGGGGCAGGCTGAGGTAAGGGCGATGGCAAGCGGGACCATGGGCCCTAGTGCTTTGGTGCAGGGGGCCTTCGAAGGTCGTTGGGGGCTCGGAGGGCCCTGCCCATTCTCCCGCACTGAATGACCGGCGGTGCCCCTAGTGGCCCGGGTGGCGGCGGGGGGCATGGTGAGTCCGGCGCTGGGGCTCGGGAGTCCCCTTTCCCCGTCGTTGAGGCACCAGGCCCCTTGGGAGGGGCCACTAGGGCCGACCTAGGTTTAGGGTTAGCCCCCAGAAGGCCCACAGGCCCGATCCGCCAGCTGTGCGGCGAGTGGAGGGGAGGGCCGAGGTAAGGGCGCTGGCCAGCGGGAGCGTGGGGCCAAGCGTTTTGGTGCGGGGGGCCATCGAAGGTCACCGGTCGCTCGGAGGGCCCTGCCTGTTCTCCCTCCCTGAATGAATGGCGGCGCCCCTAGCGGCCCAGGTGGCGGTAGGGCAGGAGGGTGAGTCCGGCACTGGGGCTCGGGAGTCCCCAATCCCAGGCATTGCGGTGCCAGGCCCCTTCGGAGGGGCATCTCAGGGGACAACCTAGGGTTCTGGAGGACTGCAGGCCTCATCTGCTGGCTCTGTGGCGAGCGGAGGGGCGGGCCGAGGTGAGGGCACTGAGGAGCAGGAGCGTGGTCTCAAGTGTTTTGGATGCGGGGGCCTTTGACGTTCGCCAGGGGCTCGGAGGGCCCTGCCCATTCTCCCGCCCTGAATGACCAGCGGCAACCCTAGCGGCCCGGGTGGTGATGGGGTGGCAGGGAGACTCCGGTGCTGGGGATCGGGGCTCCTTAATACCCGGCGTTGTGGCCTCAGGCCCCTTGGGACGGGCCCCTCGGGGGCCGACCTAGGGTTAGGGTTAGCCCCCAGGAGGCTGGCAGGCTCGTTCCGCCCATGTGCGGTGAATGGAGGTGTGGGTTGAGGTGAGGTAGCTGTCGAGTGGGGGCGTGGGCCAGAGCATTTAGGCTTTGGCTTGGGGTGCCTTCGAAGGTTGCAGGAGGCTTAGAGGGTCCTGCCCGTTCTGTCGCCCTGAAGGACTGGTGATGCCCCTAGTGCCCCATGTGGCAGCAGGGCGGCAGGGTACTCGGGGGTCCCCAATCCCTGGCATGCGGCGCCAGGCCACTTGGGAGGGGCCCCTCGGGGGCGACCTAGGCATAGGGTTAGCCCCCAGGAAGCCAGCAGGCCCGATCCGCCAGCTCTGCAGCGAGAGGAGGGGTGGGCCGAGGTTAGGGCGCTGGGGAGCAGGAGCGAGGGAGCCAGAGTTTTTGCACGGGGGGCCTTTGAAGGTCGCAGGGGGATCGGAGGGCCTTGCCCGTTCTCCCTTCTTGAATGACTGGCAACGCCCGTAGCGCCCTGGGTGCTTGCGGGGTGGCAGAGTGAGTCCAGCACTGGGGCTCGGGGGTCCCAAATCCCCAGCATTGTGGTGCCAGGCTCCTTGGGAGGGGCCCCTCGGGGGCCGACCTCGGGTTAGGGTTCTTCCACAGGAGGCCGGCAAGCCCGGCGCTAAGTGGCTCTGACAATGTAACAAAAATGCCATACACTTATCTGAAAGAAATAACAGTGTACAGGAACCCTCTTAGCCCTAACATCATCCTTTGTGAATATGGAAGCCAGCCCCAAAGTGGTCGTGGAAGTCTGACGAAAGGGCTAAGCACTTTTCTCTGAGTCACCACACTGTACAGGGAAAGACCAATGTACATCATCATTCACGAGTAGGAAGCATGAATGGAAGGTTCTGGAATTTCGAGGACTCTGACCCATCCTTATTGGTAATAAACCACCGTGTACAGGAAAACACCTTGAACTCTCATCAGCCTCCTCAATCCTGATTCCGATTCAACTTTGGGTGTGTAGGACTAGGGAAATGTCCATATCTTATTGCTAAGAAAGAACGATGTCAGGGTAATGCCCTTCAAGTCACCTCAGCCTTCTTGAAGACGGAAGCAGGAATCAAGCTGGTTATGTTACCATGAGGTAAGGAAGATGAGCATATAAGTGAGAAACAACAGTGGGCAGGACCTCTCTTCCAACGAACAGTATCTTTGCTTAATGTTGAATCCCTATGGTAAGTGGTTGTGGGCATTTGGGAGGTCAAAATCTGAAGTGTTTTGTAAAACCTCTTGGCCATTCACAGATGAGACTAAGGTAGTTGGGGACTCCTAGGCAGTGATTTGTCCACTGTCAAAAATATGAAAAGATAAAAGAGACAGATGAGGTCTCCTCAGGCATTGTCCTTTATCCTCATCCTCCGTGAGGATGGCCATCTCTGGACAGCTCAGTGTCAGAGTCTCATTCACATTGGGGGCATCTGTTCCTCACAGACATCAGGCAGGGAAATGGATTTGGTTCTCTGTGCCAGCCCAGCCACAGCTGAGTGTCACAGCACCCTCTCGTGGGCTCATAAGAGTTTCACTGTCACCAGGCAGGTCATTGTATTTGATAAACCACTGTGAGAGTTTGCAATTGCCTTCACCTGCAACCTCCAGAGGCAAATGCAGATCTCTGGTACCATGTGAAGTCATGTGAAGGCTTTGTGAGAAAGTGTCCTTTTGCTTAAGAAAAACATGGCTGGGGCTCCTGGCTGGCTCAGCAAGTTAAGCATGTGCCTTTGGCTCAGGTTATGATCCCAGGGTTCTGGAATCGAGCCGAGGCTCCCTGCTCAGCAGGAAAGGAGGTAGGGAAATAGCTTAGAACCCACAGAGAATGTGAATAAAGGGGAGTGAAATGGAACTTGGTCTGTGTTTGGCTTTAGGGATTGGAAGTTAGTTTTTTCTCAGTTGTGATTGTTCTTGAAACAGAACAGCTGTATTGTTTTTTTTTTACCTTTAATTTTTTTCTAGTAACAATTTTTTATTATTATATGTTAGTCACTATACAGTATTTCCTTAGTTTTTGATGTAGTGTTCCGTGATTCATTATTTGCATATAACACCCAGTGCTCCATGCAATATGTACCTTCCTTAATACCCATCACTGGCCCATCCCAATCCCCCACCCCTCTCCCCTCTGAAGCCCTCAGTTTGTTTCCCAGAGTCCATAGTCTCTCGTGGTTCATTCCCCCTTCTGTTTAGGGTCCATTGTCTAAAGGGACAGACAGTGGAAGTTCACCAAATATAAGATAGAAATTTCATTGTTCATTATAGATGCCGCCAAGTAGTTCCCAGACATTTCATTCTACTCTAGTAATTGATTATACCTGTGCAAGTGCACGTGAAAGATAACTGATGAATGTATACTGGTAATAAAACACGCCCCACAGTAGTAGAATAATAGAGAATGCACATGTGTAAAATTATTCGACTACGGCTTCCATGCTTTCCTTTGGTTCCTTGTTATCTATGAAATTGGACAATTTTTGTTCTCTTGGCTTAAAACTCATTGTCAGTATTCAGAGTTTTTCAATGCTGATCTTCTCCTGTATAAGTTACTGAAAACCTAAAATATGTATGAACTTTAAAAAACGCTATATTGAAAATGACAGCAGGGAAGTTCCATTTTGTGAATATTGTGTCAATGGATCTCTATTTTGACATCAGTGTTCATTAGAAATGATGACATTTCATGTGAGTATAAATATCAATGTGAAAAAGAAAAGGTAGGAAGAACCTTGAATGTTTAAGTAATTGGCGAAATGACAGGTGTGTGTGTGTGTGTGTGTGTGTGTGTGTGTGTGTGTAATTGATTTTCAGTGAATGGTTCAGCTACTTGTAGGGCCTCCGAGCGAGCCCAGGTGAACCTTTCAATGAGTTGGTATCTGTTTTCAGAACATGGGAATCTCTTAGTCCAATAGTCAATCAGGCAAGCTTTGAGGTCTTGAAGAGTTTCAGTCCTCAGCGATGGTGTTGCAGACCCTTGTGAGCAAACCCTAGGTATGCTCAGAGCCCTCATTAGCTGGTACCAAGGTGTGACGATTTCAGACAGCATTTCCCAAAGAAGTACCTCTTGAGTCTCTGTTCTTGTCAGTTCCCTACACTTCCTTACACTAGTTATGTGAACAGTGTGTTTCAGGATAATCCCCACATGTGATTTTTGCTATTTCCTACTAGTCCTATCTGTTTCTCATCTTCTTCTTTTATGGTAGGGGTTGGGAAGCAACCTGTGTGGTGTAGGAAGGGGTGTGGTAGTTGTCTGCCTTCAGAGGACCAAATGATGCCTAGAAATTGTACTGTAGTTTGAGGTCAATTGTCCATCCTCTGAGTGTCAGGAATTCCATCACTTTACTTTGATGCTAGTCTGTTCTTCAAGCTGTCCTCAGAAATAAGGACGTCATCCATCTAGGGAATACTGGTTTGTGTGTATGTTTTCATTTTAGGAAAGGCCTTGCTGTGCCTGAAAATAATACTGTAGAGCACCCTTTCCTGTTCTTATTGGCCATCAGTCAATCTTTTGTGAAGTATTTGTTTATAAATAGACTTTCTATGGTTGATGAGCAGGAATTCTTTATTGACAAGTCTTTGTCAGTGTGTGTATTGCAAATCTGTACTTCCCAGCCTGCGGTTCACTTTTTCATTTTCTTATGGTCATAAGATAAGGAGAAATGTCACATTTTTATGAAGTCCCACTGAATTCTTTTAAATGGTTTCTGCACCCTATGTCTTACCCCAAGATTGACAGGTTCTACGTTTTCTTTCAGAAACTGTCCAATGGGAAGCTACAATCCATTTTCTCTGTCCATTTATTGCTTACAAATTTCACATTTTTATGAAGTCCCACTGAATTATTTTAAATGGTTAGTGCACCCTATGTCCTACCCCAAGATTGACAGGTTCTACGTTTTCTTTCAGAAACTGTCCAATGGGAAGCTACAATCCAATTTCTCTGTCCATTTATTGCTTACAAATGTATTTTGACCATCTGTTTCCTAGGAAACCTCTTTTGTTATTATTTTTATTATTATTATTATTATTATTGTTATTATTATTTTAAATTGCATTTTTAATTCTAATAGGGTATTTATAGACTGTTTTGGATTTTCTTTTTTTTTTTTTAAGATTTTATTTTTATTATTTATTTAACAGAGAGAGACAGCCAGCGAGAGAGGGAACACAAGCAGGGGGAGTGGGAGAGGAAGAAGCAGGCTCCCAGAGGAAGAGCCTGATGTGGGGCACGATCCCAGAATGCTGGGATCACGCCCTGAGCCGAAGGCAGACGCTTAATGACTGCGCCACCCAGGCGCCCCTGTTTTGGATTTTCTATGTACACAATCGTGTTATCTGTGAATAGTCACTATTATCCCCTCAATTCTTATACTTTTTGTTTCTCTTGCCTTAAAACACTGGTAGATTCTCCGATGCCACGTTGAGTAGAGCAGCATTGTTTAAAGATTTTCATATACCTTTCTCAATATCTGACAGAAAAAGCAGACAAAACATCGGTAACAAATGTGACCAAATTGACATATAGGGAATATTCCATAATAAGTGCAGAATACGTTATTTTCAAGTGATCATAGACTCTTTACCCAAATAGATGATAGGTGGGGCCACGAATCAAGGCTACAAATGTTAAACCCTGAAATTAACTAGATTCTATTCTTAGACCAGAAGGGAATTGAGTCACAGTCATAGCGAAAAGAAAACCAGGAAGTCCTTCAATGTTTAAAAATTAAATGGAACTTTGCTACATATCCTAAAGGTCAGAGAGGGAATCTCATTGGAAATTCTGAACCTTTTCTACATGAGGGCTCACACACAATGGCACTTTCTTTGTGAAGAGCATAATAATAACCTAGACAGGAGTTGAGCCTTAAGTCAGAGTTCTGCCTGCCCCAGCCACACCTGGCAGCCTTGGCCTGTGGTCCCCCTCAGCTGTCCTTTCTGGTGGCCCTGAGCTAAGGGGGTCAACATGGCCATATGGAAATGGGAAGCTCCCCACTCATAGTGATGGCGGTGCCCCCTCCCCAGCTGCCCTTTCTGGTGGCTCTGAGCTAAGGGGGTCAACATGGCCGTATGGAAATTAGAAGCTCCCCACTCTTAGTGATGACGTTGCTATCGTATCGTCCTCACCAGTCCAACAACATGATTTCTGAGTGAACTATGACACAAGAGTGACTTCTTGGCCTTTCTTCAGGTTTGAAAATCATCTGGTGAGTCATCTATTAGAAATAGGATTCAACATGTGTTCTTTCTTCTGGAAAAGAAATAGACCCAATAGCAATTATGGCTTCCTGAGCACCTGTTCTTGAGAGACATCATACTGGCTCTTTGTAGCATTCTGCCTCTTAAACTTCTCAACTAGGGTGTAGATATTTTTAGGCACATTTTCAGGTGGTTAGACAGGGACTCGGATGATATGAGTCACAGAGGATTTTAGTGTCAGAAACCTAAGTGGGATCCCCAAATTGACTCCAAATCCCTTGTTGTTCCATACAGGGTACTATTTCCCTCTTATCTCTGGTCTTCTTGATCTGGAAACCTATCAAGTATCAGGATTTTCTTGTCATGTGGACAACTGGAACGAATTCAGAGGGCCTTTTCACCTCTGCCCATGGTGATCATTAAGATCATTATCTCAGTGGAGGACCTCTGGGTAAGATACTCAAAGATCCTTAGGGATACAGACAGTATAATATTTTTCTGGTATTAAAGTTTCTGAAACCAACTATCTTTTTTAGTCCATTCAGGCTCTGGTATGTTCAGAGGGTGCTGTAAAACAGGTCTGAAATAGTATTTAAAAACACTCAGCTCAGCCTCTTCTACAAAGTGAGCCAATGCTTATAAACATGGCTAAAATATTGCCTTACCTACGATGACTTCCCAGCCATCCTAGTGTTTATATGGTATGACTGTGACTTACATTAGTCAACATTTGCAGAGAAAGAACTTAGTGCATCCAGGGGGCACTTCATGTTGAAATTAGTTTGTGACAACGAGCTACTGTGTTTTATTCTGCAGTCCAAGGGAATGGTGCCAGACATCTCTAAGGTGTCTAGCAGTTCTACAATTCTGATTTTAAGTGGTCTGTGTGCTTCAGCGATTTGGGCAGGAGAAGGGCAGGAGTCCAGAGACTGTGAACACTTCTGTTACCTGTGCTGACCATGGAGCAGGTAGCCTTCTGTGGACATCATTTTGATTTCTTGGTACTCTTGGGAAAGGTGCTTTTGTCTCAAATTCCTCCATTTAGGAGTAATTATAATGATGAAAGTAATTTTTATCTTATATCATCTGTGGGCCCTGATCCTGGGCTCCCAGGGAAGCTATCCTTTAACATTTTACCTGGCTCAAAATGATTGGGCAAAAACTCAAAGCATGAGCCCTATTTCTGCCCCAAGCACATGTTGTACATCTGCTTCGAGAATAAAACAATAACCAAAAATGACAACATGAAAATAAGAAAAAATAAAGAACCTCTTTGGCTCCCATAAGATTAAAGTCATACTGACATGTACATACTGAAAATGCATGAAATCATTGCATTTCCTAAAGCCCAAGCCTTGGAGGGTCTGAGAACCACTGACATTGCCCAGAACCAGGCACACCCCAGCAGGGAGGGGTGGTGCAGAAAGGGAAGGGGCAGGACTCTGAGGGAGGTCTGCAGCTAGAGGGGTCCCTGGAAGGGGCCAGGTGTGTGTGGGGATCCCGGCCCAGGACCCCAACCATGCCTGTGCTGGGTGTTGGGTAGAGGAGGCGCCTCTTGGACCCCCTGCACTTTCAGGGTTCCAGGGGCTTGAGGGCAGTTTGCCTGGCATCCCAGGGGCTGGGGCACCACCCTCCCTGACCAATCACCCCTTGGGGGTGGAGCTACATCTCTGTGGGCTGTTCCAGAGTTGCAGTGGGGTGCAGACCTGGGGCAGAAGAAGGGGCACTGGGAGAGAGAGAGTTGCCTTGTGGAGGTCCCAGCTGCTGAGTGAGCAGAATGCACCAGGGGCGGGGGGGTTCGGGGGTAGGGTGCGACCCAGGTGGGAGGCAGGGTTCTCGAAGGGCACTTGGAGAGGGTTCATTTTGGGGACTCAGGTGAGTTTTCTTTTCCCCTTTAAAGTCTCTTCTGCCCCATGTCCTCAACTGGCCTTATTCCCCATACCCGTGAACTCCAGGGCGCCCAATCACCTGAGCTTTTGTGGGATGGGTTGCAGAATTTCAGGGTTTCCCCTGTTCCCTGGAAAAGTGTGGGTAAGGACCTCACAGAGTCCCCACCTTCAGTGATGTGTCCCCCTGTTCTCTGACACAGTGCAGGTGATGCATCTTGAGCAGTACCCCGAGTTCAGCAGGGTGTGCCCTGGTCCCCCAGGCACAGGTGTGGCAGTAGCAAGCCCCAGAGCCATACCCAACTTCAGCATTATGCCCCGTGTGCCCCCAGGTTAGTGGTCATTGGCTGTTGGAATCATGCAGGAAAATTCTCCAGGTGGGGGCCTGGAAGCGGGTGTAAACCAGACCCCACTCTAGTTGCACTGGGAATAGACAAATTGAGGGTTTCCTTAGAAGAGTAAGTCTGCTTTCCAGAAAAGGCAAGGTCATTGGTCTATTGAGAATGAAGATAATTACTGCTAAACAAGAAGTATGTGTTGCCCCTTTGCCCAGAAAACAAAGCAGGTGTGCAGGCTTTAGGTCAGAGGTGCCTTCTTCTCCACAGCTGACAGCACTTCTCTGCTCTGACTCCAAGACACCCGGGGTTTTGAATGTCAGTATCGGAGTCAGCGAGGCAGCTTGTCACAGGACGCCAGTGTTCAGAGAAAGCACAGGTATGTTTGGCAAAATGTCCTATGTCAGGGCTTTAGGTAAAACCTCTCATTATCGCAAAACCTCCTGGGCTTTTCTCTTTTCTCTAGTTGAGCCACAAAGTAAAATTGAAGTAACTGTCAGCATTCTGGGTTTGGTGCAAGAATTACAATTTTCCCTGCTGGTAGAACATTGCAGGGGATCACAATTTCTCTGTCCATTTATTGCTTACAAATGTATTTTGACCATCTGTTTCCTAGGAACCCTCTTTTATTAGAAAGGGAAGGTGAGATTCACTCTGTGCCTGTTTGTAACATCTAATTCGTTCCTTCATCTAACAATGTTTATTCAATTGGGCCTAAGACATGCTTGAGTGACCAGCATCTAGAGTTAGGTGGCTTTTTTCATCTGATACAGACTTGGATGATGTCATTTGACAAAGGTGATGTTTCATCATTGATTAGTTTATTCATCAAAAGAGTTAAAATTAGGGTGGAGGGAAAATTCAAAATTATCCAAAGCGGCCTGTTCCTGTTTAAAAGTTGAGCTTGACTTTCTAGTTTTACTAAATGTATTATCTCGATATTTTGAGGTGCCATATTCTCTCTGTAGTTTCTTTGGTGGTGGAGTCAGAAGGAGAGTCTGGGAATTCTTTTGGATAGTGGCATGCTGGTGGCTTCAAGGGGCTTGGCGTCAGGAGCCTTGGGTGAAGTCTGCAACTGCTTGTCTGACCCTAGGAGCATCTCCCAGAGGTTTTGTTTCCTCTTATGAAATTGCCGGCAGATAATGTTCTGATTAAAGGGGAAGCCTCCCATCCTGTTGGTGGGAATGCAAAGTGGTGCAGCCAGTCTGGGAAACAGTGTGGGGGTTCCTCAAAAAGTTAAACATTGAACAACCCCATGATCCAGCAATTGCTCTCCTAGGTATTTACCCAAAGGATACAAAAATGCAGATTTAAAGGGAGAACATGAACCATGATGTTTATAGCAGAAATGTCCACAGTAGCCAAACTATGGAGAGAATCCCAACGTCCATGCACTGATGAATGGATAAAGCAGATGTGGGATACATATATATAATGGAATATGACCCAGCTTCAAAAAGAATGAAATCTTACCATTTGCAAGGATGCGGATGGATCTAGAGTGTATTAAGCTAAGCAAAATCAGTGAGGAAAGACAAATATCCTATGCTCTTACGCTTGTGGAACTTCAGAAAGAAAACAGATGAACAGAGTGGAGGGGTGATGAGAGAGGCAAACAAGGAAATAGACTCAACCTTGGAGAACAAACTGAGTGTTACTGCAGGACAGGGGCATGGGGGGAAGAGTTAAATGGGTGAGAGGTATTAAGGAGGGCATTTGTGATGAGCATCGGGTACTGTATGCAGGTGAGGAATCGCTAAATCCTACCCCTGAAGCAAATGTTCCATGGCATGTGACTAACTGGAATTTAAGTAAGAGAAGAAAGGAAAAAGTGTTCTGCTTCATGAAGAGTGAGGTAAACTTGTAGTAATTTGGGCTGTACTATTCTATAGATGAGAGTTGTTAAACACCCTGTTGTAGGATACACTAGTTGCTTATCACATAAGGAGTCTTCAGAAAGCTGCAATGAAAGATTCAGGTGTCAGAGTATGTTCATGTTCCACTGATATGTTACAGTTTGCACAGGTAGGAAAGAAGATGGAGAGAAAGGCAACAGAAGGGGAAAGTAGGTGTGAACCTTTCATTACTTAGCATTATAGCTTTCTCATGAAAGCCTTGCGCCAGTGTGATTATGGAAGCAGAGGGGAATCCGGGAACTTTGCAGGAGACGGGGGAGTTCCAGATCTGGGTAAAGCTGCCAAGGGTCCCAGAGGAGAGCTGAATGCATTCTGCAGCAGGGTGTGGGCGGGGTGGGCTCCAGGGGTGGCTGTGGGTCTCCTGGGTGAGAGTTGTAACAGGTGAGGGCTGTGTGCAAGTTCCTGGCTGAGGACAAGTGAGGCACAGGTGGAGAGCTGGCAGAGAACTTCTTCTGGGCCACCAGCCTCACCCAACACACAGCTTCATCTTCTGTCCCTTTCACTCCAATTCAGACTTCTCCGAAGGTGAGTGAGAACACATCAAGAGCATTCGAAACAGAAGGGAAACCATGTGGAAAGGCTCTGGGGCAGGAGAATTCCAGGTATGTCCAGGAGCAGCAAGAAGGCCCTGTGGCCACAGGAGACAGCTTAGGACATGAGCTCAGAGAGGTGACAGATGGTGACAGAAAGCCATTCCAGGGCTATAACCCCATGAGACCCTGTTTCACTTGGCCATCCTGGCTACAGTGTTGAGAACAGATGACAGAGGGTTGAAGATGGCAAGGCAGGTCAATGACGAAGCTTTTCCAGGAACTCAGGCACTGTGGTCCAGACAGGTGGCCTTGGATGGAGTGGTTAGACCTATTCTGGGTCCATTTTGAAGATGGAGCTCACAGGATTTGCTGATGGGTTAGCTATTATGAGCAGGAGAACAGAGGAATTGGGGTAACTCCCAGCTGTTGTGGGTTGTCCTGATCGAGGGGAAGGAGTGGGTTTTTCGGGTGGTAGGAGGTAGTCCGTGTTCTGCATGCTGAGGAAGGTGCCTTTCCCAGTGGATCTGCTGAGGTTTGTGTCTGAGAGAACCTTTCACATCTCCTCCCTCAGCAATGCTCAAGTACAAGTATCCCCCACTTTTTAAACGTTCACAGTAAGACACTTGGTTTTCTTGAAATAACTACGTAATTACCCATCTTCAGTAAGAGGAAGAGACCTGAAGAGGATTTCCCTCTTATGAAAAAAGGTGAACTGTGAGAATCGCGTTCATCATCTGTTTTGGGGAGAAGCTCCTTCCGTTGGGAACCGCTCTCCGCATCCAGCCACCAGCACTTTGAATGGTGTCTGTGAGCCTCTATTGTGCTTTATCTTCATTTATGCTGGGCCTCCGTTAGGTACTTGTGTCCTGAGGCCTAAGAAAAGCCAAAAGAAGGAATTTTGGGGTCTGAGCACACTGTCTAATTGTTCCGTGTAAATTAATGGCCATTCCTTCTTGACACCATTTCTGCTGTGCAAGGTTTCTCAGAAGCCCTGCACTTTCAAAGAGCAGGGAAACCTATACCCCATGCTGCGGGGTTAGTTTTAGTCTCCATGCTGGACAGAACATTTCATGACTGTCAGATTTTCTCACTCAAACATTGAGACTTTGACCACCTTCACCCATTTCTACCACCCCATCCCCGAATCTGGCACCTACCAATCTGCTATCAGTATCTATGCATTCAGTATTTGTTTATTCCACGTGGAATGTACATGAGAGCATCTGGGATTGGTCTTTCTGTGTCTGAGTTACTTGGAATAAGGTCCCCAAGGTCTGTGTTTCCAGGTCTGATTCTTGTGAATAATGCTGCAGTGAACGTGGGAGTGCATCTGTCTTTTTGAGGCAGTATTTTTGTGTTCTCCGAATAAATACTCAGTAGAGCCATTACTGTGCCATGTGGTAGTTGCATTTATTTTTTCAGGAACCTCCATACCATTTGTCACAGTGGCTGCACCAATTTCTATTCCCACCAACAGTGCACAGTGTCTCCTCGTCTGCAAACCCTTGACCCCAACTGGTGTCTGTCTCTGGACAATTGGTGATCCAACTGTTGTGAGGGGATAGCCGATTGTGGGTTTGACTGATGTTTCCCTGACGATTTTTAGTGATGTCGAACAACTTTTTCTGTCTGTTGGCACCTGTGTGCCATCTTTGGAAAGTATCTATTCACATATTCCCCACGTTTTTTTATACAGTTTTTTTTTGTTTCTTTTGATTTGTATGAGTGTTGTGTGTATTTTTGATATTAGCCTCTTCTCACACATATGATTCGCAGATATTTTTTTCTTATTGGGTCAGTGGCCTTTTACGTTTTTGATGGTTTCTTTTGCCGTGTGGAAGATTTCAGTTTGATATTGTTCCACTTGTTTATTTTTGCTTTTGTTGCCTTTGCATTTGGTGTCCGATCTGAAGACTCTTTGCCAAAACCAATGTCGAGAGACTTAGTACCTGTGTCTTCTTGGAGGTTTATGGATTCAGGCCTTATGTTCAAATCATTCATCCATTAAAAATTTTGTGTGTGGTGTAAGAAAGTGGCTCAGTTATATTCTTCTGCATTTACTGTCCAGTTTGCATGTTACCGCTCACTGAAGAGACAGTCCTTCCCTCATGGCATATCTTCTGCTGCTGTGTCGTAAGTTAGGATCATCTACGTGTGGGTAAGTTTCTGAGCTTTCTGTTCTGTTCCACTGAACTGGTGTCTGTGTTTATGCCAGTACCATCCTGTTTTGATGACAACAGCTCTATAATCTAGCTTGAAATCCAGGAGTGTGTTGACTGCACCTTTCTTTCTCCAGGTTGCTTTAGGTATTTGGGATTTGGGTATTTGCTTTTGTGATTCCATACAAGTTTGAGGACTGTTTTCTATTTGCTCGAATAATGCCAGTGGAATTCAGATAGGGATTTCATCACATCTGTCGATTGCTTTGGGTACGATGGACATGTTCACATAATTAAATCTTCCAGTTAAGGAGCATGGCGTATGCTTCCATTTGTTTGTGTTGCCTTCCAAATCTTTGACCCATACATTCTGCCCCCCTCAACACACATGTTTTTCATTTCTTTTCTGCCATGTGTTGAGTGTACTATGTCTTTCGCATTTTTGGTTACTTTTATTCCTAGATTTTTTTTGATGCAATTGTAAATGGCATTGCTTTTTTAATTTCTCTTTGCGAACGTGTGTCATCAGTATACAGAAATGCAAGAACTTGGGTCATCTGGGTGGCCCCATAGGTGAAGCGTCTGCCTTCAGCTCAGGACATGATCCCAGAGTCCTGGATCGAGCCCCATGTTGTGCTCCCCGCTTAGCGAGGGTCTGCTTCTCCCTCTTTCCTACACTCCCCCTGCATGTGCTTTTTCTCTTCCTCTCAAATAAATAAATAAAATCTGAAAAAAATAAAGACAACAGGTCTCTGTATATTGACTTTATATCCTGCAGCTTTCTTGCATTTGTTTAAACTAACTGTTTTTTTTTGTGTGTGTGTGTGTAATCTTTCGGGATTTCATGTCATTTGCAAATAGTGACAGTTTTCCTGTATGGATTTCATATCTTTTCTTTTTTTTAAATGATGTTAGTCACCCTACAGTACTTCATTTGTTTTTGATGAAGTGTTCCATGATTCATTGTTTGTATATAACACCTAGTGCTCATTATGACACGTGCCCTCCTTAATACCCATCACCAGGATAACCCATTCCCCTACCCCTCCCTTACTGCAACCTTCAGTTTGTTTCCCAGTGTCAACAGTCTCTCATGGTTCCTCTCCCCCTCTCATTCCCCCCCTTCACTTTTCCCTTCCTTCTTCTAATGTCCTCCATGCTATTCCTTCCATTCCACATAGGAGTCAAACCTTATGATAATTCTCTTTCTGTGCTTCCCTTAATTTCACTTAGCATAATCCCCTCCTGGTCAATTCACATTGGTGCAAATGGTGGGTATTCATCCTTTCTGATGACTGAGTAATATTCCATTGTATAGATGAACCACATCTTCTTTGTCCATTCATCTGCTGAAGGACATCTTGGCTCCTTCCACAGTTTGGCTATTATGGACATTGCTGCTATGAACATTGGGATATAGGTGCCCCTTCTTTTCATTACTCTGTGTCTATGGGGTAAATACCCAGTATTGCAATTGGTGGGTCATAGGATAGCTCTGTGTTTAATGTCTTGCGGAACATCCATATTGTTCAAAAGTGGTTATACCAGTTGAATTCTCACGAGTAGTGTAAGAGGGCTCCCCTTTCTCCACATCATCTCTGACTTTTTGTAATTTCCTGTCTTGTTAATTTTTTTCTCAAGATTTTATTTATTTATTTGATAGAGATAGAGACAGCCAGCGAGAGAGGGAACACAAGCAGGGGGAGTGGGAGAGGAAGAAGCAGGCTCATAGCGGAGGAGCCTGATGTGGGGCTCGATCCCATAATGCCAGGATCACGCCCTTAGCCGAAGGCAGATCCTTAACCTCTGTGCCACCCAGGTGCCCCCTGCCTTGTTAATTTTAACCATTCTAACTGGTGTAAGGCGGTATCTCATTGTCGTTTTGATTTGTATTTGCCTGATGGCAAGTGATGTGGAGCATTTTTTCATGTGTCTGTTGGCCATTTGTATGTCTTCTCTAGAAGTATCTCTTTGTGTCTTCTGCCCATTTTTTGGATGTCAAGTTTGAGGAGTTCTTTATAGATCTTGGATACCAGCCCTTTATCTGTAATATCATTTGCAGATATCTTCTTCTTTTCCATAGGTTGCCTTTTTTTTTTGTTGATCGTTTGCTTTGCTGTGCAGAAGGTTTTTATCTTGATGAAGTGCCAATAGTTCATTTTTGCTTTTATTTCCTTTGCCTTTAGAGACATGGCTTGCAAGAAGTTGTTGTGTCCAAGGTTGAAGAGTTCTTTTGATTTGGATATGATACAGGAATCCATTATCTTTCTTTCCTGATTGTATTCGAGTCCTCTGTCTTTCTTGGTGAGTCTAGCTAAGTTTGTCAGTTTTATTTATCTTTCCAAAAAAGGCACCTTTCAATTTCATTGTTTTTTTTTTTTGTTGTTGTTCTTTTTAGTCTCTGTTGGATTTATTTATGCATTCCTTTTTGTTATTTCCTTATTTCTACTATATTGGGTCTTTGTTGTTTTATTTTTTACTTCTTTACCACATAAATCAGGTTGTTTATTGGAGACCCTTCTCATGGATTGATGAAGACTTGAGTTTCTATGAATGTCCCCCATAGAGCTACTTTTGCTGCATACCATAAGTTTTTGTAAGTTGTCTTTTTCATCAGTGTCAAGGTACTTCTAAAATCTTTTTTGAT